>NC_140926.1:22016691-22323059 GCF_045865225.1 Trachurus japonicus
AGCCAAGAAGCAACAAAGCTGCTTTGGATTAGACAGATGATCTGATGAAAGTCTTTGTGAGTTGCCAGTACAGCTTCATTGCTACCCGTAGGGACCAACGCCATCTTTAGAAAGGTATTCTCTCATTAATGCTTTGATGATGAGGAAGAGGAGGTGGTGTCTGAATACATCAGTCCAACCACTGCAACCTACAGTACTGTAGTGTCCTTCTCTGTGTAGTTGTTGATCATGTCAGTACCTGTCATTCGAGAAAAGGTTGCTCTGCTTTTCCTGATGTATTAAACTGATGCACGAGCTTCACAGTCATCAAATGAGTGCTGTCAACCACAGTTTCCCATACTATCTCTATTTACTGACTCTATTTCCCAGAGACCTGTCACTTTACAGTCACTGTTCCTGAAACACAGCTATAATGTACTTCAATGCCATGATACTTCCCTACTTAAGATACTGTGCCATGGTGGTCTCAGGCCAATCACACTACACTTCATCCAATCAGGTCTCTTTACGGACAGGCATTGAAGGTCATGGACAAGAAAACCAGACAGCACCATCATTGTAACATCCTTGTCAAACATAACCTACTAAGTTTTGATAATATCTGTAAATTATCTAATATCTGTCTAGTTCATAAAATAATTAATAATACAGCTCCTCCTCCACTGAAAAAATTTGTCCTTCCTTGCTCAGAAAACAAAACAAGAGCTTTAAGATCTGCGACGAGTGGAGACTGTAAAATTCCATTTAGAAAATCCACCTTTGGCCAATCAGCTTTTTCTGTTAAGGCCATTGGTGAATGGAACAGTCTCCCTAATGACCTGAAGATCAACAAAAACTATCGAAGTTTCTATCTTGCCACGAAGAAATGGCTCCTTAGCCATCAAAGTTGCCAACACTAGATGGAGCTGTCAGGCTCTCTGCCCGACTCATTAGGCTGTTTCTCTTTGTCGTTAGCACTTCTTGTCTCTGTTTCCATCTGATATCCACAGATACATCTGTCACATCACCATAGCTGGTCATTTTTTATTTTTTGTAACTGAGAATTACCATCGTTGGTATTACATCTGCCACTGTCGCCACTTTCATGTTTTATCTTTATTATTACTTTATTTATTATAATCAATACTATGAATAATCATGCTGCTATGAGCACTTTGCACTTTGTCCACTACACATACAGTTACTGCACTGATACTGTGTGTGTCCACCACACATACAGTATATGACAATCAACATCTTGCTGCTATAAGCACTTTGCACTTTGCCTACCTCATACATGTTGTTGTGTAAATGTTGTCCATTGTCTAACTGTGTCTGTTTATGCCTCATCTTTGTATAATAGCTTGTATTCTGTGTATTTTATTACTTTTATGTTATGTGTAGGGACTACAGATGAAAATTAGCTGGAAACTAAATCTGGTGCAACCATCTTTTCATTTTTTTTCCTTTAAATGATTAATGTAATTGCACATTGTCCCTTACTAAACTAATAAACTAAACTAAACTAAACTAAACAAAACACTGGCCAGTTGAGCATCTTTGTAACTGTGGCTCCTACCATCATGCCCCCAAAAATGAACCCATCATCTCTCAAGGTCACATAGATCTTTCCTTGCCATTCTGATCCTTTAAACATCTGCCACACAGCATGATGGGATATTGACAGAATCATTAGACCATGCAAAGCAGCTATGTGGAAACATCTGCATTTGTTTTGTTTCTCCACTGATTTATTCAGGTTGTTCTCTCTAACTTGTCACTTGTCTACAGTAGGCTATATAATATATGCATCAGCTATATACTCACTGGCTTTGTGTGCATGTTGGCTGTAACTTATTTATTTCAAAAGCAGCAAGAAATTGCATCCAGTCAATGCAAACACAATACTTCCTCCATGTTTACTCCATGTGGCCTTGATCAATTATTTATTATGTACCTTTCAACAGCACTAATACCATCAATATAACCACAGTCACGTCAGACTCAACATTTCTCGGTTTTTCACAATACTAATTTTTCAGCCTTCCCATTATGGGCAGGCTTTTAATGTGAAAAATCTACAGTAAGTGCTGCAGGAAGGGAGCAAACCATTTTAAAGAGAGAGGTGGAAAAACTTTAATTTTTAAATTAATAGGTGGATGAAACAAGTGTTTCTGTTAAAAATAGACACTCAGGGTGTGGAGTGGTCTCATTTGGTTGTAATACTGCAAGCTGTGGAGATGCACTTTATGCTGAGTTTAACAATGGATTTTATTTATTAATTTTTCATTTTTTCCCATTGTTTGTGTCGGCTAATGCTATACTGTAACAGCTTGGGCCATTATTCATAATACAGTTTTTATATGAGAATTAATGCTACAAAAAAGTTACAATTAGAATAAAATTCTATTCTACCAAAGCAGCAATGTATTTTCGATGACATTATAACATATCCCTATTCTACCTGGGAAGGTTTACAACAACATTTACAGTTATGGAAGCTTTAAAATGATACTTTTACACAGTGAGTCTGGGGGATTACACAAAGAAGATGTGATAATACCGAGAAAAATGACAAAGAAGGCAGCACTATTATGTTTGTGCTGTAATAAAGATACACCTCTTAACTTGTTCTGCATATGTTTTGTATTCTTGATGTGACCATGTGCATTATAATCTGACCAGATGTCAAAGGTTTCCTATAAAAAAACTTTTTCCTGAAAAGAAAACCCTCAAGGAAATCGAGGAAGAAAAGATTTTATATTTTATAGGTTTTTATACTTGAAATTCTAGCTAGAAAGGCAAAAAACAATATCAGAAAGTACATGACCCTCCTGGTCAATATAAAGTGATTTCATTGTATTGCTGATTCTGATTTGTTAGTGCACTTCTTTAGGTATTTAAATTACCTATTACCTATGCTAGAAATGTGACAGAAAGGTTAGTGAAGGTTTTCCTTTGGCTTTCTATAGAAAACATTCACATTCTGTGCAAAAGAAATAACAAGAGGTGGCTCACAAAAGGTGTTCAGCAGTCAAAGAATCACCACAGCAGAGCGCCGCGCCGTCAAAGCAGCCACTACAAACTTCTCCACTTGGTTTCTCCACCCTTGATCTTACTGTAATGTGACAACCATGTCAGGTGAAAACCATAACACTTCTTCCTCCGCTCGCAAAAAACAGCAGTTCACAGTCCACTTTGTGTGGTCTCCCTCTGAAAAGTTAAAAATGTTCGACAACTTTATAAAGCACTCCACTCTGCCAACAAAGATGACAGGCCTTTCCAAAGTGGCTGCTTTCCATCTGTCTTGCAGCCGCTCCCCATTGGCTGTCATATAAAAAAAAATCTCTGGCGCTTTGTTAGAATGCTTTAAAACTCCCTTTTGGAAGCTAAAACCGCAGCTCTACTTTTGTATGCAGGATTAATGCAGATATATAGGTATTTTTTGTGCATTTTAAATTTTCTGCCCTCCAAGTCATTTAAAAGACATCATGAGTCCTGTTGACTGATAATCATGAGGAGTTCCCAGACATTTGAACCCGTGCAGGTGGTTTGGGGTCGATGAGATCACGTGTGAGGTTGCGCGGCACTCTTGAGAGCCATCGGTTGTGTTAATTAAACTGTGAAGTGGTGTGCAACTGCGTGGGAAGGGATTTCGGGACAGCACTTCAAGTAGTTGATAATCACAGAACTCATCTGTGCAGGGATGACAGATCCATCCAACAGATTTTTATTCATGCCAGCAGATCGCTCTCTGAATGGCAATGATGGTCACTCTACTCTGTCCTTGATCCAGACTGAAATATCTCGACAACTGTTCAATTACTTGGCGTGTAATGTCGTCCAGACCTTCATTGTCCCCTGAGGATGGATCCTCATCACGTTGCTAATCCCCTGACTTTTCTTCTAATGCAACGATAGAGGTTTACAGTTTTTATTCTTTAGAAAACTTTTCCTACAACTTTGCACATTGATTTTGTTAAAAGGATTATGTTGATTGCTTTGGTTTAGTGCTAATCAGCAAACCTGCTACCTTACTAAAATAAGATAAAGAATGTCCAACATTAGCATATTACTGTAGCATTGTAACCAGCATAGGTTTGTTACCTTTAATTGTCGGTGCAAGCTATTTTTAGAACAGCGGAGCAGCAGGCTGCTCAGAGCTACGCTACAGAGGCTAATGGAGCGTCTTGGTTTCCCTCATCAAACTCATCAAACACACAATCCAACAACTCCAAAACGCTGTTGTGGACAAGTTGTGACCTGAACATTCACCACGCTATGAGATAATAACAGAATGTTACGAGACGGAGCTGTTTTAGAGGTAAATTCATGCAAAACCGCTGATGCGTGTTGTTTTCAGCAAGCAGTCTCTGTATTTACCTCGTAAACAACTCCGTTTCGTAACATTGTGTTATTATCTCATAGCATGGTGAATGTGCAGGTCACAACTTGTTTTTGGAGTTGTTGGATTGTGTATTTGAGGGAAACCAAGAAATCCCCTGAGCCTCTGTAGCGTAGCTCTGAGCAGCTCGTGGCTCTGCTCCGCCGTTCTAAAAATAGCTTGCACCGACAATTAAAGGTAACAAACCTACTGCTATGACTATACCTTTAATGCACTTCAGTGTCTGACAAAGCCACTAGCATGGTGTTTTGTAAAAGTGTCAAGATCTACTTGGATCTTTAAACAAGAAACACATTGTCAAATTCATCCATCCATCAACTCATCTTTTTATTTCCATTTCTATATTTATCCTATGTGAAGTAATTTGCTAACTGTGTTCAATAATTCAACCTCACCAACTTAACTGATTCTCCTCTTTGCAAAGATTACATTCATTTGTGTGCTTCAAAAAGAAAATCTCTGTTGTTATGAAAACATTGTTATAAAAATGCCATACAATAATACACAAATACAATAAAATGATCGCAAAGTGCATCTTCGCTATTTTTCCTTGATTGATTTTGGCAAACACTGTTTTCGTGTCATTCATATATTGTTTGAATGCTGGTGGAAAGAATAATTGTTTGTTTACTCAGGCTCTCCACAGCAAACAGGTTTCAGTAGTGTCTGACACACATTATTTTGATTAAAAAGCTGTTCAGTGAAGAGTACTCATCGCTAGGAGCACTCTAAGGTGACCGCCTGATGACAGTGACATCAATAATCTCTTCTCAGACACTAGTCACCCACAATACATGGCTGAAGATGACCGACAAGGGCAATGAACAATCCAAATATTGGAGATGTGGATCAGGAGAACGATAACCACCTCATAATTACCCATAAATCACCCTGTTCTTAGAACTTGGGACTGATATTACTTAACCATTTGTGACTCTTAGCAGACAAAACGGTTACTTTGGGACACCCTGGCCCATAATGCCTTCTAGTTTGGGACACAGGCCACGTAGCCACTATGACTGGCCTGGGATCTGTGTTTCATGTCATCCCCCGTCTTACTCACATGTCATTTCCTGTCAGCTTTAAACTACCTATTCTCTAATAAGGCCAACAAAGTAAGACCCTATTCTTAAAACATATTCAAAATACAATTTTAAATATTAATTTGATTTCTACTTGAATCTGCATTTAGTTCACACCATAAAACTAACAAACTGATAAAAAAAGGGTGTTTTATGAGAATAAAACAACAAATAATCAACACATGAATTAACATGAAAGGACAGGCCTAAACCAAAATGGCTCCACAAATCCTAACCATCTTTCTTCAAGTGATTACATTTATTTGCTCACATAAATAGTTTTTATGAACACCTCTTATGAATGTGAATATGTGACATCCTTTCACACCATATGTTTCTGAGTTTGCATAGATGTCTTATAGCAGCTAAAACATGCAAGAGATACAAATTCCTGACTGACACACAAAACTTCACATATCTAATCAAACAGTCAATGATGAAATAAAAATGACCTGGTGATTTCACATTTAAAAAGAAAAGTAATTTCATGCTAAGCTGAATTTAAAAAATGTTTTGGATCATATTACAATTTTATTTTTGGATATTTAGTTTCTATATTTATCATAAGATTGTCTAATTAAATAGTACGCATTTATTTATTCATTAAATATTGAACATGTTGTGTCTCCATACTGTACATTTACTGAAAATCAAGGTAAGGTAAGGTATTTTCTGCTACTGCCTATCTTTACAAAGTAATAGTAATGATATGAATAAAATAACACATTCTACTTATGTACTCAACATTGAGTTAACCAACAGAATATCAGATTTGACAGATTTAGATAATATTATCCTTTTATTTTCTTGCCTAAACTATTCATATTTATTTTCATTTCCTTCTGTGAGTGTTGATGGAGCTGCTTTATGTCGAGCTGAAGGGAAAAAAATACACATCTATTCTAATGTTGGATCACAGGTAGACATCAAAGAGAGGAGGAGGAGGAGAAAACTTCTCACTCATAATTCTGATGCAATCTTTTTATTTAAATTTTATGGAAATTTGCAGAGGCAAGGCGTGCCAAAAAAGTTTGATCCACGGAAAGATTTCATCAGATGTGAGTGAGCTGGTCTTTGTAACCAGAGTGAGACAAGTCCTCATCCTGTGATGGGAACGGATGCGGGGGGGGGGGGTGGGGGGTGGGGGGGGGTAGAATTCAACGTTTGGGTGAGCGGGACGTGAAGTGAAAGGGCAGGCCTCCGCAGTGGTGGGAATAAATACTGCCGTCACCAGTGGGAAATGCTCCATTTGTTTAATGTGCCATTTCCAAAGTGGAACCCTTGTAATCCTACAGACGTGGCAACCTCGCTGAGTATACCACCCCTCTGAAATTTGATCAGAGCTAAAACTGTTTACCAATGTTTGCAGCCTGACATTTATTGAAAGTGGCCTTTAGTAAAAGTCATAGCTAAAGCGTGAAGAGGGTTTCTGATGAGCCCGTGAAGTTTCTTCATCTTCTGGGCCAATAAGCCAGACGCCGGTTTGTTAATGGAGCAATATATCAGTCACATCAGCTGAGAAACAGGCGCCCTCAGAGGGCTCAACCTCCAAACACTTATATCCATATTTGCTTGGACACGTGGAAACCAGCAGTGCAGAAAATTATTTAGAGCTTGGGACCGCGGTGAGACACTTTCAAGAAGTTGTCAATTAGAAGTGCTTGTGGGAGATTAAGTGTATATGTGCATCCGTGAGCGTGTCTTTGAGTGTGTTCAGCCAATGATAGTGATGACACTTACATGCCGACACAATGCCTGAATGGTTAATTAGTCCAGCACTTTGTGGGTGAATTGGGAAGGCACATAAAAACAGCAGCAAGTGGAGAAATGCACTTATTTTGATTGCTTAAATCTTAGAAGCTTGGGTATAATCCTATATCCATGTTTCCCACTTGGAAATAGGACTCCACAGATTTTCTTTTCAAAAGCTCTGATGTATTTTAGTTGGAACTTTCACCTAAGATTGTATACCCATGCTGCCCTACAAAGGCAAAGTGCAGTATCTGCATTTTTTTCAATCAAAAGTGTGGCATATTCTCTTCAATCTGGTAGAATTTGATATTGGTGCTGCTAAAATGTCCAGAGTTATTGGGCTTTTTATTTTGCTGTCCATCCAAAAAAGCTCTATGAAACCAAGGCAAAGTGCAGTGTCTGCAAAGAGTACTGTACTCCCTACATTCTATAATTTACTCTATGATTCCATTGGAGTAAAACCAAGCCAAAGTGCAGTATCTGCACCAAAAACAAGGCAAAAGTGCAGAATCTGCCATAAGACTGTCAAAATTGGTCACAAAATATGCCATAAAACGGTCAAATTCGGTCAGAAAGACAAACTACATAATACATTTAATTCAGTCCACCTTTATCTAATCAATTATAGACTTGGTAGTTATTCATAATTTGATGCTTAAACCTGACAATGAAAAACAACAAAAGCTGTTTTTCTCAGTTTGGCATTTTTACAGATACTACACTTTGCCTTTGTAGGGCAGCATAGTTTAATGGATATAATGCAGTCCATCATATTTTAATCATAACATGACCACATTTGTAATGTTATACCTCTGTTCTCTACCAAAATAGTGGATATAAGGGAAACTTGCTAATAGGAGCAAATTGACTTCTTTTCCACTGCCAGTGGAGTTCTTTCTGACACATACAGCTGCAAGGAGCAATGTCATCACATGGACTTCTAAAGCTCACACAGAGGCAGTGGAGACACGGTGAGCTGCTAGCCACTGTGCAAACTGTAAAAAGGATCTGTCACATCTCATCCCCGGGTTGGTACTCCTGTAAAAGTGTCGGAGCGATCCGTGTGAGACCTTTCAATCGGCGACTGTGTGTTTTTAAAACTTCTTCCGAAGCTGCACTCATTCTTTCATTTCTAAACGCGGTGCAGCTGTGGTATTTCTAGTTTAACAGCGCCATGCTGGGCAGGTGACGGGTCTGTCTACATCTGGGCTCTTAGAACACATCACAGCATTGGTGCTGAAGGGTGAAAATTGGCAGCCTCACCTGGGGTTTTACAGAGTGCTGAGCTGATGACGTAAAACACTCACATATCTAACGTTAGAATCTTTTCCATCTCTATTCACATATAATCTTTGTATTAGTCCAGCCTCTGATTCAGTGATTCACCGTATGTAGGCAGTATAGGCTCCACCTGAAAAATTCTGGCCACTGCATTTGAAGGCAGCATTGACACTCTGAGCAGCTGTGCAGCAGATGTGTTTCCTTTGTGTGTAAATATGGTATTATGTGCTACTGTGCTCCTATCTATTGCTCACATGACACTTGGGAATCTCGCTGTCAAGAACAAGTCAACTTTGATTTCATCTGCCGCTTGTGGGAATACCAATGTGTTGTTCCTGTTGCTGTGCCGCTGCCCTAAGTCCCCCAGACAGCACCAGGGTGAGCGTGACATCTCTGCTGTATATGCCACCGTCTGCTGAAAACACCCCGAGGCCACCAGATGAAGAGTCAGCAAAAGTTCGGGCAACGCGTGGATGTCACGACTCCTTGTGGGCCGTGACTCTAACTCACAACAGAACGGTATGACTCAGCAACATGTACCTATGTTACGTATCGAATAACATGAGAAGAGCTATTTAATGTAAAAACGTACTAATGCTCTCACTAGAGATGTGTATTTTTTAAATTCCCTTTGGCTGTTCCCATTTTATCTCTATTTCACCTCTGTCAAACAGGTCAGATATCTATTTACAATAGAATTGCACTTGCAGCTTTCTTCATAGATTTTCCCATTAGAGTCAAATAAATTCATTTTTGAATGGGGTTTTATCTATGGGCAAGTCTTATCCCTAAACGCAATAAATAAACCATTTTACATGAAAAATGAACTTGACGCATTTTTAGATCAAAATAATTAATAGAGAATTTAATTACTGGTCATATAAGCCAGTAGAAGTGATATAATGTGCAATGCACTCTTTACTCTTTGTAAAAGACCTGCTTGCCTGTGTAGTGTTTAAGCAGTTTTCTCTGTTTCATTCAAACACAAGAAAGTATTTCCTATTCACTTCAGTGTGGATACACCCTCACTAAAAAACATCTGGAAAATCCAATTGGTATTAGAATTTTCAAAAACATACCACATAATAAATAAACAAAACATACTGTATTGATCAGTGTGAAGTGTATTTCCTCTGTTCCCATCGAGAGAAGAGTAAAAATTCTGCATACATTTTTAAACCCAGGGTTATACAGTAAAACCAAAGCGCAACATAAAAAGACAAACAACAGTGTTCCCAGAAGCTGAAGAAAACAGCAAAACCCAACTACTAAGATGGTGAAACAAAGGATTGTTTGATATTTTAGTTTCAGATTGTCTTAGAGATGAACTGATTGTTGAAACAGCTGCAGATGTTTCTTTTGTTTGTTTGTTTTCTTCCTTTTTTGGCATCTTTTAATATCTGAAAGCAAATAATGGTCCATTCCAAGTTTTTTTTGGTTTGTTTTTTCATAATTATTGTGCCAGAAAGTGACGTAAAAAAAAAAAAAAAAACTAAATAAAATATCAAATGCTGTATTTTTTTTTTTTAAATGTGATCTCCTGCAGTAAAGTTACAAGTGAACAGGTGCAACACATAATTAATTTTGGTAGAATAATTATGTTTTTCCTCTTATCTACTGAAATATGCATAAAAGGGTTAGGGGTTAGGGTCAGGCTGCAAAACCTCACAAGCACTGAAATAATTGTCTAGAGTGTACATTTCTGAGAGACTCTGAGCCACAGCCTGCTGACTAACTCCAGTGTTGCTATAACACTGCACCATAAGACAGTCAAGGACTGCGGCTGCGTTACGTGAGCTTCTCCACATTATTACTTTGACCTACACACACATTCCTGCTACAGACGGCATTCTTCTTACCTTGTCCTATCTTTCCATTTACCTCTCCTTCTCTGTGCAGCGCCTACATACATACCCAACTAACACATCATCCATCCTTCACCACTGGCACTGAAAGATTCGTCAGCCCCGTGACTCCAGACCTCCTTCAGTTCTTTGGTTGGGGGAAAAAATGAAACAACCCACCTGGATTAGAAAATGTAACCGAACGCCTGGTACCGGAGAGAAAGAAAAGTAAACACGGGGATAATGCCATCTCTTTTACACTACCAACTGTGCTGCTACGATCCAAAGGGATTATAAACAACTCAAACAAGCAGTACTACTTCAAACAATAAAATACCTTATTAAACCCCAACACGAGAGGGCCTTTGGGAAGGAAGACTTTTGATGTGTACACAATCCCTGCAGTAGTGAATATATTTAGTCTCACACCAAGAAAAAAGAGCAAATCACTCTCCTGACTCCATTCTTCATTCTGAGGGATATCAGGAGCCAAATTCAATAACAACCTTAGATCATCGCCCAATCCATCTCTGAATCATCCCATAGTCTTTGCATAGCCTTAGCCCCCCGGCATAATTTAACACTGTCAGACTATGAACTCATCTCCTCCATAGAAAATGAATGGGCTGGGTTCCAAGAACAGGATACCATCACAGAAATCCCTCAAACTTCTCTGGAGCGGTTAAATTTAACAAATTTCATCTGTGTCAAAGTAATATCTGAAATGGACTAAAGGACTAATGTTTTCTAAAATGAGGGAAAGTAATTTGACCTGCACCTTTAGTTTACTTTGCACATATAGGATATAACTAGTCTTTTTATGGAGATATGGAGACTTAAACTCATGAAAAAAAGGGAGAGGAAAAGACACGAAGAGAAGATATAGGTTTCAAAGACACACTTAAGAAGGTCATTTGAATTTTATTTTAAAAATGAGTAGAAGATGCTTAAATTATATTTTCAGAAAATGTCCTTGGTTTGTACCAGACATAAAACAGATGAAAATCACTACTACAGCTCGGTGCAAAAAAACAGAGTCTTCACCAGCCAAGATCCACATATCTTTGTTGTCCCTGAGACTGAATGAGTGCTTTGCGGTACAAGAGAATGAAAAGAAACACACATCAATACTGCCACCAGCTCTTTTCAATGCAGTGATTGTGGTTATATTCTTCATGAATTAGCCCTGGGCCTCTCCATGTCTGATCCTAACTGGATCAAATTTCCCAAATCAGTCATGTGGAATCGGTAATGAAGGCGAGTGGAGGGGTGGGGGTGGGGGGTAGTTTTGTTCACTGGAGCATCCAAGTTTTGAATCGCGTAATCATGCTTTTTTTTTTTACAGCCATGCCCGTACCTCAGATGAAGAGGAAGAGAGAAGCAAAGGTCACTTCTTGCATTCAGAGTATTTACTAGGTCATTTGGCCGTTCAGCTCGGGCATGGGATTAAAAACTTTAGGACAAAGTAATGCAACCGAGCTTCCCTATCTAGACTTTCATGGGCCAACATCATTTAGTCAGGTATAGATGTGTGCCAAGAACCTCGGCTTTGGGCCAAATTGAAATATCTCAACAACCAATGAATGGACTGCTATGAATGTTTGTAGAGATTTTAACGGCCCAACAGGTTTGATGATCCCTGACTTTTGTCAAACACCATTTGACATTTTTGTTTTAATAAAATGTTTTACTGGATGGACAGGGAAAAAGAGGATGCATCCTCTTTCCTTTGGATCCACAATGAGGTTACTATTAATATTGAAAGAAGTTTCTCACAAATTAGTGGATGGGCTGCCATGAAATTTGAAAATTTGCTGATAATGACACCATGAGGTCAAAGTTTAAATTTGCTACGACCTAGAAAACAACCACAAAATGAACATCCAGTTGTTTAAAGAAAGCATATTCATTGATTGATTATCCTAATACCATACTGCCCTACAAAGGCAAAGTGCAGTACACTGTATCTGTAAAAATGGCATACTGAGAAAAACAGCATCAAATTATGAAGAACTACCAAGTCTATAATTGATTAGATAAAGGTGGACTGAATTAAATGTATTTTGTAGTTTGTCTTTCTAACCAATTTTGACCATTTTATGGCAGATACTGCACTTTGCCCTAGTTTTGGTGCAGATACTGCACTTTGGCTTGGTATTAGCTACAGATACGGCACTTTGCCTTGGTTTTACTCCAATGGAATCATAAAGTAAATCATAGAATGTAGGGAGTACAGTACTCTTTGCAGATACTGCACTTTGCCTTGGTTTCACAGTGCTTTTTTGGATGGACAGCAAAATAAAAAAGCCCAATAACTCTGGAAATTTTAGCAGCACCAAAATCAAATTCTACCAGATTGAAGAGAATATGCCACACTTTTGATTGGTCAAAAAAAATTGAAAAAATGCAGATACTGCACTTTGCCTTTGTAGGGCAGCATAGTAATACGTGTAAATGCAGCTATAGTCATATTACTAAACAGAAAGGCATGCAGTAGGGAAGAGTGCATTATTACCAAAAAAGAAAGCACCATCCAATGTGCTCTTGATGAAAAAGTTGTTTACCAGAGCCATGTTATTGATAGCAGTGGCCAATTATTAGGAACAAATAAAAGCTTGAATTAAAAGCTTAAATTCTACATTCTATAATCCAATTAGTGACTACGTGCAATTAAGTAAAAGAAAGACGGTAATGAATTCAACACAATAATTCAAGCACCAGAAATAAAGATAGAAATCATAATTAGCCCACTTCCCCGCCATTGCAACCCAGTGCACTATATTTATTTCCATCTGTGGCTATTCAAAACAGAAAAACAAAGTACACATTATCTGTGTTCTCCTGCTGCTAAATGTATGTATATATTTATTAAAAAAAATTTTCTTTTACACAATAAACCGGTGACAATATCTTGGGCTGCAACCAACATGGTCTGCAAATGAGAAAATCCACCAGCGAGAGCAAAAGGTACAGAGGCAACACTGTGAATCACCAACATTATTCTGATGACGGGCTCATACAATACCCTAATTGCCTTGAGTTACTATGCAAAGATTAGTCTCCACATAGCAACGAGCCGTCACATGTCACACTGCAATTGAAGTCAGAAAGAATTAGCTGAAACCAAAAAGTATGTATTTGTATATAAAAAAAGACTTGACCACATTGTTAAGAAATTCTCACAAACTGTGACATTACTTGCTGTGAATCCTTTGAAGCTGCTACCTGATTTATTCAACTACACCCTGTGTGATATATATAAATGAGAAGCACTGATATGTAAATAAGCACGCCACACCAGCCATTTACTTTCAACACAGCTCAAAGTGAGTTTTGTGTGAGTTTGTCATATTTTCAGAGCAGATGCCAAGTAAAAAAGCTGTAGTAGAAAGGCTATACTAAGAGCTTTTCCAGTACATGTAGGTCATTTCTTCTCCCTGTGGAAATATAGCCTGTTTTAGGATTAGGGGCTATGATTCATTATGAGTGAATTTAATTACAGTGAGAGGTGGCCAATGCATCCCCGGTTTTAGCATATTAGGGTCCCTTCATCCATTGGATGGTAAATGTCTAGAGGAGAGTGTGGGGGTTGGGGTTGGATAAAAAAGTCTATGTGTGTGTGTGTGTGTGTGTGTGTGTGTGTGTGTGTGTGTGTGTGTGTGTGTGTGTGTGTGTGTGTGTGTGAGGAGGAGAGGATGGTGAAGGAGAGGGGGTAGAACGGCTTCAGGTTACTTTAGCCGAGCAGCAATTTGGACACGTTTACATGGACACATACACACATAATCAGGTTAAGGTGAGAAAGTCGTATAACTAGTTTATGTATTTCCCCTTCTACCCTTTCCTCAAAATGGTCTGACGTCAGAACAGCCCTAAAGTGCACGACTGTAAACAGAGATGACTTTCTATCATTGATACAAAATGTCTTCTACCAGTTTGTTAGAGTAAAAAAATGACTAGAGACAGGTTAGCAGAGTTTTCTAACCTTTTCTAATGTACCTTCACAGCCTCTTCAGATGAGACATTTTTTCTTTCTTTTACCACGAACACAATGCATGATGCAAGGCAGTTGCTTGGTTACTGACCATAGGTTGTATACTACATTTTACGATCCTCTGTGGGATACTGAGCCCACTACAGGGGATAATAAACCTTGCTTTACATTCAGTCTACACACAACACCGCAAAATGGCGAAATCACTTCATAGTAAACTCTACAGAGATAGTATGCCTAGTGGGTTTTTTGGGAAACAGCAGTAGTCCTCTTTGAATAATCATACTCAGTTAAACCTATATCTCTCACTCTCTTTTCCCTCATTAAACTCATCAAATACACAATCCAACAACTCCAAAACGCTCTCATGGATAAGTAACGGAACGTTACCAGACAGAGTTGTTTTCGAGGTAAATTCATGCAAAACCGCTGATGCGCGTTCCCATCGGGGGCAGTTTTTTGACAAGCAGTCTCTGCATTTGCCTCTAAAACAACTCCGTCTCGTAACGTTCCGTTATTATCTCATAGCGTGGTAATGTACAGGTCACAACTTGTCCACCAGAGTGTTTTGGAGTTGTTGAATTGTGTATTTGGTGAGTTTGATGAGGGAAACCAAGAAATCCCATTAGCCTCCGTAGCGTACGTAGTTCTGAGCAGCTCACGGCTCTGCTCCACCGTTCTAAAAATAGCTTGCACCAACAATTAAAGGTAACGATCCTACCCCTAAAACTTTAGGGATTATGGCAATGGGCCAATTTGCCAAAATGTTGAACAATCCCTTTAACTATATGGAAGTGTTGTGATTTATTTGCACAGACATTCTTACTACCCAGAGGATGAACCCTACTGACTTTTACTATGGCAGCACTATGAAGTTGTCATTTTCAATAGTTCAATAGTCAATAGTTATGAACAGATACTGAGGACGACTTGTAACTACATTTCCTGTATGAGACATCTAACAAATTACCAGACAAATTACTGTAACACTGTGCTAATTAGCAAATGTTAGCATGCTAACAAGCTAAACCAAGATTATGAACATATATATATACCTGCTAAAACAGCCTGTTTGTGTCATCATTGTGAGCGTATTAGTTTGCTTACAGTGTGTTAGCATTTATCTACAGCCTCACATGACACTGTGACTAACATTTACCCTTTGTTTCCAGCTACAAGGTGTGTAGGAGTAGACATGGCTGCTGTGACAATAAAGAAAGGCCACACTGCCATACATAGATTCATAGTTAAATCTCCTTCTGTTCAGAAGTATGTATTGCAAACACAGACAAAGACAGATTTTTTTTGTGAGTTTATCTACTCCATAGATTTGTTTTTTCAAGCAAACTTTGGATGATATTACATGCAACAATGCGTAGAAACCAGGATAAGGCTACACTGTACTGTACATGGATAAATAATCAGATTTCACCTTCACAAATTCAGCCGTGTTAACCAGATTATTTCCTCCACCTGTAACCTGAAAAAGGAAACTTGCTTTCTCACTCAGATGGACATTTCAGAAATTAGACTACAGCTCAAAGTGGGTAGTAATCTGATTACTGTGGCGCTTCAGTGTTTGTTAAGAGTCAAATTCAATGGCGTTTTGATAGATGTTGAACCTGGGGTCCCGTAAGCAGCAGAAGGTAATACATAATGAATCAATCTCAAAACGCACTTGACACAATGAGCGGCTCTCTGGATGTACCTGGAGTAGGAAAAACAACAAGAGATGGGGAAACTCAATATCCCTGTAATCTTAAGGAAACATTTGTAACGTCTCCAATCTCTTGTCTGCCGGTGTATCCGTATGAAAGCCAATTTCAGACGCACCGACATCAAACTGCTTTGATTTCATTCAGATATCCATGTGAAATGCAATTAGTGTGTGAAAAATGAGCACCGGTCTATGGCGCCTCATTTCATTTTGAGGAGAAGTAGCCTCTGCACTCTGATGCCCGACAAACACCTCTCTCCTACGTCTCTCATATCTCCTCTTTCTTCTGCTTTCCAACTGACAAAAATATATTTCAGAGAAAGAAAAACGGTCTTTCCACCTCTTCTTTAAAGCCACAAACCTCAGTAACAAGTGGCAGACATTTAACCCAACACTTTGTAATACATGAACCGCCCGTTTCCAGTCGAGCCCTGCCATGCTTACATTATTCAGTGAAGTGGAGAAAAATGCTTGATACCACTGTTGTAGCAAACACAATAGTCTCCAGGCCACCTGTTATCCACTTTGTAGAGGGAAAATAGAGATCGAAAAACTTCACTTTTTGTGTGTATTCATAGTATGTCTATACTCTCAGCACAGGCTCAGGACCTCTCCTGAATTATTCAACATCAGACCTGTTGGGGATGTCGAAAATTCAATACATCAGCACTTCAGGAAACTTCAGCAACCAAATACCCAGACAAAAAAAAAAGGCACATAAAAGAGGAAACCGAAAAACATAAAATACACAACTTCAAACTGCTTCACAACTCCCTTTGCTCTCGCCATATCCCTTAATATTTAATTAAGTTTGAATATCACTCGCTACAAGAAACATTATCTCACACTGATACAGTACATCCAAATGCCAAACATGATGCACCTCTGTTTTCACCAAGCCAACATCACCAGACCAACATAAATTTGCAGACTCTCACCGAGGGGGTGAGACGAGACGAGACGAGAGGACGGTGAGTAAATCCAAGCTGTAAATAATGACTTCATTTGGCAAAAAGATAAACAGCTTCTGTAATAAGAGCAAACATATGAGGAGTAAATCACTGTAGACTGAGACTGAGAACATGTTTTTCTAAATATCTGTGATCTCCTTTGCTCTTGTAAAGGATGTCAGGTGTAAAAGGCTGCGGCTGGAGCTTATTTAATACAACATTTCAATTCACAAGATTTTTTTTAATCCTACAGTTATATCTCAAGAGTCAGTGTGTAGACTCACTGGAGAAAAAATGTGTCTTCAGAATTTATAGGGCGAAGCAGCTGTAAGCCGCCGCAGACACGCAGTCGACCCACTTGGGGGCTTTCACTGATGTTGGACCTTTCAAACTGTGCCGTGTGATTGACAGCTCCCGTACTCTCCTGGTGGTTTTGATGCAGGTGTTAGGGCAGGACAAATGACACCTTTATCATTCTCATAACTACATACAGCTTGGTATCGTCGGGTAATTCCCAGCGTGGCTCTGCTCAGCTTCCACCTGACTGATCAGCCTCCGTGAGTGAAAATACCTGTGTGGGTGCATCTTGCTCCGTTAAATTTAGACAACATCTTTCATGTCAAAGATTTAGCGTCTTTGTTACATGCAAGCTAAAGATAAGTTCCTCATCGCTGACTATATATTTAGGTTTTTGTCATGGCAACACAATAACAATATTACCACAAATACATATATTGTCATAAACTGAAATGCATACAGTATAAGCAAAATATCAATACCCCGTAACCAAAATATAAACAGCATTAATAAAAAGATGTCACTTATTTTGATCCTATGTTGTAGAGTAGGCTCTTATGTTATGTTATTTTATCTTATATCATCTTAAAAAATATATTGTCACTTTTTAATAGAAATGTGAGCTAGTTCCCCAGTTGGCATCTTCTAATTGTTTGTTTTGCTCTGTCAACAGTCAAAACACAGTTTTTTACAAAATTAATTTCTTAAATTAGAGAAACTGACACTCATGCATATTTTTGACTTTTCCTTAAAGGACAGTTCCGGGCAAATTCAACTCAGGCTGTATGTTCCTAACATTTTAGGTCTAAAAGAAGGATTCTGAAGATTTTCAGTTTAATCGCTCCTGTTTTGCGGTAGTTGCGTCTGTCCCCGCATCACCACGGCAGCGATGAATGGGAGCGGATGGAAGTTCCGCTGCTTAGGCTGTTTACATCCCTCAAAGCCGCATTTTTTTTTCCACAGACAGCGTCAGATGGAGACTCAAACATGCACCGAGAAGTTTATTTATTTCCAGCAAGCCGACATGTTTGTAAAACTAGATCTAATTCAAAGTCTCGTGCGAGACCCAGTTGCCGTGCTCGGTGTGTTCAGGTGCAGTCGGAAGCTCCCGTTTGTGTCATAAACACAGGAATATCAACTCTTGACTTGCTTGAAGTAAATAAACTTCTCGGTGCATGTTTGAGTAACCTGACGCTGTCTGTCGAAAAAAGTTGCGGCTTTGAGGGATGTAAACAGCCTAAGCAGCAGAACTTCAATCCGCTCCCATTCATTGCTGCCGTGGCGATGCGGGGACAGACACAACTACCACAAAACAGGAACAATTAAACTGAAAATCTTCAGATTCCTTCTTTTAGGCCTAAAATGTTAGGAAGATACAGCCCCGAGTTGAATTTGCCCGGAATTGTCTTTTAAATGACTCAAAAGATTATTCGAGTATCAAAACTGTTGATCATTTCTCTTCTGTCAATCAACTAATCCAGATCCAGTAATGATTGAACCGTTTAAGCCACGGTGAGACTCGTTCAGCACGGAATCATGTTATGATGTCGCATCACTATCTGAAGCAAGATGCTGGGATGCTGCTCCATCTGGAAAACACAAGCTGCGTCATAGTTACAATTTGATTTACCAGCACTGAATTTCACAAAATCGGAGCTGAACAACTTTGAGTTTGACCTGCAGATTTGGCAAAGCCAGCCAAAACACAACTCGTCAGACGAACAGGCCTCAGTTTAAATGAATTAGAGGTGTGACTGAGCCCTGAGCTTGATATTTTCTCCAGTAAATCCCTTTGCAGTAATTACTTGGACATGGAGGGTACATTATAGAGGTATAGGCAGAAGTATTTCTCCACTGAAACCCTCACACACATTTATAGTGTAGGTATAAAACATACAGGTGTGGTTTATTGCTGGTTTTTGGTGTTGAATCAATCTCGGTTCATGTTGTACGGTCTTGACTTTGTCCTGACCTCCTGCTGGACTTAAACTTTACTGGACCTCATCTAAAAAATTGCCCCGCTGATGTTGACTCTATCCTTGGCCCGATATGTTTGAGAGAGAGCGCAAGTGTAAACAAGGCTCCTCCTCTGTCCTTTCCCCTGCCCCCGCTGATAACTACCCTCCAGTCTCGTTTACGCTGCTGTTTTTCTGCTCTTTGATTCCCCGGCTCAGATAAAGGCTTTTCCCGCCGTCCCAGAAGAGGCCCCCAGGACGCCTCATGAGCTCCCCCCTCTGTGAGCCCTCGTCCCTGGGTAGCAGGTATACGATGCTACCCCCCCACCCCGTCCTCCTCGTCCTCCTCCCACTGCTCCTTCCTCTGTCAGCTTAAATCACCCTCCTCCTCTCCGGCTCAACATGCTGCTCTCACCACTCCCCAGCTGCGACGGCGTGTTTGCGGCACCAGCGAGTGTGAGCAGATGCTATTGAGAATGACCTTTGCAGCAACGCCCTGTGCTCTATGATTCTAACCCATTTGACAGTGAACATCTAATAGAATGCTAATGAAGTAGCTTGCATAGTAAAATGTTATGCTCCCTTCGCTGTAATTATCTGTGGGACTGCCCCTGATGCCCATGATGCATATTGTTTGATTATTAAACTGAATTATTGTCAAGTGCAGCGGCAGGTCAGAAATGACTCAAGATGCATGCTCACAAAGATGTCCGACGTGTGTTGCAATAAAAAACGATCAAACACGAGCACTTGTTGCAATGAAGAAAACATTTCCATCTTCATAGCCTTGCGATGTTAGGGAGGAGCGATCTCCCAGTAACACTTGAAGACCTGACAAGAGAGTCTTCTATCCAGAGATGTTTTCCATCTTCTTGCTCCTCAGTGAGGTTTCTTTTATTTGCGCTGGAAGAATTCCCTTTGTGAGCGTATAGCAAGAGAGCGCGCACTAATACCGCCTGAATTATAAGGTGAAATAAGTCCATCCATTCCTCGGATGGTTAGTCAGACTGCCAATTTTGAAGACATCTCTATAAATAAGTGAGATTCAGCATAAGGCCTGTGTCTGTGCGCTTGTACCTCCTGTGATGTGGAGCACCACTCTGCCTCAGAGGCTCCGAATTTCTCCACTCACTTGAACATAAACAGATCTATATATAAATATATATATAAAACCCTTAATAGCTTGTAGCAGTAGCTTCACAAAAGTTATTGGAGAGAAGGGAAAATATTGTAAAGTATGAAGCGGGGAGAGTAAGATCTAAATATTGATATGCCGCCTTTTACATGCTGCAAAACAGCACGCCTACTACGGTAATATCTGCTTTGTCAGCAGAGGCCACGCGATTGGCGCGTTTCAACGCTCGCAAATATTTAACCACGCGAACACCCTCCGCGGAAATCATTAATCACGCCAGCGTTTACCAGTAAGTGTTTGTAAAGTGGATGAGTTGCTCCAGCAGTTTTTCTTCGCCTTGTTTAAATATGTGCGTCACCAATTTGCAGCGGGAAAAGCTGTGTAGTTTGTGCTTCTTATAAAAATGTATGTACGTTTCCTCCGGGCTTGATGCGACTGCAGCTGATTCCAGGCCAGTACAATTACCCGAGGCAGAGTGCCAAGGCGTAATGAGACATTTGGTTGTGAAATTCAGAATCTGACAGAATGCATTAAAGCCGAGCAGACTGCAGATGCAAAGGGAACAGCCAGGCCAAAGTGATGACTTCCCATTTCCTGACTATATCATATTTCCCTTTGCTTCCAGCCAAACAAATGACCAAATTGTGCAGCGACTGTGCCTGTTGTTTGGACACAGATTCCCATTGTTTGTCATATTAGATACCCGGATACATCTGACAAAAGAAATTACTGGTCATGTCACTCGAGTGTTTTGCCTGTAACCTGCTTCAAATTGTTAGAGCTGAGTATGAAGAATTAGATGCAGCTGTATCTCTGTATGTGTGTGTGTGCGTGTGTGTGTGTTTTTTTTTTGTCTTTTTTTTTTTGAGAATTCATTTGGAGTAAGGTCATTTTGTTGACATGGTGGGACCTTCTACGTCGCTCACACTGAGTCAGGAGGTCAGGGTGTCCCGCCCGTACTTTTTACAACAGCGGCGTGCCCTTGTGATACCACAACGAACACACACTATGTGACAACTATGATCTAAGGGAACAAATAATGTGACAGCTTCTCAAGCTCCCAGGCAGCCCGCTCTGTCCCGCAGGGGAGTAAATGAATCTGATTTTTCATACTTCTGAAAGGGTTCGACTGAGCTCGGGCACGAGGTCGGATGTAAAGATGTAGCCAATCTGACTTTTTACATGTCTGATGGCGTATTTCTCCCAGACTTTTAAAGCCAAGGACGCCAAGCAAAATCAAATCAATCAACAAACATTAATATATTTAAAGGTACATTGTGTAGGAATTACTCCCATCTAGCGTTGCGGTTGTATATCGCAAGCAACTCAATCGTATTTTTCATGCTGCATTCACGTGAAATTGGGCAGACGGCACGAGGCAAAACAATACACGTGACAATATGTTGTCATGGCGATGTCGTATTGTTTACCTGACCCACGTTTTACCGGCTTTCTCTCAACTTCTGTGACTAAAATGACATCTGGTTTGTTACCGACGGCCGTCTGCCCGACTGCAGGTGAATGCAGCATCAGTGTAACGCTCCATTCCTCCACCTGAGCCGACAGCTCCGGTGTCTCCGCTGAGTTTCCGTGGTTTCCTACCGTCACGCTGCCACTGAACGTAAAAACATGGCGACACCACATGGCAGCAGCACCGAGCTTACCCGCTCCATGGAGATATGAATGATATGAACGGCTCATTCAGAGCTGAAAGGAACACTTCACTTTGTTGATGGGGGGGATTACTGATTAATGAAAAACAGACTTTTGAACAAAATAATACATTTTCGTGAATAGATAACAGGAGAAGTTACACAATGTCCCTTTAAATATATAGTATATGTATGTGTGTGTGTGTTTGTGAAAAAAACTAAAGGTCTACCTGTTGGAAAGGGGCCAGCAAATGAGTTTGTGTATATTCCATGAGGATAAGCAGATCTCTCCACATCTATGAATAAGTAATCAGTCTGCTCACGTCCTGTGGGATTTACTAACAAGAAAAGCAATCAGACACAAGCATGTGTAAAAGAAAAGTACCACTCGAAATACTACTGCACTGGCCTCTCTTCTTTAACTTTCAAATGGCCAACACGCAGGACAAGGACAAAACATTTGGTTCAGAGAACACAGCACAGATGTTCACACACCAAAAAAATATATAGCTATACGCCACCCTCCCCACTTGTCAGATATATGAGATGAGATGTCTGACAGTGTTTTTCTGTAAGACACCATACATGCCCAGACAAGAAAATGACCTTTATCTGAACTCAAGTAGTGTCACAAATATGCTCATACTGATTTATACGTTTCCCTTCAACATCCCCCTGGCAAAAAAAAAAAAAAAAAAGACAGGAAAAAAAAACAGAGGAGAACAAAAGGACAGTCAAATGTACCCTAATTCCAGCTGGAGACGATAATCCAGTTCAGAGGCAGCAAGGAAATGGGCTTGTGAGAGGCAGACCCAGCAAATACATGCAGATGAGAATGATTATCCTGCAGATGAGCGGAAAGATGAAAACTAATTTCATAATAAGACCAGAAAATTCTCCAAGATAACAGGGATCTAGAGAGCTATCCAAGACCCATCTGGCCTGCACTGCAACACGCTAGTAAAGTCATTTTCCAGGCAGGAGCTGTCCATTTACACCGTGGTGCTGAAAGCTATAGGGAGAGCAACATTTGTGCACTCCAAACCCTGTGGGGTGAACCAGCGATTTTACAACAGGCGGCTTCAGCATTAGTACACGACTTCAAAGAAATACGAGTTGTGGATGTGAGTTGTAGTTATATCACAGCAGAGTTTTCAGCTTCTTGGACTACTTGGAATTTTCCTTTTATTCTTCTACTTTCACTACACTACATTACAGAGCAATAGAACAGGCTTTTTTTAGTCCCCTCTGTATCTATCACCCATGTTTACTGGTCATTTCTAATGACTGCACTGGGACTGCAAGTATATTTTCAAGTACTTGATTCTACTTGAGTATTTCCATTTCCAGTATATGTCATTCGGAACACTACAGTACATTTCAGAGTCAATTATTGTACTTTTTGTCAATTATTGTAAATGTACTCTACTGAAGTACATTTCACTATTGCAAATAGGCAAAATGGAGTTATTCAGGCATCAAACCCTGTAGTGTAAACCAACAATGTTACAACAGTCAAAAGTCCAAGCCCCTTTCCTCCGACTTGTCATGCACACATGATTAGTGCAGAGGAGGCAGCTTGATTGACACATCACAATCCAATTGACTAATAGGATTGTCTGTCCCACAGGTGGCTGACTTTTTTCATTTTTGTGAAAACGCATTTAATTAATTGGTTGCAATTGGAGTGTGAAGAGGATTTCAAACAAGTTTGTAAAAAAAAAAATGCTACCGTTAATATTTGAATGTTAGTAACATCTGCTGAAATTCTGAAGTCATGTAATAATCATTTTTAGTGAAGTATGGTATACTGATTGAACATCTGTATTGTTTTAATTGTTTTCATTTTGAGGTACTTCTGTCTCCATTTAAACTTTGTTTTCTCCAATTTAATCTACATTATCGTTCTTCAACTATTTCAAGGAGAAACATTGCGCTTTTTACTTTTTTTAACTTACATTTAGTTGGCAGCCATAATTACTAGTTACTTCCAGCAGAGGAATGTAGCTGATTACAGCTTGTGTGCTGTATCGAGGGAGCAGAGAAGAGTGTAAAGCAGGAGTTTTATTTCTGTGTTAGAGCTACTCTGGATAGCAGCATCTGCCAAATGACTGGGTGTAAAAACTCCTTTGGGCAAATGTGCTTTTGGGCATTATGTACAGTTTAACAACACTTTTTAAGTCAGAATTTAACACTTCAATGGTTCATATCACACTGCACAGTAGCTGTAAGCGAATACGAGTACATTTAATTCGGTGTTGTCAAACACACACTTACAATTTTGATGCAGTTTCCGTTTGAAGAAAAGTTTTAGTCTCTACGTTGTGTTGCTTCTACTTTTTATTGAAGAGATGTATCTTAACACATCCTCCACTACTTGGCTGTACCTGTGGATATGCAATCCATAGCAGAGCAGCAGTGTTACCACAGCCACTTTGGGAGTTCAACCTCACATCACTTCATGTGTCATTTGTGTCCTGATTTGAATGTCATTGGGAGGCTTTCATACTTATATCTCCACCAAAACATGCTCTTTCTGCTTGTACCTTGGCAAAACAGCTACTACACAAAGACACATACAGTACAGTATAGGCTATACCTTTTTCTGGGGACTGATTATGATGCAAATTACCCTCATGTTGTGCAACGGCCTCCAAACTAAAACTGCCCATTTACACAAGCACATACTTCAGCCTGGCTGGAATAAGACACACAACACCCACCCACACAGTCTGTGTTTTGTCTTTTCATTTGTTTAACATTATATAGGGCATTGAGAATATATACAACTCCTGTAAAACAGCGCTGTGTCCCAGATTTTGCAGGTCCTTATGCTAAGAGGTTATTGATATGTGTATTTCTGTGCAGGTGCAATAAGCCTGTAACATATCTGCAGAAATAGGCTATGTGTGGATCAGTTAATCACAAGGTGTTTTTTTGTTTTTTTCAACTAGGGATAGGTTCATTTAAAGGTTCTTGTTTGTGCAAATGCAATCTCTTTTGTATGTCACAATGCACTGCTAAGCCATGCTAATGCTGACCCATAAACAGCCAAAGATCACTTACCTTGCCAACATAGAGTGGTTCATTTCCTGTGTACTCCTCCAATACGAAGAACTGGTTCCATACCCAGCTGCGTCTGTGCCTGTGCAGGACCTCCCAGGGGTCTGGATCTGAGTGTGGGGACCTCTCCAGATCCCCAGAGCTGGGATTCAGGCCCCAGCAGCCCCTCTTCTGCAAGGGAAACAGGAGCGCCAGGAGAGCCAGGGCTCTGCATATGCCTGAGCAACACCACCCCATCATCTGGGCCCCCCTCCAAAAGCAGTACTGAGGCCAGAAGAAAAAAATAAAATAAAAAAAAAAAGGACAGAGAAGCTGAAATGTCAAAACCCTCAGGGTTTTATCCACACAGTCCTGACCCTGTGTTTCACCAGAAAGCAAGAGCAGTCAGACACAGAAACGAGCGCGTGGGTTGAAAAAGAGTCAAGCTCTGCATTTTGCTGTGTTGCTCTTCTTCTTTCCTCATTGGAGACTAAAAGTGGGGTAATTCCCTCCACTTTGGAGCCAGGGAGTTGACATTAAAGCTGGCTAACAGGGTCAATGGCGAGCGGGGAGGCTTCAACACACCGTCTGTATAATTGGCACCTATCAGAAAAAAAGAAAGAGAGAGAGAGAGAGAGAGAGACCGTGGAGAGGGAGGAGGAAAAAGGGGGGAGAGAGAGAGACAAAGGCACAGAGGAGAGAAGAGAAGAGAGAAAGTACCGTCAGCAAAATTGCCTGTGTGACCGCTGTCACTTTAGACATCGAGTGATGCGCCTGCTGATGCAACCATAATGACATTTTTCACCAATCATAGGGAAATTGGTCAAAAAATGAAGAGACAGTAAATACAATCAACACAACGTCCTTCACACACACACACACACCGAAGAGAAAGTGGGTGAGGTCAAACCGTTAATAAGGGGAAGATGGTTGGAGGGGGGGGCAATGACCCGGCTTTTCAATGCACATAAGCAAAGAGATTGCAGAGCGAATGAAACAACAGTGCACGGAATAACAATCAAATGCCATTCAGCTGCCGCCCAATTATCTGGGCCTTACCTCACCCAAGGTCATTATTTTGTCACATTTCCTTTGTATGAGATCATGGAGTAAATGGCGGCGTGGAGTGTTTGGGGGGGTAGGGTGGGGTGGGGTGAGGAGGAGTATCGCCACTCTAACGCTAACAAGCCACATGATCTGTGATGGCGAGCTCTCATCACTGAGATTAAAAATAAATCTGAGCTGTCAGCAGCATGATGGCCCGAGCGCTCCTGACCTCTACTCCCAGCAGTTTGTTTTGCCGGCCCGAGCACATGCGAGGAGGAGGAGGAGGGAGGGAGGGGGGAGAGGGTGTTGGGGAGGGAGAGAGGGATCGAGGGGGATATGTCTCCCTGCCATCGTCGTGCTGTGACAGATCCCCCCCCCCCCTCCCTCGCTCCAAACCCTCACCAAAAGAACATGAAGACTTGTCAAAGCAAGAGAAAAGCATCAGCTCCTGACAGATGATGCTCTTCATGTCACAAAACAGCCTGGCAGCGTCGAGCTGTTAAGCAATTACACAAACTTCATAATATCACTGGCGTCATCTCCTCTGATTTGACACAAGAACAACGACTCCAGCAAATTCCCCTCAATAAATATTTTGAAGGAGGAGAGCTCGCCGGGCAAATTAACGCAATGAATGGAGAGATGATACTGAGTCAGACGTGCCATTTAGGACTTCTCACGCTCTTCTGAGGGAAAGACGTTTGGAAAACTAAGAGCCCCACCGCACGTTCACTACTGTAGGGATACTGCCCTACAAAGGCAAAGTGCAGTATCTATAAAAATGCCAAACTGAGAAAAACAGCTTTTTGTGTTTTTCATTGTCAGGTTTAAGCATCAAATTATGAATAACTACCAAGTCTATAATTGATTAGATAAAGGTGGACTGAATTAAATGTATTTTAAATAAAGTTTATTTTGTAATTTGTCTTTCTGACCAATTTTGACCATTTTATGGCAGATACTGCACTTTTGCCTTGGTTTTGGTGCAGATACTGCACTTTGGCTTGGTATTAGCTACAGATACGGCACTTTGCCTTGGTTTTACTCCAATGGAATCATAAAGTAAATCATAGAATGTAGGGAGTACAGTACTCTTTGCAGATACTGCACTTTGCCTTGGTTTCACAGTGCTTTTTTGGATGGACAGCAAAATAAAAAGCCCAATAACTCTGGAAATATTAGCAGCACCAATATCAAATTGTACCAGATTGAAGAGAATATGCCACACTTCTGATTGGTCAAAAAAAAAAAAATGAAAAAATGCAGATACTGCACTTTGCCTTTGTAGGGCAGAGTAGACTATGTATGTTTATTTCCTCGCTGACCTCTCCATCTCTTTCCACTCTCTCCTCAACACAGAGTATTGGCAGGGTCCCGGACCAAGACGGTAATTGCTTTGGCATACAGTGACCTCTTTCAACCCACTCACGTTCAGCACTTCTCATTTTACTTCCTCTGTCTGTGCCCCTTCCCACCCCCCGACCCCCCTGACCCCCCCACCCCACAAACACAACTCCCCACACATCCTGTTGGAAGTGATTTGCTGTTATTTCTTCATGGCAAAGTCATTACCCAGTGCTAATAATTAACGAGGAAATAAATACCAGCAGCATGATTGTCACCTAGACAGACATGTTTGTGAGATGCATCCTGATCGTGTGAGAATTTATTTTGAAAAGGCTCGAAATCCTTGATGAAAGCATCCCGCTTTTTGATTTTTTTTCCACACAAACAAGATAAAACTTCAGCCAAGAAGCTGCAGAGACACTCATCCTCGTCTGCTTTTGCTCTTTGATTGGTGGTTTGATCAATTAGTCAATCCCCAGAAAAATAGCCACGTCCTCAAGATTTATAAGACTGCAGCACACGCACATACGCACACTCACACACATCTGCACACAGATCCAAAGTCACTGCCTCCGCATGACAATTTAATGGTAGAGGTGGGAAAGTGGAGCAGATCTGGCTTCGGGGCAGCCACGACTTGTGAAGGCAGGTTGCAGCCGTGGTATTGTGGGAAGAGAAGATCCCATCAGGGGAGTGAAGGGTCAGTTCAAGACGAACGGACAACCGAGTTAATGCTTCTCATTTCACTGGACCCTGAACACAACAGGAGATGTGGAGTCAGTGGAGATAACACTAATGTAGTTGTGAGTGCGGCCGTGTGCTCAATAAGGCAGATATTGGCTTTTTTTTTTTTTATTAAATGGCTTTTTCGCTGATTTACGGGCCAGTTGATTTGTTGGAATTATGAGGCGGATCATGCTGCAGGGAAAACGTGTTATTTCAATACATTTTAAAAGGGTTTGTCATTTTCAAAAAATTAAGGAGTACGGTGTCAAATCTAGCTTGAAATTAGCAGCAGACAAAGAGATGGAGCTGCTTCACAGGGGCTTTTACACACTTCCTCTTCCTGTTGGGGTCAGGTGATTGACAGTGGGCAGTAAAACACTCAGTGGGGTGACAACAAAACTCACATAGTGGGAGCTGTGCTTCACACTGGGCAGAGTTATCAAAAAAAAAAAGCACAAAAAAAGACCTTATTGTCTCCAACTATTCAGCCAAAACTGAGAAAAACAGTCAAACCCTAAGGATGGGCATGCATAAGGGAGAATACAGAATGCTTTTATCCTCAGATATCAAACTGTCTATTATTCTTAATCTAAAGGCTCTTTTACCCTTCTGTTGAATAGCTGGGGTGGGTCACACTGCCTTAAAGCACTGCTAATGTTTTGGTACCAAATGTTTTACATGTTTCAGTCGGTTTTCCGCCCCGCAGTTAAAAACAGAAATGGTTCTTTCTTTAAAAAAATAAAAAATATTCAAATATCAGCACAAAACATCCTCATTTTGGCTGCATCAGTCAAACAACACCAGTCTATCGCGATGCTCAAAGTCCATATGGGAGGGGAAGCAGCCTCTGTGGTAGCCAGTGTCAAAGTGATGACGCTAAATTAAGTGAAAATGTGAAGATAAAGCCGTGAATGTAAAGCCCCGCAGTCATCCCCCGGCTCTGTTTCTTTTACACACTGTGTCCTAATCCCATTTGCCAGTCTCACAACAGGATTACCAGTGCTACAGCGCTCAGTAACCAGTCACATGCTTCCTTTGATCCATACTCTCCCCCATCATTGTGTACGTTCAGCGTGGAGTCACTCGTGGGCCAGAATACACAACACAAACTGTAACTGAAGTTAATTTTTTGCTTTGAAACACTTCATGGAGTCATGTCAGTATATTCCTCTTAATCTGGAATCATTTGCTGGCTGCAACACACACACACACACGCTGTGTTTTGGTGACATTTTAAGCTCTCTATTTCTTTAAAAAAAGGTTTAAAAATGTTTGCAGTTAGTCCGTCTTTGTCTCTTTTCATTCCAAAGCAGGGTCAGCCTCGTTGCTGAGCCACACAACACAAACAACAAGAGATGGCCGGGCTTCAGTGTTTCTCTCAAGGACACTTACGACAACAGGCTCCTTGCTGACGCAGGAGCTTGAACCTAAGTCCTGTGGGTGAAGGGTGGTCTCCCCTAACTCACAGACTTATCAACACCTCATCTTGCATTCATTTTGAATTCATCTCACATCCTATAGTCACTATAGCAGATCTGAAGCTGAGCGTCGATGTGCACGTTTCTCCAGCTGCGCATGCAGGAGAGAAAACAAAGATGCAAAGCAACATCTGACAACAGATGTGCAGCTGAGGATGGTGTTGACTCTTCTACTTGAGGGAGGTATGTAATTGGGAAAAAAAACAGTGTATGAAAATATGCAAGAGTTAGATTTGGATGTGTTTTTTCTAAAAAAAAAAAAAAAAAGAAAAGAAAAAGACAGGGGCTAAAAAAGTTGCCGGAACAATATTCTTGAGAAGTCCTTAAAGTGAGAGTTAACATAATCCCTCTGTGTCTCTGCAGCAACATTATAATATAGCAGGAAATCTTAGTGCAAATACAGATGATGTCTTGTGCAACACACTATATCACGCTGTGTGTTCCGCCAACTGTGGTGAGCTCACGGCTTTACAGGGCTACAGAACTGCAAGCAGCACAAGTAAATCATTTTGCACAGTCAGATCCCAAATAAATTGATGCATGTTGCTGCAAAGGGAAAAAAAAACAACATCTTTAAAGGATAGTTTATTCTGCACTGACCCTTAGTGTCAGTTTCTGGGATGCTTCCACACTGCAGTTACTGGTTGCATGCATGTGGAGGTATCTCTGCATGGGTTAAAAAGAAAAAAGAAAAAAAGGTGCAGATTATTAGACTTCCTGACTGGCTGAGAAATAAGTTCCAGGTTTTTTTTTTTATGTCAGTGCAGTTTTTTTCCTACTTCTTTTCCAAAACTAGAAAATGTGCTGCTTAGTTCTGCACTGGGAGACTCTTTGCAGTGTAAATCAGCAGGTTACCCCCCCTCAGGTCGGACTTGCGCACTGATGTGACCTGACTGCTTTAACCCTGCTGTTAAGTATCAATCATTGCGCATTAGCCATCAACACCTGCAAAAAAAAAAAAAAAACGCAGGATGGGGGGCGGAAAGAAAAGTTGGTAAGGCGCACCTGTTCCCAAATCTACCGGAGACGCTTTCCAGAGAAATAAATTCAATAAAAAAAATAATAAATAAAAAAGAAAACATCTCGCTTCACTTACTCAAATCGATTAAACATCTCAACAACTTCAAGGGTTTTGGAGGAATATAGCAGAAGCAGATCGCGGATGGCGGAAAATGAGCACATGATTGGAATCGGGCAGCACGAAAAACACACACACAAACACACACACACACACCGACAGTCAACATCTCTGTGAGCGACCGCCGCAGGGAACCTGTGTCCACGGAATACTAATTACAGAATAAGCGACGGGACAAAATAATGCACAGAATACCTAAGCAGACCATAAAATGAACTGATCGAGGCGCATTGTGGGGGAAATGGGGAAAAGAAAGAAAAGAAAAGACAACACGACACATGATGATGATTGCAACTGTCCTCACACTCACCCAGAGAGAGAGAAGATGGAATAACTTCACAGATGGTGTCTGGGTGTAAAAGTTAAGCCGTCATTTATTTATTTATTTTCCCTCCAACTCCACGCACCAAACAGGAGGAAATAAAAAAAGGAGCTTATGTCAAAAAATGGAAGAGAAAAAAAAAGTTTGCATGGTGAAATTAGTCCCGGTGTCTGTGTGGAGCAGGGCTCTGCTGGAGATCGGGTACCGGATCGCGCGTAAATGCTCACCCTTGGCAGGGATGTGGCAAGTCTGACTCCCTCTCTCCTCCTCCTCCTCTCTCTCCCTCCCTCCGTCTCTCTCTCCCTCTCCCTCCGTACATCCTGCGCAGTGCTGCCTCTGTGCAGAGAACACAACACCCCCCAGCTGCAGGTTTTTTTTTTTTTTTTAGAGGGGGGGTGTTCATCTATCTCTCGCTCTCCCTCCGTCTCTCTCCTCTTGCATAGTCAACAGTGGAGGAGACGCGCATGCAGCAGCTGCGAGGAGGACTCCGCGCGCCGGACCAGACCAGACCAGACCATAGACCAGATCCACGGGAGAAACGCTCTCGCCTGCCTGAGCCCACAGACCCCCTTACTGAGGAGTACTGTGGAGGGAGCCCATCGAAATAGTTTGACCAAAATAAGTTGGCGAGGTTGGAGCCAGGGACACACGCAGCGTTTCTGGCAGACTAGATGTGGAGCCGGATTCTCACCAACCTGCCAAGTTTTTTGGCAGCAGATGGCATGTGTACTGTTAAATGACTGCCTCGGCGGTGAAAAGAAAAAAAAAATCAATACGAGATTCTTGACGCCTTCAACCAGAGGAAAAGGAATTTAGTATTCTCACCCATCCAACACCACCACCAACCACCACCACCTCCCGCCCCCGGTTCACCTTGAGAATTAATTAAATCCTGAGAGAAATGAGGAAGTGTTCATATAAAAAAAAAAGATGATTTCAAGTTGTAAAAGTTGATGCTTTTTTTTTTTTTTTTACTCTTTCTCCCCTGTATGATTTACTCTATCCCAATTTAATTTTCAAATATACATTTTTTTCCCAGTGCATTTCCGCATAGCTCCCATTTCTATTCAGTTTTTGTTTTTCATCCAATTAGCAGCAAACTGAGCTCCCGTGGTGACAGAAGAATGCAGCACGAGTCTGGCCCTCTCCAAACTACAGCACCTCACACACAAACCAATTGTAGCCAGCCAGTATTAGTTACTTCCCTAATTAGTGAGAGAACATATACAGTAGAGTATAGGCTGTGTGCAGCAGCCTCTCTGCTTAATAGCGTAAGAATATCTTCCTTCTCTTCCTCCTCTTTCTCCTTCTCCAGACCTGACAGATTAATGGAGTTTGAACTCATTTGTTTTGTGCAGGTAGGTTTTACACTTTACATTTTTTTGCAACTGTTCTCACATTACGTTTCTCTTTTAAAAAAAACACACACACAGACAAAACAGGGCATTAGTCACAAAAGCATTATGCAGTCTTTGTATTCCTCTCCATGCTCGTTGCATCTCGGAGACAGAATACATTAGAACAGCGATGCTCTTTTTGCTCTTTTCTTTTTTTGTCTCCTCTCCTCTGTCATTTAGGAAAGAGGCGCTGACCCAAACTAATAGAAAGAGCAGCCTCTGTCTGTCATACCTGGAAGAGCAGTTAGAAAAGCTGAAATTCACGATACTAACTGGACAATGCACAGGTTTAACAAAAGAGATAGAGAGAGAGAGAGAGAGAAAAGGATAAACTCCAGAGGAGAAGAATAATATTTCAGGCGGTAAAGAGAGAGGAAGTAAAGGGTGGGTGATGACAAGATAAAAAGGAGGGAGAGCATGTGCAGCTGAGTAAGAACTCAACTTAAAGGAAATACGGAGACAGAGTGCAGCGGTGGAGTGGGTGTGTGATAATAGAGGGAGAGGTGAAAGGGAGGAGAAAGGGGAGGTTTATCGCAGGAGGGAGGAGGGTGTGTGTGTGTTGGTGGGGTGGGGGGGGGGTGCAGCAGTTCAGCGGTGAGAGTTATTTAATTGGAGAGTGACATTGGGAGCCCGGCTCGTCAGCTCTTCCCCATCAATCAGGCACGGTCAAGAGATGCCCGGGGTGATGTGGCAGGCGTCCCGCTCCCCTGTGGATCCCACGGCCGGCCCCCGGCATTTAACCGCCGTGCCTCTACATTACACCTCCTCCCCCCACCCCCGCCGACCGCCATCACCCCCGTCAGGATGCTCTGACCTCCGCTCACCTGGCCTACAGTTATCTGCTCCCCTGTTTCACACCACTTAATGGGCCTTTTTTTCCCTGCTCAAGACCAACAGTGATGGGATAGAGTAGCAACGATGCTGGCAGGGCCGTTGCTAGGAATTCTGGGTCCCATTAAAGAATACTAAAGTGGGCCCCTACCCCCTGACTTTTCCACTTTTCTTTCTTAGACTACGTATGTATTATCATTTTTTATTTAGCCTACTTAGTTTTGATGTTATTGCAGCATTACTATGAGTATTAGTCAGTGTCTTATGCAGAATAAATCAGTCATACAAAGATTAGACTACTGGGGTTTTTTGTGGGCCCCACTGGGCGCTGGGCCCCTAGAATTATCATCACCTTTCTCCCCTAGACAACGGCCCTGGATGCTGGATAGGAGAGTGGGGTAAGATGAGCCACTTTTTATATTCAGGATCTCTACATCAAGACAAATGTAGTTTTGTTGCTAACTAACATATCTGCATATATTTCAGGATGTTGTGCATCCCCACAAACAAACAGAATGAGTGTAATCATAACTGTTTTTAAAATATAGCATGTTCAAAAAAAGTGTTCAACCCCCCTCCTTTCCTTCCATCCATCTCCCACCTCCCCCTTTACTTAACGTTCCACCTGTCCAGGTTGCAGGTTAATACAAACTGCTGGGACTTCCTGCTGAGACCAACTCACTGAGGTTTGGGGAGTTGTGCGATTTCGTGGCATCTTGGGAAGAATCCCTCATTTTTCTCTTTGGAAGTAAAGCTTGGCCAACTTTTCCTGTTTTCAGGAACATACTTACTGTAATCATAAACATCCAGAACCTTGAATTAATAATTAGGACATATACAGACAAAATACATTCATAAATGTATAGGGCAGGTGGCTCAACTTACCCCACCGCTACCATATTGACTTTACTACTCCCCACAGCTAAAATGGTGCAGTTTCATGCTAGGTTTACTACCTCATAATGTAGTTCATAGATACCACAACTCATGTATAAAACAAATTTATAATGATCTCTTTTGGTCTAAACACAATTATCATGAAACTTATGATCGACGAAATTCACTTTCGAGAGGGAAAAATGTTTTTTTGGACATAAATGTCAAACCACTTTACCAATGTGGTTCTTCACAGACTCCATGAAATGATGCCATCTTCCTAAATATTTGGTCACATGCTCAATTTTTGTTATGGTTTCCTAGAAACAAGGGGTGGCTCATCTTACCCACTGGCTCATCTTACCCCGTTCTCCCCTACAGTACAGTATGTGTTGATGCTTATAACAGCAAAATATAAGTGGATAAATTGATCAGTGATGTTAATTGCTGGTCAATCTCTGACCTGCTAACAGACAGTTGACATTATAATTCCAGTAACTGCCTTTCACTGTCATTGGAAACAGATGATTGTAACATTGACTGGCCAATTTCAGCTCTAAACAAGGTATTGATTTCCCCAGTGGACATTTAAAAAGAAAAAAAAAACAACAACATGTTGCTGTGCTCACAGCTAAAAGAGCTGTCATAACATGTGTTTGCTTTTTCAGAACATCACCGCTCGGATGGAGTCGGGCACGGTAAACAAGAGCGGGAGAATAATGATGAAAGACACGCAAGAGCACGTATAGCCTACGCACGCACACCCACAATGCAGTTCCTGTTATTATGTAGATGCAGATAAGAAAATCCACAGTGATATGTGGAAATGTCCGCGTGTTTTGCTGTTTAATTCATTTTGATTCAAGTTTTTTTAAGTTCATTAAAGTGGCGCTCTCGGCACAGCGGTCGGCCCCCTCGGGTTCTTTAGCGTCGTCGGAGCAATGATTCAAAAGCCGGTGACCTTTTTCACACCGTGATCTTGACAGTGGGATCCTGATTTATCTTCAAATTGAATTCCATTTAGCGGTTGTTCTAATTCATCTCTGACTCCTTCTCCGCTCCGTAATTGCACGGAGACATTTGCACACAAGTTAAAATGGTGCCTTTAATTGTTTTTATTTTTATTCTTTTGGTTGATTGATTTTTTTTTTTTTTTCCCGCTAGTCTAGTAAGCCCAGACACATCAGGATCAGTGTTTGTTTCAGCCACTGTGAGCTTTGCACAGCACACAGTTGTGTGAACATGGATTTCACTACGTGGAGTTCATAGAGCTGGCAGAGAGCCGGGGATCTGAGGCAACAGAGAGGGCCTTGATGTTCAAGGGACAAGGCCGGGGAGTTAACGTCCCCCTGACTCCATCACCATGACCAAAATACAAAAGCTCGGGCTTATTTGCATATGCTGCATCAAAACATTCCTGCTCCTCCTCTTTGAGAAGCAGGGATTTGGACTAATCATCCAGCAAGTATTGAGTGATTACATTTTCATCAGATGCAATGTAAGAGGGTCGAAAGATCAAGTGAACTAATGGATGACCTAATCATGGTGGATTGGCTGTATCGATTCAGATGGTCATATCCTCATTGTCTGTCAGGCCGCAGGAGCCAGAGGCGGATGCAATCCCTCACTGGCTGAAACCACCATATTCAAGAAACCAACCTCATTCAGATTACACTAATTTAGCCCATACCACTCCTGCTCCCCCGAGGGTTAAATAGATTACGGGGGAGGAATGGCAATCTTGCTGAGTTGCAGCTTAGAACTTGTCTTCCAGAGGGTTAGACTTCGAATAATTTACTGTAACAGGTTTTTATCAACCCCATTCCCTTTTTTTAGGGTATTTTATTTTTTTCCTCATGTTTCCTCATGGGGAGCTACTGCAGAGCATGGTGCAGCTGCATCCACCCCCCCACCACCACCACCCATATATAAATTGTCTTAATCCTCATTGATATACAGTGTGTTGAAAATGTTGTCATGCTTGCAGATGCAATTTTGCACGCAAGCAAAATTATGACTTGGTGGTTGGTGACACTGTCTGCCAACACTGCAGAGACAGTCATTCTTCAAGGACAATCTCGTGCATCTATGTGAATAATCAATGTTACTGAAAGTTTATCATGAACTTGTGGCATCCCGCATACGGCGTCGAGCAATACCACTTATGCAAAGCACATCTAGTTGTAAAGTGACATTCACTCCCTCCTGGAGAAAGATCGAGACAGAAGAGAGAGAACCCTTAATAAAGAGGGGGAAAAAATCTAGGTAAATACTTGAGATTGAGAGGAGGTGTAGATAACAGACAAGCACAGAGGTCATTCTCAGCAATTTCCCTCCAGACGCGTCACAGCAGGTTCTGAAAGAGAAATGTCTCACTGCAGACAGACATGTTCATTCACCTCAGTTTGTGTCGACTGAGACAGCATCCTGATCCGAATCCTAATGACACACCGACTTGCTAGTATTCAGCGGGTCTGTGTGTCACCGAGCGGGGAGAGCCGTGGCAGCTCGGTCTGCACTCTCAATTCACACACTGATCTGCGCCTACAAAATCCACACAAAAGGGAAATAAGGCTGTCAGTGGAGATCCTCCATGTCAACATAGCCTCTACAATATACTGTAATATACTATACACTTGACTTGGTGAAACCTGTTGTTTACACTCTGCTGGCTGCCATTCATTTCTCACTGACCCAGTATCATATGAAATATTTCAAGCATTCCAAATGGGCACCGGCACCAATAAATCCACAGAGAGCTCTCTCAACCCACCTGCCATTTTTTTTTATCTCTTGAAACTCACAGAATTAGCAGCCCATGTGTTTGCTTCCTATAAACCTCAAACAGCCGACAATCAAAGTTAGCAACTAGCAGTTATAGCAGCCAAAGAGCCAAGTTTTCACAAATTTAGGAGCCAAAAAGAGAGTGAATATTCAGCTAATAATTTAGCTTACTCTTTCGCTGAGGTCATCAGAGTGTTAGCTTACCTCAATGCAGAGCCAGTTTCACAGAGGGAAAATGCTTTGCAAAAGCTAAATTACTAAAAAGGGAGTCTTTTTACTAAACTTAACCAACTACTTTCTTCATTGCCTAAACCCAACCAATGGGACAACTCAACTTCTCACTCAAAAATAGGCAAAAATCTGCAAAGTCACAACTCCACTTCCAGGTATGGGTACAAAAATTGGATGTTCCCCGGGTCCTTTTGGGGAACCCTTTTTCTAAGCTATAAACTGTTTTCTTGTCTGTAACAACATCTATTGCACGTCTGTCCGTCCTGGGTGAGGGATCCCTCCTCTGTTGCTCACCCTGAGGTTTCTCCAATTTTTCCCTGTTAAAAGGGTTTTCCATGGAGTTTTCCTCAGTGGATGTTGTTATGATGCCATGTAAAGCCCTTTGAGACAAACTGTTTGTAAAAACGGGCTATACAAATAAAATTGCCTTGCCTTGCCTTGCCTTTTGGGGAAAAGTGGGGAACATAGGACCCTTTTTTAGAAAAAGGGTCCTATGTCCCCCTGTCCCATACAAAGTGGGGAACATAGGACCCGGGGAACATAGGGATGACCCCACTAAAATCACTCAGAACAGCTGGCCATGTGCTACGTAAGTTCTACACACTTTCGACCACATTTGACCTGAAAAAGTACACTGTTCTGGACAAAGCTTGCTTTATGACTTTGTCCTGGACAGGACCTAGCACTTGCCTGAAAAAAAAAGAGATTTTCATAAAAGCAGACAGAAAAGGATGCAGCTTAAGTGCTAACACGGGTTGCTTCAGTGCAAGTCGATTTGCAGTTAAAGTGGAAACGTCACATTTTCTAGAAGGAATATAACCACAGCTATGTGAGCTAAGTGAAACCTGTTTATGAAAGCTAAAAGTGTAATTAAGCCATATTTACATACAATTTTGAACACAGCACACGAGATGGAGGAATAATTTTCTGCAGGTTTCTTTTTATTGATATTTTAATTTTATTTTTTTTCCTTTTACCTATTATAACTGCGATAAATCCAAGGTGAATACATCCGCTTCTGTCTGCAAAGGAGTTTCAATTTGCATACTTTCTAATTCCACCTTTAAAGTCTACAGAGGACGAGTGTTTAAACAAAAGGATGGATTTTAGTAGAATATTATACAATTGATATTCTCAGGTGAAACTCTCATTTTATTTCTTCATATTAAAATGCACAATCATTTAAGAAAAGCTGAGTGCAGTTACATATCAAATCAGTTCTCTTTCTAGTTCATTCATCACTAGTTTATTTGTCGTACCTCCAGAGGTTGGCTTTTCAATTAGAATTTCCTTGAAAGGTGGCACACATTCCAAGCTTTGACAGCCAGCCTTGACTACATATCACCCAGATGCTTTTCTTTCCATTCTGAAAAAAGAGGAGGAAATAATGTCACCTTGTGTTACATACAATGGAGGAGAAATAAAGAAAGAGAACCGGAGAGGAAGCACAAACAAGACAGAAATGAGGACAGGATGAGACAGAGACATAGATGAGGAGCAGGAGAGGACAGTGAAAGAAAAAAAATAAGAGGAAAAGGCATTGGCTTTGTCATGACAGTCTCCTCTCCCATGGCGGGGAAGATGTGTGTTCACATGCTCCAGTAGTCAGGCTGAAAAACCCAGGCCTGTTGCATTCACTCCAGCAGAGCAATGGCACTCATGGTTGCCTGGTTGGCAAAGAGCTTGTTATCCCCTCATCCCTTCATCTGCTTGTGCCTCTTCCTTCCTTCTTTCTTTTTCCCACACCACAAGCATCTGCATTCTGTTTGCTTCAACAAGCCCCCGTGTTTCCTGGCCACCATGTAACAAGAAAACAAGCTGTGCTTTTTTTCCCTCTCTGTCTCTCTTGCAAGACACAGGTGAGCACAAACAGCACAGCCAACAACCCAGGTGGTGTTTGCGTCAGGTGAAGCGCCCTGATCCTGAAAATCAAATGCAGTCCTGTCAGGCCAAATCCAGCGCTCCCATTGTGCCTGAGCCGTCCTGCTGGTGACAGAAGTGAGCCCCAATCTCAAGGAAAGGAAATGAACTGAGATAATCTAATAGACTCAATCAACCAACAAGTGTCAGATGGGAATACTAAGGCATGCATGAGGAGCTGGGTTGACTGAATACACTTGGTAATGAATGCTAGTAGAAAACCGAGAAGTATAACGGGTCTTCTTCTTCTTATCGGGCATATTTCAAATGTTTCTCATTAACTCCAGGAGTTTCTATTCCCCCCATTAAATTTTCTTTCCATCTTTATGTGAATGGGATTGCATGAGCCAAGAACACTTGCTGAGTCAGTGGGTGGAGGGCAAACAGAACAAAATACATTACCAATCTTTTTTTTTTGTACTTCTTGAACACAGAAAGTGAATATAAAGTAAGGCATTGTTTCAAAAAGACACAAAGGAAAAATTGACTTTACAGCAGGAGCAGGAGATTGTGTTCAAAACTGGGAAATAGGAACAAACATCTGTTGTTAACTGTGGAAAACCTCCATTGTTTAAAATGATGCTGCATCCTAACTCTGAATCGTAATGGACTAAACCCCCAGGAGCGAGGGAAAAAAGAATAGATAATTATTAAATTACCTGTGTTGCTTGACAATTAAGGATGAAGCTGCCAAAATTGTCCTTTTTAAATAGTTGATTTCCCTCGTGGCCCCTGGCTTTAGGTGACTTGTTTGCTTAACACCCCTTCCCCTTGCTGTGATTGTCAAATTATAGCCAAGCTAACTTGAGGGCAGGCCGTTCAAGCTTTGATATCTCCACTATTGTTAACTTAGTATCTACAGGGGCACTGTAGTAAAAGAGATTTAAAGCCTTTTTTTCTAAGATTCTCAAAAAAAAAAAAAAAGTGTAAAGAAAGAATTAAGCAATGTTGGCATGTAATGTAACCTTAAAGGTAGCGTAGGAGATCCTGATGCTAGAAAAAAATGGTTTGAGGCTACATTTTGAAAATATACAATTCAAAAGTCCAAGCCCCTTTCTTAGGACTTCACCTCCAGAGCGCCTGAACACAAAAAGTTCGCTCAGCAACTGCAAGCTAGCATAAACTCTGGCTCTGAGCACACGCGATTCGTGTACAAGAGGGGTAAACACAGAGGGGGGAGGGCAGATGACCCCCCAGAATTTGTTCGTGGTGTTCAAATGATCGGATGATGTCTTTACAGGATTGTCAATTCAATAGGTGAATGACCCTTTTTTTATTTTTGTGAAAAGGCATTTAATTAATTGGTTGCAACCAATACAATACAGTAACCTAATTCAGCTACATAAAGGCTAGGAGCATTTCAACATTTCAACCTATATTACAGAGGGAAAAGTCTGAGGAATGATTAACAGCATGTTAATTGCTTAATGTGCTAATATGCATAGCTAACAAGGTTAGAAGCAATTTAGCAGATTATGCTTTATTTCCACATTCGGGGAGCCATACCTGCCAATGTGGGAGTCTCCCTATTTTTAACCCTTTCTCCTGCCCTGCTCCCGATTTGTAATTTATCCCGCTATTCTTCTGATTTCATAGTGACATGAGTGCTGTGCATGCCGTGCATCATTGTTCGAGCTCACGTCCATGCCCACGCTTGAAGCAGCTCTTTACCGACTGAAAATTAACAAAACGGCTCCCAAAAAGAAATGTTCAGTCTGGCCTTTCTATTTCTAGTCACGAGCCACCCCAGACAATTTTCAACGTCTGTGCTTGAAGACAGAATTAAAGCAGAAGTAAGCGGAATTTTTGTGTTAATATAAGTCTTAAATAGTTCTATCTTCCGACAGCAATCACTTCTATAGAGTGTTTGGTCTGAAACACGGGTCTGTCAGTCACTCTGCTCTGCTGTAAGCCCAGGAGAAAACTTTCCTTGTATCCTACAACCTTTATCCAATGAGGAGAGAGAACGGCATAAAGGGGCGGACCTCTCTGTGTGTGCAGCCAAGGGATGCGCGTGAATGTGGTGACGTAGGGACGAGGACGGGGACTGCTAACTCCATCCGCTGACAGGAAGTTAGCCAAAACGACTGGATCGCTTACTTCTGCTTTAAAGAAGCTTGAATCTAAAATGTTCTGAATTAGCTAGCTAGCTATTGCTGATCAAATTTCAAAGCAAGTGATAATTTCAAGCAACACAGTGGATAGTCATCAGAAGATTGCTTTGGTGAGAAATCAAGAACCCATTCTTTAAAAAATTGCTACCATACTGCCACATTTAATATAAGTACCACCCAAGGAGCCAAAGCTGATGAGATAGTGAGGAGGGGAGGTTAGCTGAGGATACAGGATTTCTCCCTGTAGCCTCAGCTCACCTCAACAATCATGGGAATAAAATCTTAAGATATATTTGTCAGTTTGAGAGTGATAACAAATGTCTACATCTCATACAAATTCTACTCACATTGGAAATAAAGAATAAAAGGAGGGTGACAAATGGTGATTAAATCTATTGTCTGAAAAGTGGGGGCAATCAGTATATGAAATAACCAGCAAGGAGCTCTTATGATTATCAATGTGACCAGAGAAAAGAAGTCTTATCATATAAGAAAATAACTCTTCTCTCTGTAGCTTCATTGTTTCTGTCTTTAACTTCATTTTCCTCTGTCTCTCTCTAACTTTTAACACTTTGATTTCTCATGTGAGGACAAAACCACATTTGAAATCAGATTAATTCTCTGCCGGTGCAGCAGCAAAGCTCAGTTCAGAGTGGCACAAGTTGATTGAGCTGATGGTGTGAGTGTCTCAGAGACCCTGTAAGCCTTTTTTCCAAGAAAGGCCCCCATGGGTTTTCCACGGTTCAGGACGTGTGGGGGGCCACACTGGCTTCAGCTGACAGGAGCCCCTTCAGGTCCTAGGCAGCTGCCAGGAAGAAGAAAATGCATCATGGACACCCGGTGACAGGAGCTGATGTGGTCGTCGGCATCCGTCACAGCTTTCATTTCCTACGCTATGCCATTGATTCCCTGGCCGGGTGACATTAGTGACACTCTCTTTTAATCTGTTACAAAGAGCTTGACCTGTGGAGCACTTCTCCCGAGGATGAGAACAAACTCTTGGATACTAGAGCCCAGATGGAAACTATCACCCCCCCCCCACCCCCACCCCACTGCCTTTTTCAGGGAAAACCTCACCACAGTGACACTTCTGAATCTGGGGGCTTGTTCTGCTTTCACAAAGAGAGAATCCCAAGGGGGATATATCAAAGCTGAACTACCAGGAAAAGAGCAAAAGTGAGCAAATTGCAAAAGGAAGTAGGCTGAAAGGAGAGGTTATCAATGATGAGTTATTAGCAGAAAAAAAATGTTGAAAACCATTACTCTATAGGGGAGGTGTTGACATATCATTTTCCCATGGATATTTGAAGTCTGAGAATGACTAACAATTTGAGCTGTGAGACACCTCGCTCAGCGGAACGGTCAGTTTCCACCGCGTGTTGTCAAAGCTCTTTGACATATTGTTTCAGCAGCGGAAACGGGGAGGGTGTGCCAGTGTAGACACAAGCCTGCATTTGGCGAGCGAAATTAAAGGTCATTTTGAGAAAGTGAAAATTAATGTGAGCTATCAATTCCAGCCTTTAAAAATGTGACATATTTCAGCCTGACACATTTTAATTAGGCCATCAATAGTAAGGCAACAGTGGCTAATGGTGCAGAAGACACAACCAGGATAAGTTGCCTTCACTTTAAACTGTTGTGGACATTTAAAAATGGCATTTAAAGCATGCTGTTGACACAAGAGGGGTTTTTTAGAAGGTTTCTTGAAAAAATAATTGAACTCACATTCAAAATATGTATGAATGCACCTTTATCCACTTATAGTGAAAGGAATATCAATAGTGACTTTGCAATATAACCTCTGTTGCAGGGTTTCATTTTTAGAAGTGATTTATAGACAAAAGCCGTCTACTTGGATCTGGCATACTGTACTTGATTTAATTAAGTTTTAAGCAAAACAATCTTCCGTTTTTGAGAAAGGAGGAACCTTCTTCATTAGCGACACTCTCTTGAAATTGTTCCTGCTTTTGCCCCCCTCCCATCCACCCCACCCCCCCTCTCTACCCAGAGAATAAATAAGATAAGGGAGAGGAATGAACGCATCCATCATTCAAAGTGGAAAAGGGTAATTTAGCTTGGCCCTCCTGACAGCTTTACAACTTTGCACGCTATTCTATTTTAATTGGCAATCATGAATTAACTGAATGAGAGCCCTGTTCACTGCCGATGTCTTTCTCATTGCAGCTTTTAATTGGGTTGACTTGATGAGTTCCTGAGATAAAACCAGACAATATATTCTCATGATTGGCAACTCGTTTGTTGCCATATAATTAGGCTGCAGACAAATCAAGCACATGACTGTTTCCTCCTCAGCCAGTCCCCATCCTTTCATCAGACACATCTCGCTGGGTTGAAGCAGCAGTATCTACAGTACTGTGAAGTGTGATGTATGACATGATGGATATGTGGTTCAGACAAGCATGTTGCAGCAGACTTTAATCCATCTTGTATTAATTTGTCTCGAGAAATTATTGATCGGCCAGAAAGAGGTCACCTGGCCCAGGCCTTCTGTTTTCTCACCTGAATATCTCAGCATGGTCATGGTTTTATATGAAAAAAAAGGGGGGTGGGGGGGTGGGGGGATCGACAAATGCTGCAATAATATGAGTTGAATAAAATATAAGCCCGCTCCAACAGAGCATTGAGCAAGCTTTTTTTCCCCTTGCTGCTGGTTCTTAATGATTAAGACAATCCTCGAGGCTGCTCAGACTCACCCTACACTTTTACATATAAGGTCAAATGTTCAAAGCTTTTCCTCCATTCTCCCTCCATTTTAAAAATAGGAAAAAAGGAATTAAACATTAATGGGCTGATGAATAAATATTTTGTGTCTCCAGGACTCAGCACTTTCTCCCATTCCTGCAGCTGGCGTAATTAACTCTTCCTCAAGCCTTTTGTAAATTAACACATCTCTCTCAGTGTCCTTCGACATTGTTTTTCTTTTTTCCCCTCACTTCTTTTGCTTTTTCTTTTTCTTCTTTTAGTCAAAATTAGTTAGGCGGCTTTTTCGTGCTGCAAAATGCCACACGAAGGGACGCATAATTATTCGACCTTAGAGTCACTATTTTGTCTTACAGTGCAGATTTTCCCCCTCAGATGTAAGTCAGACCGGTTGCTCGAGGCAAAGCCACACACTTTGTACTCGTCAAATAGTGTGAATCACTTCACAATGTAAGACTTTTAATTCTGATAATCAGAATACTGCAGGCCAGGAGGAACTGCTATATTTTGGACAAGCCAGTGTCTTACTCCAACAAACACATTGCTTTGTCACTGGATACTGCTGCCTTATATCCTCATGACTATTTCTGTGTATTTTATCTACCATCCTGCACAGACAGATATGTATTATTGAATATTCTCTCCATTACTATTCCCACAGACAGCAGGGAGGTGAGAGGCCCAACCTGCAAATGCTTTCATGCTCGGTCCTGAGCTGTCAAAACAATGAATGAAAAATGGCCTAACTTCAAATGCAAATTGTCAATTGCTAAGCTCGACCTCTGTTACTTACTGTTGCTGCAGCACAAATAAGTTTACTTGAACAGTGGGTGACTTAAAGCTCCACTTGAAATTCTCCAAAAAAAAAAATTAATAGCTGATTGGTGATTGGGCCCCAGAGGGGTTAATTTTTCCCCAGCTGGAAAAGTAGTAAATGGTGGATAGAGATTCAAAAATCGCCAGAAAATCATCTTTTCAATCCAATAACATTTGGGAAGTCCATTGGAGCTATATGATCAAATTACTTTATTCCATTCATGTGTGCAGGGAGCCATCAGGGAGTCAGCTGGCTCAGTCAGTGCTTTACAACCCAGAATCATGAAGAAGCCTCTGGAAACACAATGAAAGAATTTCAGTGTGGGCCCAGTGAGCAGCTTTCATTAGAACAAATAGAACACCGTCTTTAAACAGTATGCAGTTAATCCTGAATGCATTCTGGCTAACTCATCCGGCTAACATTAGCCCTCCAGAAACAATATGTTCTTGCCTAACGTTTTGTCGTGTAATGTGCACAGTTGTTAAAAAGAGGTTTTATAACCTGATAGCTGAATACAGGCTTATACCACATACCTGCACATAATAGGAATGGGATACACAGGCAAACGCGGTTACATGCTGTCATTCTGACATCCCACCACTCCGACATACCACCATTCCAACATACAGCTATTCCGACATGCCATCGTCCTACCGTTCCGACAAGGCTTTCAGTAGGAAATGTGCGTTACTGACTCCCTTATCTGGACTCTCTCTATCTATCTGGCCTATAGCCTCTACCTGGTCTTTTTTACTAAACTTAACCAACTCATTTCATCATTGCCTAACCCCAACCAGTGCAAAATCTTTTGGGGAAAAATATGCTAAGGAATTGTCGGAAAGGCGGGATGTTTAAAAAAAAGAAAAAAATACCGTCATTCCGACCATAAGAGGCAAGAATTGTCAGAATGATGGGACATTTGATAGAAAATTAAGTGTTGCCATTTAGACAATTAGAGGGCCTACAGTATGTCGGACTGGTGGGATGTTGGAATGGCGGTTGTCCCCCGGCAAAAGCATAGGAACAAAAACAAGACCGAAAGAAGGAGAGCAGTATATAGCCTATAGTCTAAGGAAGATTACTGTGAGAAAGAATGAGGCTGTCTGTGGCTAGTTAGGGCCCAAGGGGAATGAGTAGCCTCAGTAGCTAGTTAGCCATACATGCTAACGATTTCAGTGTCAGTGAGGGCCCTTAAAGGTGTTCAGAAACGGCCGTTTGTCCTGTTTGTCGTGCCTCCTTCCATTAGTTGCCACACGAGTTTACCCGAGTAAGGAACACAAATTTGCTTGGTCGGTATCGGGCGGGCGGGATATTCAATGTTTGGGGCGAGACCGAGCAATTGACGGATGACGGATCCAATAAATTATCCAAGGGGAAAAGAAACTACCCCACTTTCATCCCGGATTTACTCGAAAATAGAATTTTGCACAAAGTTTCGGCTACATCGTCTGATAGATAAGTTATTACACTAACGGTAAGATCCACAGTGGGCTCAAATTCAATTTTCTTTTCTTTAACCACACCATTTGATAAATTCTCATGTTGTCATTTGTAGGCCTATTTTCAGTTTTGGGAAGGCTTAAAGGCTTAAAACGGCCACCCTCTTTAAAAAACGACCCCTCTCATGCCAACTCCATTCACATTCAACACATCCACCTTTACTGTTGCTAAGCTATGACTGCAACATCATTGTTAGGAGGCATATAGCGAGTGACCGACTGATGTTGTATCAGTAGGACAAAAAATTGAGTGTCACCCTGCTGTCTAAGTCAAGTTTGCACTGCCTGGGTTTGACTTTTTCCCCCATCGAAATGCAGTTCCTGGATAAATGTGTCCCATCTGGGGGGCCTGCAGAAGACATTTCTGCGCAGTCATTTTGGGTACTTTATCCTGAATTACTCCCGCTGTCAGTCAAGAGTGCAGCTCCACTTCCTGGCTATATTGTTTGTTTTTTCAGCCCTCAGATTACGCCCCGTCACATCTGCCGGCAAGTGATAAATGTGACGTTACTCCATCAGAGGATCATTAAATGTCAGGTCCTGCCGTGACAGCAGAACGTCATGGCAGAAAGTCAATGGCGTGGGGGAGGGGTCGCGCGAGTGAAGGAATCGCCTGGTGGAAGAGCCTGCTGGGAAGGATCAATGGCTCATCTAACACCCGCATGCCCACTGCTGAACCAGGCAAGACCACTCACACCATTCACACACTCCCTGCCTGGCAATGAGGTAGTCCAGCTGCTCAGAGATGAGTGTGCACAGCCAGACGCAACCACTTGTGGTGATTTGTTGATGTATTACAAGGAAGACTGGTGACAAAATGAGGAAAGTCGACTCTCTCTCTCCCCCCTATATGCTATATTCTAGATGAAATCAGATTGAAATGCTCTGTCTTTAGTGAGAGAAAGAAAGATACAAGTGAAAAATCTAAAGTTAGATCAGAGAGGGAGTGGCTCCACAGGAGAAATAACCAGCCTTTAGATCTTTTTGTCTCTCGTCCATCTTGTATAGTTGCAGTGTTGTGTGGAATATACCGCCATCATATTGAGTGGGGTATTAGATTTAAAGGTACATTGTGTAGGAATTACTCCCATCTAGCGTTGCGATTGTATATCGCAAGCAACTCAATCATATTTTTCATGCTGCATTCACGTGAAATTGGGCAGACGGACGACGGACGACAGTCGCTGCACGTAACGGCATAAACAAGCCTCTATGTAAACAAGTGGTCCGTCAGCACGAGGCAAAACAATACACCTGACAATATGTTGTCATGGTGATGTGGTATTGTTTACCTGACCCACGTTTTACCGGCTTTTTCTCGACTTCTGTGACTAAAATGACATGTGGTTTGTTACCGACGGCCGTCTGCCCGACTGCACGTGAATGCAGCATCAGGGTAACACTCCATTCCTCCTCACTGCGCCGCGGTGACTTTTCACAGACGCCACCTCGACCTAGCCTCGCGTCACCAGGCTCTTCAGAAAGGTGAAGAGCCTGGTGTCTGTTAACTCCGAATTTTGTCTGCATTCTGGTTCCCGTCTGTAGCGGAGACCGAAATCACCAAATTCACCAAAATAAAAGTGTTCACCAACATAAAACTTATAAAATAGACATTAACTTGTAATACAATAAAAGCAAAATGTTAGCTTAATGGCTCTGGACTTTCTTGTAAATTATATTCCTTAAATTAAAGAGTTTATAGATAACAAGTTAAGAAGAAGTTACACAATGTCCCTTTAAAAGTTTTCCAGCACCTCTGGCTACTATATGGAGCCTCTAACGTGCAAAGTTGTCTGGGTGTGGGTGTGGAGGAAATCTCACTCAAACGCCCTCAAGAGTGATATTTATAACTTTTTTTCAGTAACAAAATACAAGCATGCCAATCATGCTGTCACCATATGAGCATTTATCTCACTGAACCACACTCAGTTAACACCACTGTGGTAAAATAAGCCTCTTGTTTACTTGAATATACTGTACAGCTACATTCAAGGGCAGTTTGTTTGTAGCAAGATGTGTCATTTGTTAAAAAAATAAAAAAATAAAAGTGAAACCAAGTGAAGGCTCTCACACCTTTTATTTGCATATGTGCACAAAGGGCAAAGAAATGAGAAGCTACTGTAAAAATTACTTTTCAAACTGGATTCAAATCTCTAAACTTATTTGTATTTGACCTTTCAACATGGATGTTAAATCATTCTTATCGGTTAATGTTTTCTGCTACACGAGTCATCTTTCAAAGACAAGAATTCTGGCTATTTTTCTTACTCCTCTGTCGTGCTGATGTATTTCCCACACATTCCCTTGATATAGCAACACAACAGTAAGGTTATGGAGATAGCAGACAAAAGACAATAGATAATGTCATTCCTTAAAGGAGCTGTTTGACGTTTTGGGAAATAAGCTAATTTGCTTTCCTGCTGAGAGTTAGATGTGAGGATCAATACCACTCTTGTGTCTGTGTGGCTAATAATGGGAGGCTGTACCTCTGAGATGGCTTCATTTAGCATAGAGACTGAAAAACAGGACTACAGTGAACAGCATACAACATTATGCTACAGTAGCCGGTGCTGGCAGATAGACATTGCTACAAAGGCGGGCTTGATGTTTTTGCTTTCCATCTGTCTTTATGCCAAACTAAGACCTTGTCCTGACAGAAACAGAGATTTACTCAAAGCAATCTTTTTCTTGTTCATTTTGAAAAAGTTTCCCGTAAACATAATCATTTCAAGAAATATCTGCGTACACACGGATCCTTTGAAAACAACTCAAAACGCTGTAGTACACATGCAAGATCGGTGTGGAGCTTATGTGGTTCTGTAACGCTGCCACACCAAAAATAGAGAAGAAGACGGAAAGGCTCCCCCGCTGTATTCAAACAAATGTTGACTGGGAGTCTTGTCAGTGCAGATATGACGATCGATGATGATTTAATGAGTGTGATTCAGCAGCAGTGTCCAAGGGACCCAAGTCTGCCGTTGCTGTTGTTGTTATGTTACGTTCACAGACTGTATAAGTCTAGCGGTGTGGCTCAGGTTACAGGTTAGAGTGTTGGGGGGCATGACATCATTGTTTCAAAAAAGATCAGTTTTGGGTGTCTGCAAAACACTGGTTTCGAGATTTTCCCACTCTGCGACCCGATTCCAAAAAATACAGTTTTAGCCCCCTGAAAACGCTGTTTCCATCTGGACGAAACACTGAAACAATAAAAAAATATATACGGATTCACTGCAGGCTTAAAGCCCCAGTATGTAACTTATTCGGCTTTTTAAAAATCAAGTATTGCTTTCATAAATACGTATTTCACTGAAGTCAAATCACACCCACATACAAATGAAAGCTTTCTGGTACCTTAGAATGAGTTGTTACAAGTCGTTACAAATACATAAGTGGGCGACACACCGAACCGAGGCGGCCATGTTGCATCGCCATTTTTTACGTTGAGTGGCAGCGTGACCGTAGGTAACCACGGAAACTCAGCGGAGCTGTCGGCTCGGCCTGTTAAAACTGTCACCACTGTGTAGTGTGAGGAAGGACTGAGGCACTGGTGTTGCATTCAGGTGCAGTCAGGCAGACGGCCGTCGGCAAACCAACCAGATGTAATTATACTCAATGAGAGAAAGGCGGTAAAACATGGGTCAGGTAAACAATACGACATCACCATGACAACATATTGTCATGCCTGTATTGTTTTGCCTCGTGCTGGTGGACCACTTGTTTACATAGACGCTTGTTTATCCTGTTACATGCAGCGTCTGTTGTCTGTCTGACGTCTGCCCGATTTCATGTGAATGCAACATCAAGAATACATTCAGATATGCAACCACACCGCTAGATGGGGGTAATTCCTACACATTATAATGCAAAACCACTCATTTGTTTCTCCCGTGTAAAAAAAAAAAACATTGTGGTATAAGACTTGGGCTCACTTGTACAGGTCAACCAAACAAGAAGCCAATTATTGAGCCAGCTAAGCTGTTTCTGTTGCTTCCTAAGCTAGGCTAAGCTAACCATCTCCTGGTTCTAGCTTTATGTTTCAGGTAGACTCCATTTTTGACAGTGCTCTCAGTCTCCTCATATACAGTATTTTCAAGAGAGCATAAGCACTCTTAAAATGCCCAGTATAGCTTCTTTTGCTATTGAAATATGACATATGAAGAGATTTTATGTGGCAGTAATACATTCAGTTTAATATGGTGGAACGCTAAGGTGATAAAAAACACTTCTGTGTTTGATCTGGTGATGGACCATATGGAAACGCCTCTAAATTACAGAAGCAATGAGAATTTGAAGCCATTCCTCATTCATTTATCCATTCAGCTGATAGGCTACTTTATCGCACATAGGACAGGACAGACAATGACTGTGGTAAATCGCACTGTATTTTCATGTGGTAATAGTCTAAGGGCTATTGAAACAGTAACGTAGCTCGCCTCGAGGAGTGCAAACATCTAGACAGGCACAGGAACAATGGGGATTCATCAAGCAGCAGCCTCTAAAGCCCCGGATCGTGACAGAGTTAAATGAATTGGTCTATCAGTGCGACACCTGAGAGACAGTCTTTGGGAGTCTGTCAAGATAAACTCTTAAGGATCTTGCAGAGGGTGCACTGCAGCAAGGTCATCGTCACATTGCATCAAACAGGGTGCTGGGAGGAGAGCTTTTGTTCTCCTGTGTGATGTCCCATTTGCCAGAGGTAACAATTAAGACTCATCTGTCAGCACGCGCTAATGTGTTCATTCGTGATTCACTATTGGAAGTCTTCACTTGCTCATTTGTGGTTTCATGGCCCATCATTAAATTCCGAGGTGTTTAGGCAAATGTTGGGGCAGATTGCTGCAAAGTCTGCAATTTGAAGCAGATTTCCAACAGCTATAACACTATCACTATGCCTATGTTATAGGTTAGATGCCTTTGAAGCTATTTTTTTTTCTGAGAGAAGGGTGCATTTCAGTGTCACCTGGGTTTGGCACCAACCAATCTCCTGGTGTCCCTGATGGACCTGGGTCGCCCACTTGGTTACAGTGAGCTTTATTAAATGTGACAGCTCGGGTCCAATAAAGTGGAGGTCTTTAACAAGTGTTCTTTTAGTTGAATTTGTGCAGAGGGCGAATGGAAGATTGTATCTTCCCCATCTTGAAGCAATCTCTTTCTCAGATTTCTGTGCAGTTTGATGTTTTTATCATAGCTGAAGGTCACAGTTGGGTGTCACAGGTTATCTTAAAGTTCGTTTACATACATTTTAATGCCAGAGAAACAGATCACCACAGCGCTGTGTAAAGTAAATTATGATTATGATTATGCTTTGAATCTGAGCATATTCCAGGCAAGTAATGAAGTTGCACTTGAATGAGAGAGGAGCTGTTTGTGATTCAGGGTTTGGGGAATAACAGACTGCGAGTCAATTCCTGCAGGTCTGCTGGAGAGTGTGGCGGCAAGATAAAGGCAAGGCGACATTGTTTAAGTCTTGATCCTGATGCAGCACTCGTCTGCTGGGGGATTGCACTCTAATACATTTACAATGTAGAAATCTGCCTCATCCATTGTCCTCTTACCCCCTCCACGCAAATGCAGAGAGAATCCAAACACACAAACACACCCCCCCATCTCAAGATTACACTTTGGCTGTTTTCTTGCCCTGCCTCTCCACCCCTCCCCTGCACAGCCTCCTCTCTTTGAAACTCTTTCATTTCACAAACATCTGTTGGCAAAGGGGAATCCCTAATCTCTCAAGGGCTTTCTTTCAAATTTCATTATTGAGACAGAATGCAGATTTGAGTTACTGCAGATGCTCCTGTTTTTTTATGTGTAGTTTTTCATCCTTCACTCCAGTTAAATGGATTTATGAAAAAAAGAGAAAAAATCCAATGCCCACTATACAGTAAATTACTATGGTTTTGATTCTGCTCTCACAAACAAATTCAGATGGTCCCTGTGATAATTTCACTTGATTGTTGTCTGTCTGTGCTGCTTGTCACCCGTAATCTTTATCTGTAAGGGGGATGCTTATATAGGGCATTAACTGATTTAACAGTAGACTAAAATGAATAGTTTGATATTTTGAAGAATACTATTCTTCGCTTTCTTTCCACAAGATGCAAGATGCTGGGAACACAATGGCTGCATTGCCTGAGCGTGGCAGCTGACGTTGCTGAACCGCTTGTACACTGTTGTGTTCAGTACGTTCACACCAGATGTGTTTCTGCTGTGTCACTGTCCCCTGTCTGCTTTATCACTGTACGTGGTTTACTGGCTACAATGTTGGACTTCTTTTTATAAGAAAACATCACTACAAATCACTGTCTGCTGAAATGTTTTTAAAAAAAAATCTAGTCATATACAGTATTATGTCTGTCAAATTCAGTTTCAGCCTTGACATTGGTATGATGTTATTATGACATCAACAGGTTTCTTCTCTACAGTAGATCACTCAATACAACGGCGAGTTGAGAGACATGCATGTCAAGCAGGTACTATGTCCACTCTAACATGGTTGTCAAAATGAAAACCAACACTTTCTACAGCCGTGAAGCATCAATGTGTTCCTGACCTTTAACTATTAACTTGCTTAGCTTACGTAACTTTAAGAGTGGAAGCTGTCCACTGCAGCCTGTGAAACCAGTACCTGTTCTTTGTAGGTCTCAGGGTTTTTGTGGATGATAACCACAGACATAATTCCTTTCCAAGCTGCTCTAGAATACCATGGAGCCAGCTCAGTTTCAACTTTCATTTTGCAGTTGTTTTTGGCTACCTTTCCTCTTAACCTGTTTCAGTGCATCATTCCTGTCAACCAAATCACACTTACAATAAGACAGCTTCTTCAAATTAAGAGCATATGTTTAAGTGATGTTCCTATCCATTGCTTATTATTAGGGAAGATGATACACATTTTATATGGGATACTCATATGTTAAAAGATATATTAGATCCAGTGTCTGCAGGTCTAAACAAGCGTTCTTACTGTAGATTGGTCCCAATCTGTACATTCAAAGCACTCCTGAAGTTCCAGTATGGAGCCATCAGTCCAAGACCTAACCCTAACCCACTTCACTTCACTTTTCTATTGTAATACTGTTAAATGTAGGATCTAGGGCTGAAACGATTCCTCGAGTAATTCGAGTACCTCGATTACAAAAAATGGTCCGAGGATTTTTTTCTGCCTCGAGGAATCGTTAATTTAATTGTAGTTCAAGCGGCCGCACGGACTTTCAATGTGGCACAACGTGCGCCGTAACGTAACCTATGAACGTAACCGTGCACGCCCCCCCCCCCGCGCGGCCGTTCGCCGCGGATGACGGCGGAGATGGGGAGGGGGGCGGCGGCGGCGGCGAGGCGATGGCCGCGATGACGGGGGGGACGGTGGCGAGTGGCGACAACACAGCAGAACAATCCTGCCTAGGAGCTATCCATGGTTAGGCTACTTAAAGCAGATATCACTGGCACGGCCGTTTCGGCTAATGCTGCGTTCAAGGCAGGCTTTTGAAACCGTAAGTTACAGCTTCAAGTCACAACTACGACTTGGTAGCGTTCCAGGTAACCCGTAGCTCGTGTTTTTACCGTCCTGTTGTCTGTGAAAGTTCCCTATAACGGCCACTCGTTACTTCCGACCCGTGAACTCGTACCAGATCGAACTGGTATGACTTCACAGGAAGGAAAAACACAAAGTACGAGTTTCCGTGAACGCACCATGAGTTAGCAGCCCCCGCCCTTGTCAGGCATCAATTGGTCCTCGTGCTACGTCACCACATTCACGCGCATCCCTTGGCTGCACACACAGCCCTTCATGCCGTTCTCTCTCTCTCTCTCTCCCTCTCTCTCCTCACACACAGACACACCTGTTGCTGTCTATTTCTTCCCCTCCTCTGCTCTCCAGGACTGCTACCTAGCTGTCCCTTTGGGCCCCTATGGACTTTGAGTTCTCAACGGACCGGCCAGCCAGACCAACCCGACCAACAGCGCTGTTCGAGACAGTTTCTGGCCGAAAATACAAATGCCTTGGGTTGGGTCGGGCCTCGGGCTTCTACTCAAGATTTAATGTTAGTGCGTTGCCTGCATTGGGTCTGGGTTTCGGGTCATGCCGTGTCGGGTTTTAATTTTAGGCTTATTAAGAACTCTAGCTTCGATGTGCCAAGAGCAGGACTTCAGAGGTGCACGTCACGTGCCGCTGTTGTGGAATTGCAGGTCGTCAACTCCTGCCCTACTGTGCTGTGATTGGCTGGTACTCACAGGCTTTGGGCTTGTGCTTCAGCAGCCGTCCCATCAACACGGTGATAAGCATCACACAACAATAAGAGAGTTCTCTGAGAGCCTACCTGACCAGCACCAAAGCATTGGCTTTTGCCGTGGGAATTGTTTGAGTGGCATGAGAGTGTGAGTCAGAAGTGTGACAAGTGGCAACTCTGTGCTAGGTTAAAGGGATAGTTCAACATTTTGGCAAATTGCCATAATCCCTATAGTTTAGGAGTAGGTTTGTTACCTTTAATTGTCGGTGCAAGCTGTTTTTAGAACGGCGGAGCAGAGCCGCAAGCTGCTCAGAGCTACGCTACGGAGGCTCATGGGATTTCTTGGTTTCCCTCATCAAACTCATCAAATACACAATCCAACAACTCCAAAACGCTCTGGTGGACAAGTTGTGACCTGCACATTCACCACACTATGAGATAATAACAGAACATTATGAGACAGAGTTGTTTTCTAGGTAAATTCATGCAAAACCGCTGATGCGTGTTGCCGTCAGGGGCAGTTTTTCGGCAAGCAGTCTCTGCATTTGCTTCAAAAACAACTCTGTCTCGTAACGTTCCGTTATTACCTCATAGCGTGGTGAATGTGCAGATCACAACTTGTCCACCAGAGCGTTTTGGAGTTGTTGGATTGTGTATTTGATGAGGGAAATGAGCACAGCACTAAGAAATTAGCATAGCTCTGAGCACCTCGCAGCTTTGCTCCGCCGTTCTAAAAATAGCTTGCATTGACAGCTAAAGGTAATGAACCTACTCCTAAAACTATAGGGATCATGGCAATGGGCCAATTTGCCAAAATGTTGAACTATCCATTTAAGATAACTTGGCCTAAGCATCAGAATGAGCATACAGACAGGAGATAGCAATTAGTCTTTTCAGGTTACTCATAACTGCATTTCTCTGAATAAAATGTTCTTGTAACAGTTGACTGGTTTTATCACTGGAACAAGTAACTTTTTGACAACTGTGGAGATGGGGACAAGGCAGATGTACTCTAGTATCACCCGCAAACTTTTAGCAAATAGCTAAAAGTTTATATTAGCAGACGTTTAGAGTTGGCTAAACATGAGTCCAACATTAATTCTCTACCTATTGTATATGTACACTAGCTATTCGCTCACTTTGTTTGTATATTTGGTGTTGAACATTGGGGGCTCAATAATTTAGTAATAACACGATACTTTGTCTATGTGAGTGCCAAGTCATCATGTGATCTGTTGTTGGTGCAGAAATACAGTTGATGCTTTAACCTCAGAAAAACACAGTCGTTTTGTTGCTACATCACGCCTCAGTCCAAGGTCAGTTCCTGCATTGACTGCCTTCAAAAGAGACTCATTCAAAAGGAATGGGTGAATCCTCTGAATTGATACGTGTAAAAGAGTGAAAGACAAATTGAATTTGAACCTCTGAACTTTGAATCAAGTTAGCCCTACTTTACCTTTGTGTTATCGGTTTTATCGAAAGCAAAGCCCTTTATAATTATTTTACTGTAATTTCTCTATTCATATTCGAGGAATCAGCAAGAGGCTTTACATCTTGATGAAATCGCCGCTTTGAGTATTAGTGGTTTTATATTCTTTCTTCGGAAAACGCAGTTCTCCATCGTACTGAACTCTCCGAGAGAACATGACACATTTGAATGTTTAAATGGATGTTAACTCGGTATTGAACTATTAGACTTTCTATTAAAAGAAAAAGGTGAAAGCCTGACTGCTTTCACTGGCCCGCCTCATCGACTGCAACAAGGAAACTACTGACAAGAGAAAGGCAGCTCCAGCCTGTGTAGACCTCACACTCTCCCTCTGGGGACTGAACAAAGCTATGGCCTCCCTCCCATATCAACCGCAGCGCCTGGACTGGGAACATAATCAAGACACAGAACAGAGTGAGTGGAAGGATGAAGTGCAAATGGAGGTAGGAGTTACAACAGAGATATTTTTGAGTGAGTAGACTTGATGAATGAGTACGTTAAAAGCCTTTTTCTGACACCACAAAATGATATGGGGAGTATAATAAGGCTTAATAAAAAACTATTCATGTCACAGGATGTTTAAGTGGCTGAATGTGTAAAGTCGTAGTCAAGTATAGTATCAGAAAACCACACTGAGGGGAATGATATTTTGCCAGCGAACATTTGAAATATCCCAAAAATTTGCCATTTCGACATCACACATTTTATCTATCAAAGCTTTGATAAACATGCTGATGCTATTTATGTACAGTAGAATGATTGAAACTTCCTGCTTATTTTTGTTGATTTGTTCATCTTGCTTGCAGCTCTGGCCACATTTCTAATGAAATAAGCTGATTCCAAGAACACGGCCCCACATGTGCCAAGATGGTAACGCTTAAATTCTAATATCAATCTTGAATTAATTAGCTTCTTTCATCCGTCAGGACCCATTGTGCCTCGTGTTAATGACTGACAGTGACAGCAGAAGCTCTCACCCACACAACATAATAATAAAAAGGAAAAAGCCTAACAATAGAAGCAGCAGCAGGAAAATAGCACAACACCATATTAGGTAAAGTGCGACACGAGAAGTCCTATTTCCAAGGTGATTTTCAATATATAATACAACAGACCCCAGTCGGGGAAAGTGTTTTTATTTTAGCACTTAAAAGGAGGATGCCAGTCATTTAAAAAATTTACATTCACTATGCGACTTTAAGACTCAGCGTCTGTGAACTTGGAACAATCTTTCCACAAGGTGGAAATCAAAGGAAAAACTTTGAATCTGTGCAGTTCATCAGGACGTGAAATCAGCTACTGCACTGCCAATGAAAGGGTCACTATAATTTTGTGGAGCCATAAGAAAAAAATAATAAATTCAACTTCATCTGGACCTTTTACCTCCCTTCCATTCACCTCCATGGCGAGTGTGATGTGATGACTTTTAAGAGGCTACCAGATCACAGTTGTTGCTGGTGGAGTGACAGGAAGTTCACACACAAGCCTTCCAATCAGATCAGTTTTAGAGAAACAACAAAAGTGCACTATAATTATTTGTGGATATTTTTTTCTTTCTTTTATTAGCATTACTTAACTGACTTTACACTTGTGCAAAACAAAACAAAAAGTACTCAACAAAGACTGTTAATGTTGGATTTCTAATTTTGGACCAAGGTATTTAAAATTAGCGGCATTTAAAAGATGTAATTTAAGCATGAATGTTCTCTGATTATGTTAATTGAATCATCCAACATTGATGAAGTGGTCTCTGATCTGTGCAAGATTTGTTTCAGCTTCATACAAAAATAATAATCCACTGTGCTGCAACAAGGGATGCAGTTTTGTAACTAGCAACAAAAAAAACCCACTAAACCAGTCTGAAAATAGCTTTATGATGAATCCATGAGTGGAATGATTAATTGTTCCTGGTGGAAGCAGACGGCTGCCCACCCTGAGCCCGGTTCTGTAGGAGGCTTCTGTCTGGTAAGAGGAAGCTTCTCCTCCCTCCTGTCATCAAGTGCTGCTGTTGGTGTGAACAGATGGGTTTCTCTCCATAATAACGTGAGATCTTGACCTTACCCTGTAACGCGCCTTGAGATAACACATATTATGAATTTGCACTGTACAATTAAAATTGACCTGTTCGGCAAAATGACATTTAAGAAAACATAATAATGTGAAAATAACTATATGTTCATCTGGAGGTGGAGGGCAATGACCTAATGTCTCAACGATCTGCAGATAATATTCCTATGTTTTTGGTGCTTTTCACACTTGATATAAACTTGTTGATGCTTTGAATTTTTGTTATGAAATACTCCACAGTCTTATATGAGTTTCCCTGCATGCAATTTAAAAAACCCCTGCGAGGCAGAAAAAAAACTTTCAACATTTTAATACTGAAAGCGCATATGACTCTTTGATAGTTTATTGAATTGCATATCTCTCATCAAATTATCCATCCATTAGATATAGTGCTCATCCTCGGAGGGATGCATGGGGGCTTGAGTCAATCCCAGTTGCCAATGGACAGAATTACTTGTGGAATAAACAATATTTTGTATGTATATAATTTATTAGTAAGCATTTTATCAAAAAGTTCATCCCAGCCTCTGTACGAGTCATTCTTACATTACACATGGGTTGTTTGTCAGTAACAATTAAAAACCATAACTAGAAGTTAGACAGTTTAAAGAAGCTTATCCTCGGGGCGCCGAGTGGCACAGTGGGTTAAAGGGATAGTTCATCCAAAATTCAAATTCATACCAACTTCCTTCGTCCAAAAAGACACACCAAAAAACATCCAAATACCTCCATACTGCTCGTCTGTAATGTCCCTCTTGTATTGAAGCCCCGACATGGGAAATTGTTCCGCAGGTCAGTGCAAATCAGAGCAGTGAACCGAGACACTGGGAGCTTCTGCTGCAAAAAAGCTTAAAATATAGACTTATTTAATTTTTTTCGGAACAATTTCTCATGTCGGGGCTTCAATACAAGAGGGACATTACAGACGAGCTGTGTGGAGGTATTTGGATGTTTTTTGGTGTGTCTTTTTGGACGAAGAAAGTTGGTATCCATTCACAACCATTATATGGACAAATAGTGCTGCACGGACCCCCCCGTAACTCAGAGAAGGAATGGAGGACTCTGAAAATTCTCACAGCTCTTAGTTGACATGAGGGTGAATAGAAATTTGAATTTTGGGTGAACTATCCCTTTAAGCAGGCGCCCCATGTGTTGAGGCTATGGTCCTCGTGCAGGCGGCCCCGGTTCGAATCCTGCATCGGACGGCCCTTTCCTGCGTGTCATTCCCTCTCTCTCTGCCTCCCCATTTCCTGTCTCTCTTGACTGTACTATCAAATAAAGGCATGAAAAAGCCCCAAAAAATATACTTTAAAAAAAAAGAAAGAAGCTTATCCTCTTCTGAACATCAGCTGATATCTCCCATCAATAAATAAAACACATATTTTGTTATTATTTTAATCCGACTTGATCCCAGAGCTAAAACCACATGACAATGGACACTCTATGACAAATGCTGCTCCTGTGCAAAATGCACAAAGTAAGGCAATAATATGTACTGTATGTATTTTTGGTTCATCAAATTATATTTAATTAGTACTGTATATATCATTAATTTTAGTGGAGCAAAAGTAATTACTAGAATTAAAATATATAGCTTGTTTTGTCAAGATAATGTAGCATAAATGTCATTTTCAGGTTGCCTGGGTGCAGTGTGTGAAAACAAACAGCCTCTCTGACTCAGTGCACTGTAGATTTTCTCTATTTTGACTTCAGAAGCGAAGAACACGGGTTGGTTTGATTTGCCCTTAAATATATACATAAATATGACTGCTGACTTGTAATTAGCTGCTGAGCAGTCAGCCACAGGGGTATCACATAGCTGCTCTGCACAATAGAGCGGGTGTATATTTACTGTATTCTTCTGAGCAGCAGACCATGGCTGCGCTCATTATACAGTGTCACGTTGCTGATACCATCATTGTAACCAGGGGAGAGGCAGGAGAGGAGGGTGTCTCCTGTTAGCGCTGTGCTAATTCCACTTGTGCGACTGAACGTACTGGCCGGCTCAAACGGAGCCGCGTCGCATTGATTTGTGCTGTCGTATGTGTACGTCAGGGTCAGTTGTGTGGACAGTGAGGTAATTGGTGACCATTCAAAAGAAAACAAGCAAGCCGGGTGGCCTATCTGCTCTGAGAAAGCCGGGAAAAAAAACATTACAAGAAGTAATTGCTTGTAGTTTAAATTGGCCCCGTATAGAGTACAGCCAAAGTTATTTCAACAGTGTCTCACCACTGTGGATTCCCCCTGTAAAGAAGTAAAAAAAATCTCACTTTGGTATGGAAATGAATCACAAAATTACAGTAAAAAGGGAGGCATTCATCTCCTTAGGGCGTGGGGTGGGCGGAGGGCTCAGGACAGGGGTGAAGCAGCAAAGCAGTTTAACCCCTCTCCAATTAGCTATGAAGTCCTTTGATTTTAATGCAGCGCTGCAGACCGGCAGTACAGTACATGTCCCTCAACCCTCATTATTCCACAGCCTAATTTTCTGACATAGCTCGCAGTATCTCCCCAGATGTAACGCTGCTGTTAATTACCGCTGCAGAGCCGGAGATGAACGGTCTGAAGGACGGAGGAAAAAAGAGTGAGAGGGGCCGGAGAAACGGCGAGGACTGAGCCGAGTTGGAGGAGCAACCCGGACTCCTGTTTTATTGAATCCGTGGTATAACTTGCAACGAATCTTAGAAAAATGTATCGGCGTGCAAATCATTTAAACACCACCAAAGGGACTTTTTTTTTTTTGCAGCGGGAGTGTATGCAAATCAGGTCCTGTGTTCCCAAAATAAGAGCACACATATCTTAGAAGATATTTCTTGTTCTACATTAATGGCCATTGGGGAGAGCGTCTCATCTGACTGCTGCTTAAAGGATGAGTGCCTACAGTGCCTCTCTGTGCACCTTGAGTCTGGAAATATATTTCTTTTCCTCCCTGATTCAGAAGTCTTATTGTTAACTGACACCTTACATGACATACCGCATCAAAGTGTTCAAATACACAATGCGCTACAGTGACTCCTGGAGAAAATCCTCAACCCTATTCTTGTGATTCTATCAAGGTGACATTGCTCAGAAAAAAAAACATTTTTCATCTCCATCTCCGGTGTGCAGTTAAGTCCGTTGTGACAGCGACTACTATAGTATACAAGAGAACCGCTAAAAGGCAAAACACTGGATATTTCATTATTTAAGTTGGAGGAATGAATAGACAAAGTAAAAGGGCAGGGCGATGGGATGTCTAGTCCAAAGTTACTGGAAATCTCATAAAATAAAAAACACCAAGAAAAGCATTCTTTTCCCACACTTGTTATCTCATCTCTCGACTTCATAAAAGTGCCAGGCGCAGCTATTCCAGACCTCGTCTAATAGACCATAACTCCATGCAATTAGAGACAACTTAAATGGTTGACACTTCTCTGATTAAGTGTATTGTTATGGGCTTATTACAGGATAATATTCAATTATTACAACAATGTAAGCGAAGATACTCGTGCTGGAGAAGTTCAAGCCGATATTTAGTAATTACAGAGGTCGTAAAAATAGCCAGATAACTGTGAAGCAAGTAATGACCAACAGCATATCCTGGGATCAGCAACAACACCGCCTTCTACTGTTAATGGTTTTTAAAAAGGGCTAAAGCTGACTTAATTGTAATAAAACACATATTCAAATCTGCAGTGTAATTCTATAAAATATGACCCATGTTTCCCCTCAGTTCTCTTTACATTCTCAGCTCTGTTTTTTTTGCATTATGAAGAGTAAATGGATATTTCTGGCATCAAACACTTTAATTACTCCCTATTCTCTCTGTTGCATTTGTGTGTGTAGAATAATTTCCTAATGATATATGACACAGAGTTATGGTTTGGAGAGAATGCTATAATCCTGCAGCTGTAAAAAATAAAGCAAAAAACACAGTGTATCATCATCCACTGTGTAAAACTAAGGTTTCTTCAGGTTTCTTCTTTAGTTGTTGTTTTTTACAACTAAGGAAGCAACCCAAAATAAGTTCTAGGAGACAAGGATGAGGGATGAAATCAATATGTATACTGAAATTTTTGTTTATAACATGTATGCCCTTCAGTAATACCAAGTACAAAGAGCAGAGTTTCCCTAACCTTCACCAATTCTTACGAGGACCCAACACAATAAAAAAAAGTTAATTCCTCTTTCATTGCTGAGTGCATGTTGTATTGCAAGGGTGAATATTGTAAAAAAAACAAAAACAAATGAAATACGAATATGATCTGTATTAACCTTGGCAACTCTGCAGATACAGTCATTAAAAAAAAGTCTCCTCATTATGTTGATAACAGCCTACCTAAAATTGTATTTGTGAAAACAAATAAGTAGTATTTAAGCATATAGTATCTAGGAAACAGGACCGGGGGAGGACACTGCAACGTTTGCCAGCCTCATGAAACAAATGCTTCTTTTTTTTTAAGACTGGAAACTCTGTAAATGTTAACAGGCCTCTGCTTCTGCCTATCTCAGTATCTCGGCAATGCAAGAAAAGGTGAAAAAAGAGACAGAGACAATAATAACCAAACTTTATAGAAGAAGCCATTTGAGACTCATTCGAAATCTGGAGGCACAAGTAAAGGACTGTTGAGTGTCTCAAAGGAGTACACCACAAAATACACGTTTTGAATATAGGTCAGGCTTGAAGCAGATTTATTGAATCTTGCTTGCTGTGCAAAATCTATCTGGAGTATCTATCTACCTATAAAAGCTTTTTTATTTTTACAAGGCAAAAGAGTCCAAGAGGTCATTGCCTCTCGTCCAGATGAACATCTAGTCTGACTGGGTTTCCATCATCGTGCAGAGACTCCCTTGGAGACCAGGATGAAACCTCTTCGCACCGCAGAAGGCAGACGGATGACCTGAGTTTCATAGCTTTTGCCCCCACTCCCCCCTCTCCTGTCAAAAAGCGTTGCCTGTGACCTTGCGTTTTCTCTCTGTTTCAGTCCACACCAACCTGAAGCCACAGTATCTCACCTGATAACATGGCCAAACCACAGATGACCACATGATTTATTGTTTTCACTATACCCTGCTTGCTACCAGAGCTATTAGAATTATACATTAATTTATCCAACTTCCCGTAAGCCTCCACATGTAAAGGTTTTGAGGGGCTGAAATGGAACATGAAGAAGGTAAAGCCTGTAAATGTACAGTGGGTGTGTGAGCAATAGAAAAGGTGAGCTCGCAGTGGCAAGGTTACAAGTTTCCAATATCTATGAGAGGCCTGTCCATTTATGTGATATTGAGTTTTCACCGCAAGGCCCATTTGCGTCCTGTTCCACTGCTCATTTTATCTGATTTACTAGGCTGTGTGTGTGCTATGGCATCTATTCATCTGTGTTTAACATCTCCAGGGCCACGGGTTCACCTGCCTCCCCATGTTCCCACCGGAGCTTATTAACCGTTGTCGCTAACAGGAGCACTCCTAGTTAATTACATAAATGGATACGTGTACGCCAAAATGTAGCACATCCTCGTTTTATCTCCTAAATCATTTCACATAAATCTGACTCGATGTCCCCCAAGTAACGACTCACAAAGATGATTGCACAGATCACGGCATCTCTCAGGTTCTTCTCTCGGAGTGGACTCCTCTTCTTAGCTCGCATACGGTTGCATGGATCCTCCAAACTGACAATTTATGTGGTGATCAGACAAATCCAAAATGCAAATAGCCTACATTAATAAGTGAAACGGTTAGTTAAATAATTTAAACTGGGTTTAAAGAGAAATATCAAGATTAATACTTGGCAAAAAGCTTTTTTCCACTTCATTATAATTGGCAAAAAGCAGTTAGTTCACTTTTAGATTTACAGTATCTTCTACTAGCTAAAGCTATAATTTTCTTTGTAAGATCCTACTTTTTCCTGTTTATTGGCCCCGTTTTTGAGTTAATGGAAAGTAGCTAAAGTGTCTTAGCCAATAAACGAATGCTAACAAAGTTAGTAAGCTTTTGCTACTTGGATGTACACATACTAGCATGAATTTCCCCACCAAAATAACCTCATCAGATTGTCTTCATCTTCGAGTGCATGTTTTTTTGTTTTTTTTTACAGGGACAAAAACAGGTTTTGTACTGTGTAAATAAGACATTAGTGAGGTAGTTGAGAGGCTACATGGCTAACGCATTCCTGAGAGATAATATGAGGGCTATGTGCAACCTATCACAGGTAGAGAAAAGTGTATTTCAAAACATTTGAAAGCAACACTATAGTTTCTCGATGTTGAAATAATGTCTCTAAACTCATTTAAGTGGTAGAAAAACGGTTAATAGGATGAACTGTGCCACGGGCGCAACCTGAGCAGGGTCACAGCGGCTGCAACTGCACTATGTGGGCGAAGGACAAAAAGCGAGAAAGTGATCGAACACAAGTCTAGTCAGACTTTTGGGTGTTGCTGGAGCAGGGCCGTTGCTAGGAATTCTGGGCCCCCTGAAAGAATACTAAAGTGGGCCCCTGTCCCCCAACTTTCCCCCTTCCTTGTTAGACAACGTATGTATTGTCATTTTTTATTTACTTTGCTTGACGCCAATGCAGCATTACTATAAGTATTAGTCAGGGTCATATGCAGAATACAAAGATTAGACTAAAGGGGAAGCTGGCCGGCTGGCCGTGCGTCCTAGCACAGGGCACTCATGTGAGAGTGAGAGGAGCAGGGAGACCGAGCTTGGACAAAATCCAACTCCCCCTGTAATTCTGACTAAGAGAGTGAGATTCTGGTGGGGAGTTTCTCTACAACACATCCTACAACACCGGCCTGATATCTGATTATCCGTTTTCAGAAATTACATAGTGTTGCTTTAATGTTCGCAACAGGCCTAAGTAAATAAGTAAATTAGCATAATGCTATCTTATTTAGGTTAGCCATGCTGTTTTGTCAAAATAGCCTACACTAGACACTGATTATGGCCCACATAAGCATAAAAACCTTTATTAGAGATGACTGCAGTGTAAACAGACAGAGCTTAACTTCACAAACTGTGGCAGTGCCATCGATCAGCTTCAAACCTGTACACCTGTGTGATTTTCTTTCTTTTTTCTGGAGAATTATAAGCATAAACAACATCATATATTTTTCATCCGTCTGTGGTTCTGTCAGCTGTCACTGATTCCCAAACTCAAACTCTAAACACACGTCAAATGCAGAGACTGAGAAGTATTTATTAAAGAGCCTTAAACACACAGTAACAGTGAGAGCTGTCTCTGTGTTAACTCCTCCACGTTCAGAGAGAAAAACAACAACATCTCCAGCCTTCATCAAATCCACAGCTCTGACCTGATCACTGGAGCTAGCGGCTCATTCGGCTCCCTGAGCTAACAGGCAGGTTTCCTTCTTCTTGAGACGATGATCATTTTTCCACTTATTACTTTTTTTGCGACTCATGCAACTGTATAGTCACAAAATCAGCCTCTCCTCGTAAACTCTCAGTCATTTTGGGCGCTTTTCAGCTCCATGCCCGCACGCAACTGCTGCTGAAGTCACTCATAAACAGATCTATAAACATTTATAACAGAGGCGTTGTAGCTGCAAGCCAACATTTTGTCAGTCTCAGGGCTCCATGCTGCAGTGAAATAACCTGAAAGCAATGGTTTGTCATGTTGCGAATTCAAAAATATTCCACTCAACAGCACTGATCAGGACAGGTCTCAGGTGGATTTAGATGAAGTACCTTTAAGTATGATCCAACAGTGCTTATGTCATTTAAAGTGCCTGGTTTAAATCTAACCTCCATTTGCACCACACAAATCTGATAAATGGAGGGGCTTAGATAAAACCAACATTTCATAGACAGCGCTTGATTGCTTTCTGAGGCCGCCTGATGCAACCTGCTTTACAGTTAACACAATGAAGAGGTGAAAAGACGGATTGAGCGGATTCACACAAGCGCACCGAGCCGGCTGCAGACGTGAATCATCGTTTTTTTCAGAAGCTGATCCATCACAGAAAAATGAAAACCCAAAAACGTAAAAGGTTTCTCACCCGAGGCACTTAGACGAGGTCTCTTAATGCGGTAAATTCTGTTTGAATAGGTGTGTGTGTTTATCTGCTTGCCACTGCATTTGGCTTAGCTCATTCTAGGGGGACTTATCTAAAGCCCATGGCAGCATGCAAAGTGACCAATAGCGAGACAGTTATTAATATTTTTCTTTTATGTTCGAGACAGGGAAAACTCCCACTTCCCCCTTACCCTGGAATAATGAAATGCGCCACCCATTGAAATAATTAAAATTATTCTAAATATGCTGACAAAACCCTTTGATGCTTAATAATATATGTTGCTAAAAAGTATAAATAGAAGTCACAGGAGATGGCATTGTGGAGCAACTTTGCTAATTTTCACTGGAAGTCACACTTGCTTTCGAGGTAAGAGACAGAGTTGAAGCTAAAAATATCAGAACTCTGTGTTAATGCCAAAGGAAAAAGTGTGTTTCTTTAAAGAAAATATCTGCTGTGATTGTGTAAACACGTTTCCCATGAGCACAAAAAATCCAGACAAAGATACAAAAGGTTCAGGTTGAAGGATTTTGTTTGATATGTTGCTTATGCTTTATAAATCCCCACTAATTTAAAGCAATGGCACACACAAAAAAAGCAAGGTTTCCTCCCACTTTTTCCAAATCAAGACCCTTAATTGGCCTACTGCTGGGCCTGTGTAGGTTTTCAAAGTTCACTCTTTCTAACCTTGTAGGCAAAAATCAATTATTTCCTTTCAGCCCTGAGGCTCTTAACACGTCCTGCACCTCCCTGCAATCAGCAGCTGCATCTGGCTGGTTTTCATAACCAAAAAAAAAAAAAGGGTCCAAATAAATTGAGTGAACCCTGCGCACTTGTCAAGCAGCCAAGGTTGAGACCTGAAGCACCAAGGACCAAGTATGTGGGAGGGGGTACAAGATGGAAAACAAACACAGCTGTTTGCGACCAAGGCTTCATCCGAGGAAAGAGAAAGAAAATCTATAGGGAAGGAAATGGCTGCAGTTGGTGTTCAAGGTCCTTTTTTTTTTTCCTACTTAGCTTGAGAAAAAAAAAATCCATCTATGAATGTGAAGAAGATTTTACTGGACAGTCTCCCGACTGGGTGAGATGACCAGCTGATGTTTGCTGCCCCGCTCTGTTTCACCGGTTATGTCAGACCGCAGGGTTACTCATGTAGAAGACCGAGCTGCCTCTTTCACTTTAGGCTCCACCAGCTCAGCTACTAATGTAATATAATATTAATTTAGCATTAATATTAAAATTCACAATAAACTGCGTCGACTCTGGTATCACCCACCACCGCCCCGTGGCAGCTGAATTAAAAGCTCCTCGTTGCTCGTCTCGTACGGCGCTCTGACTTGCTCTCATTGTACGTGAAGGGCGCTGCCATTCATGTGGCACGAACATTCAAGCAGGTGCAAAGAGATGACTGAATAAAGTTCAGAGAGCATCATGGTTCTGAGAGCAAAGAGTGTCAAGGAGGGGGGTTTTAAATACAACACACATGCACATGCCCAAAAAAGTAAGCAAAAATAGCTGCCTTCTCGCCGCACCGTTATTCAATATTCAAAGCCACTTGATGCTTTCCACCTCAAAGGACGCGTCTATTTATTATTTCATATGCACCGAGGAGAGGAAATTGAACCCACAGATGCATGTGTCCAAGCTCAGGAACAATATAACCACTCTAGATTTTCTTGTCCAGGTGCTTCAAATGGAAAACTAAGAATCAAAACACTTCAAAACAATAGTCCCCTTAGGGTAAAATGAGACATCTAAATCCTTAATTTGTGGATTTGTATCATGTCACAGGCTTAATGTCTTTGTTTTTGTTCCTGTGTGTTTGCTGTCGCCAAAGAAAAGCACTAAGCCCCGGAGATTTTCTCTATCAACCGCTGACGCACCGCGTTGTCAGTCTGATGAAATTTTCAGTAATGAAAGTAATAAAAAATACAATGATCTTTAAGTTAACACACAAAAAAGGTGCACTTCCTCCTGGTGTTAATTGCTGAGGTACGGATCGATGGCGCGATATGAAGGCGACTTCCTCCGAAATGTCACCTGGATTGTCTTGTTTGCGGATGTGGTGGGTTTTTTTTTTTTTGTACGTCTGCCAGAAGCAAAAGCCCCACCAAATCCTTATCTGATCAAGGCTTCATAAGCTTCGCGGGCCCCGTGGAAAAGAAATTGTGCTCCTGACACAGCGAGCGGCCCCCTTTCGCAGTCCACCGTCTCCGCTCAGACTTCGCTGCCGGTGCGTTTTGGGAGGCTTGGCATTTGCAGTTAACACCTGAAGGAATCTAATTAACAGGGGAGCAGAGTGTTTAATCACGTTCTACCAGTTCCCAGTGCACCCTGTACTTCATATATTAAAAGTATTATGGTTTTAAATAAAGCCATCATTCACTGTCATGGCTCAGGCATTTTGTGCACAATGAAAGTCTAATCTTCCAGTGTAAAGATTTTTCACAGGGAGCTTGTGGAAGTGTTTTAACTTAAGGGCAGATATATAGGTATATTATATCTAAGGCTCTGCTGTGAAAATCTTCAGATCTATACTGCAAACATTTAGCGGTGTTGTAAAAATTAAATTATTTGATGGCTAATCTTAATTTTTTTCTGCACAACATGAGCAAAACATGCGATGTGCGCTGACACTGTTCAATATAGCGATGATGACATGATAAGTAATATCTAACTGTGCATATTAACCATACAGTTCCTGTGTTTTTCTGCTTTAATAGGTACCTTGCTAACAGGTACCATCAAACACTGAATAGATAGAAAAAAAATAATTTGAGCAAACTTATTGAACAAATAATCAATCAGTTCAACAAGATGTTAATTTAACCCTCTCCTGCCTCCTCTCCTTACACATTGCGTTTCAGGCAACCTTTTGCGTCCATATCGCAATGACAATGAAAATATGTTTAATCTTTTACATGAAAATCACATGGTAAATAATAATCCTCTGTTTCCCAGTGTTTTTGGTTTGTAAGTGAAGTCTGCAGACCTGTTGGGTATATGATATCTATAGTCAGGTTTTCCCTTTGGCGCAATAAAAGCATCTGTCTGTCTGTCTGTCTGTGTCTGTCTGTCTGTCTGTCTGTCTGTCTGTCTGTCTGTCTGTCTGTCTGTCTGTCTGTCTATCTATCTATCTATCTATCTATCTGTCTGTGTCTGTCTGTCTGTCTGTCTGTCTGTCTGTCTGTCTGTCTGTCTGTCTATCTGTATATCTATCTATCTATCTATCTATCTATCTATCTATCTATCTATCTATCTATCTATCTATCTATCTATCTATCTATCTATCTCTACTCTGTCTGTCTGTCTGTCTGTCTATCTATCTCTACTGTATCTATCTATCTATCTATCTATCTATCTATCTATCTATCTCTACTTTATCTATCTATCTGTCTGTCTGTCTGTCTGTCTGTCTATCTATCTATCTATCTATCTATCTATCTATCTACTGTATGTATCTATCTATGTATCTGTCTGTCTGTCAGTCTCTACTGTATCTATCTGTCTATCTATCTATCTATCTATCTATCTGTCTGTCTGTCTGTCTGTCTATCTATCTATACTGTATCTATCTGTCTATCTATCTCTCTGTCTCTCTCTACTGTATCTATCTGTCTATGTATCTATATCCATCTATCTGTCTGTCTGTCTGTCTGTCTGTCTGTACGTACTGTACGTACTGTAAATGGCAAAAAAAAAAAGTTAATTAATTTGTGTTTCCATTCACTTGTATTGGACACCTCTGGGCTGGCATCAGTCAGGAGCTATTAAAGAGTTTTGCAGTCAGTACTTTCAGAGTTTATGGAGCAGAGAGGTCGCCCTTCCTGCCCTCCCACAATGAAACCAGAGAGAGAGAGACACACACACACACACACACACACACACGATCCTTCTCTCAAAACACAGACGAGCTTTTGAAAGAGATATATGGTCAGCTTCAGAGGATCAGCTGCACAGACACAAGGCAGGATGGGAGCAAACAACCAAAATCTCTGCGGAAGGAAAAGAAGCTCAGTCTATGGCAATAAAACATCACTGGTTGATATTTGACTGTTGCATTAAAATCAGCTGTTCTCACCAGAGGCTGAATTTCCATACACACACACGCACCAACACTAATGTTTCCCTCCTCATAAATCTCCCAACACTCATAAATCACAAGCGGCACTCTTGAAGCCCTGTAACATGAGATTTCATCTTATCAAACACATATCTGAACAGAAACAGTTTCCTACTATATTGTAACCCTGAATGCACTCAGCATTACTTATAAAATGACACTTTCTTTTAATGCAAATTAGTTGAATCCCCAGATCTACATGATTTACAAGGTCAGAGGTTTGAAATGTGATGTTGTAAAGCAGTATTGTGTGCCTTAATGTAATGTTGTTTTTATCCTTTGACTAATATTATTATATCTTCATCAATTTGACAACACGGGCTGCAGAAAGTCACAACACATGCAAATAAAGGCTGCGTGTCGTGCAGTCGAACCATGCTTACTTTGAGCCCTCAGGGACACCGTACTTATCTATCATTTTATTTAATTTTTAAAGGGGTCACGGTGGAAGATAGATGTGCAACTTCGGCGTGAATTCCAGATTCAACAACCCAAAAAAGTGCTGTGAGAGAATGACTTCTTCTTTACAGCCCCCTGAGATGTGTGCCGGTCCCCAGGGAAATAAAACCGCACACATCCAGCGTGCCTTGTTTTTTTGGCTTTTTGCCATTTCACATTTCTTTTCCCTCCTGTCAGTTTTGCCCGCATGTCGTGTTCTTTTCTTTCCGCCGCTCGCCCCTGACTAACTTTTCCTCTGTCTACACACATCTTTTATGTCACAAGCTACAAGTCAAGAGCAGGAGTGCCTTGAAATCGATCAGGTGATTCTTTGATCATTATCACAGTTTTGTTTCGAGTTGGGAAACAGTGGATAAAGCTATACCAACGTTCAGCACAGCAAAATGCTTAAAGACACATTAATAATGTCAGATTTAAAAATATAGTACTGTATCCATAACAGATGGGATTTTTCTATAGAAGTACTTTTACTTTTTCTTGTAATTGACTGTTTTTACATTAATCTTCTTTCTAGCCATGCATGGATTCTACATATCTTTATGGAACATATTTTTGCATACAATTACAATATTTATGGGATGCATGTCATAGCAGATTGAAGAGGACATATATCATACTCTTTATATATAAATTACATGCAGCGTGCTGGTTGCGTCACTGTGTTTCATTAGTCCGTTTATTCTCTCTCACACTTGTACATGTACCAGATGTCTAATAATCGCAGTAACATTGGTTCCAGTGATACGACCGACACCCGTGCACTCATCTCCTGCCACTGGATCTGCTGCACAGATGCATGAATGCATGATTCACTCAGTGATGCATTGGAATTAAATGTGGCACATAGCTGCTGAGAGCACTGTGGATTTCAGCTCCTATATAAAACCTGCCTGTGTAGCCATCCATCTGTAAACATAAAGATTTTAATTATTAGAAACAGTAAATGAAGGTGTTAAAATAGCTATTTACTGTATGGGGAACAAAGATGGTTGGGTAATACCTCAGAAAGGGGGTTTAAAACACTTCGGGTGGGATATTTCTAATTTGTAATTTTTTATTTGCCAGATGTAGATAAATTGTTATGGGATGCCCTCAACATGTTGTATGCAGGAAACCATTTGGTGGATTATGTGACCCAAATGTTAGATTCTATGCTTGTATGCAGTAAAAACTGAAAATGCATTGTTATCTATAGTTCCTCTACCTATTATTTGTGATTGGCAGCAGATTTCCATTGCCTACATGCTACGGATATACAACCCCAAGGAATAAGGGAATGAAATGATGCTCAAAAGAAAAGGTTTATCTTAATTTGCTGAACTCTGAACTGTGCAAATTAGCAGCAGAACAAAGAGAATTTGTTGCAATAACATAGCTGGATATTCTGCAGCAGTACAGTTGGGAAAAGAAAGACAAAAACTAATCAAAACAAATGCCATGCATTAGTTACAAGTTCCCAGGCCTTGGCGAGCGTGCAGGATGTCACAGACCAGTGATTTCCTCATTTAAATTATGACCAGGCAAAACAACAACACAAGACAGGACAAAAACCAAGACATATCAGGCCACAGTCCAAGGCTGCACAGTTCACAGAACTTCATAACATACTGTTGGAACTCCTCCAGCAGCTCCACCAGCGCTATTCTCTCATTACTGTGACAACTATCACTGAAGATCCAAGAGTTTGATTCACCTAGAATTAATGATAATCATGCATTCCTGCCCTTAATGTGGCCTTTTATACATAGCATGGAAAGAATGTGACTGGGTTGCTGCATAAGCGAGAAATAGCCGTGGTTAAAAAAGAAAAAAGAGCTCGAAGCAAAGCACTTGCATTTTCACACACAATTCTAAGGGTAAGCGATTTAGTGACTTTCAGCCCTTCTTGCTTTAATCACTTTAAAAATGAAGCTGATTAACAGTGGTGGTAGGAGGCACACAGTGCAGCGTATCTCTCTCCCTGCACAGTCTATTCTTTGATGTTGTTGTTTTTGTATGTTGCACCGCCCCATCATTTGAATATCACACAGAGAGGGGGCTCCTACTCGGCCACTTGCTGCGCCTTTGTTGCCGTGATTAAAGCAGGTGTCGCGCAGGGTTGTGTTTGTTAATGACAGTTTGCATTTAAATAGCTGTCACTCGTCTGTCAAGGGGAGGGGAGGAGGGGAAAATTGTTTGTTTCCGGGCCTCCGATGTACTCCGAATGCATCTCTTTTACATAAGCTTAACCTAGCTTTGCAAATGAGCAGGCAAACTTTTTTTTGCACGAGCGTGTATATACCTGCAAAGACTCTCCACTGATGTCGGCAAGTGATGAAAAAGTCCAAACTTTTACAGGGGTGAGAAAGTGCAGGCTAACCCAGTTGAAAGTGTTGCCTAGTAAGTATTTGTTTACAGCATGAAGATCTGAATATATTTTATTAATGCACATGTCTGTTGCAAAATCACAAGTAAGGGGCAGAGAGAGGAGCTGCAAAATTCACACGACCACTCGGTTTGGATTTCTACATGAGCCCCTGTGCCAATGTTCCTCACAACAAGTCTTCTGAACCTACAGAAAAAAAAACATGAGGATTTTCTTGGCCTTAAAAAACAACAGATATGTCTGGTTCTCATCTACCAGTTGAACAAGATTGTCACTGTCTCAGTGGCACCTTCTCCTTTCTGATCTGCTACTATTTGAGCTAAGATTCATTGTATAGGTTAGTTTAGGTCTAAAAACAGCTGTTAACTTGAAATTAGGGATAAATTCTGCATTGGATTGAAAATCAATAAAGGTTGGGGGAAATTATTCTTGTGCTTAAAATTGATAGGGAACTGGAAACTGATTAAAACGTATCCATACTTCCTCACCTTCTCCATCAGAGCAGTTTGGCGATATAACATAATCTTTTTCAGCGAGACACCGAGCATGCAATATTTAAAACTGCATCGATTGATTTTTTTTTTTTTTTTTTTTACTGCTTCCAGGCAATGCAACCAGCTGAAAGCACAGCATTGACATATTATTATTATTATACACTGCCCAGGCTGTTGTGGCTAATTTGCTGGCGAACGGATGCTTATTTCCACACTCTGGAAACATGGAGCAACATTAGCAGGGGTGTCCACCACTAAGAATTTTCATAGTCGAATCTGATTTGTAAGATTTTGCATTTAGTCGACTAATTGTGGAATCACGTTGTTTTTTTCCCTCATTGATTCATGATCTCATTTGTGTCTCTTTTCCGCTCCGGAGAAAAAAGCTGAAACACCCAAATAAACAATTGAATTCTTCAGCTGGCATAACATAACAAAAACAGGACATTCTCCATCCATCCTCTTCCTTTTCTCACTCATTAGGCTCACGTGCAACATGCAGCACTGACTCTCTGTCAGGGACGGTGTAGCGATGAGTGTATGAGTTTGTGCTGTGAATTAATGAGGGTGTATGGAGAAGTCCCATTGTTGTGTGGGCACGATGTGAACATGATGATGATGTGTGATGTGTAGCTGGTTGAGGGGTCAAGTGTCACAGCACCATGGACAGCGGTGTTTTTTGTGTGTAGTGTGCGTGTGCGTGTGTGCGTATACAGGTGCTGTGCCATCGATAGAGAGATTAAACTGTCACTCAAGATTAAAGTGAATGACGTGAGAATGCGTCACTCAGTTTAATCTTGTAAATAAAACTTTCAGTCCTCTCCGCAGCGGCCCCCGTTTCCCATCTCTCTCTCCAACTGTCTGGTCCATTAAAGGCATAAAAGTCCAAATAATACTTAGAAACCAATGAAATTCTATGTGAAACCAGATGTTCAGCAGCAGTGAGCACCTCAGAATGACCCATCTTTTTTTTTAACCACATTTTGCAACAATTCAGGTTGAAATCAAACCTCTCAGAATTGACTCAACGAACAGTTGACTATTCAGGGTCAACCCTAAACATTAGCATCTTTCTCTCTTTAGTTCTGCTTGAGGGAAATAGCTTGTTCCTCAGCTACTAAAGGCTGCACAGTGTTGACTAGGGTTGCAAAGGGGCGGGACATTTCCGGTGAATTTCCAGAAACTTTCCATTAGAATTTGGAGGAGAAAAGTGAATTTTGGAAATATTCCAAATTGGAAACTTTCCATTATGGGAATTTATGGGAATTAACTGGAAATTGTGGGTAATTTTTTATTTTCTTTTTTTGGGGGGGGGGCTTTTTATTGCCTTTAATTGATAACACAGTGGAGAGAGAGACAGGAAATGGGCAGCAGAGGGGAAATGACATACAAGAAAGGGCTGCCCGATGTGGGATTCGAACCGGGGCCGCCTACAGTGAGGACTGTAGCCTCAACATGGGGTGGCAGCTCTACCAAGTGAGCTGAAAGCCGCTCCAAAATTGGGGTGGTGTTTAGCAGCACAGTGCATGTTGGGAGTGTGGCCTCAATAGCCCTGCAGTAAGCAGTGTGCTGTGTGCATGTGATTGAGGAATAGCAGAGATATTCAAGTGTACTTGCATTAAATCTGGTTGTTTTAGCCAAGATTATGCTACAATATATTTTCCCCAACTATATTTAAGTTCCCTGTTAAGGGCCAACCTTCAATTTTGTAAACTTTGGATTTATTCCCGTTTATTCCCACTAATTCCCATATATTCCCGTTGATTCCAACTTTGAAAATTCCCGGAATTTTGCAACCCTAGTGTTGACTCAATAACAGGTGAAATCGAAACAATGAGTGCAAAGAAACTTCGCAGAGCTGAGAGGAACTACAGAGTTCAGTGATAATGAATATGAGTTTATAATATGAGCAAGTAACATCTTTATATAAACATAATCATTTCATCCATGGGTAATTATAAAGCCTTGATGAGGGCAGCTTTGAAAAACATATGTAGCTTAATAGCTTTACAGCTTCTGCCATTTATTGTTTGCATTGTATTTTATTTTAATTTGATCTGGTTACTAAATAAAAACTGAGCAGATAATGTTTTAATTTTATCATTCTAAACATTTTACAGCCAGACTCTAATATCATTATGGCATGCAGACGAGTTATAACTGCCACACAGTCCTGTATTTCACAATAACTTTACAATCCCAGAGGTGTGTGATTTAATGTGCTGTGGTGTGTGCCATGTTTCTTAAAGTTTCCCTGCATTTTAATACAGTGTCTGAAAGGAGAACACGGCCCTCAGAGAGCGCATCACGGCAGAGTGCAGCATCATTTCAGAGGCAAGTGACAACCAGGAGGCAAACATGACATTTTCTCTGCACTAAAACCCGCTGATGTTCCTGTATATAGTATATTTCACAGGACATTGCAAAAGCGTAGAATGGAGCCATGAAGGCAAAATGGCAGCTAAAAAAAATCAAAAGAGATGCCTCACTGAAGTATTAACTCTAATCAAGGCAGGAGTGGTGTAGGACCCATATGTCAAGAACAATTGCATCGTCCTTGAAAAAGCAAATTCCTCTTTACAATAATGGCCCCACAATTGCTCTGTTTGATTGTTTAGCTGCCCTTGATGGGTCAGCAGCAAACACTCAGTCATTCGTGAGCCACTTTCATCATAACAAAGTTGGTAAAACAAAGTGGAGGCGGGAAAATTGCCTTCTGGAAGTAATTAGCCATAATCATGCTGTTCTCCAGCTATTGGTGGCATTACCTTCGCTCTTAATCACTGTTTGTTTATGAGCACTCAGGGGTCTTAAAAATTTAAATATAAGCGCAGCGCTGAAACTTCAGAGGTGGCTTTATTGATATGTATGGACCATGTTCAAGCGACAGAACGGAGGGACGTGAAATGGCTCTTGAGTGCAGAAATGAGGGCACTTTTATTCACATTAGCGCTGCTGCTAGCTAAAAACAACTAACTTTTTAGTGTTATTGGAAAAAAACCAATTGTCTTTTCATGTGTGCTCCCCTTGCATGTCAGTTCTATTAAAATAAAAAACACTTAGATGTCCGCCCCAATCCATTGCTTTACAAAAATGTAAGTCTAAATCTAATTCTCTTTATTAGAACTGAGAAACCAGGTTGCTCATTACACTCGCCTATTGATTGCCTCATCCTGAGAGAAGGGAGATTAGCGGTCAACTTTCAACACCTCAATCAATAATCATCTCCTTAATTGGGTATTAGCAACAAGAAAGTGGACTCACTTGTCACACAAACAAGGAAAGGAAGGGTAAAACTCAGCATTTGGAGACAGCTGAGTTTTTGGCTGTTATTCATCCGAAACTTGCTCTTGTACTTTTAATTTGAAATGGGAGTGCTTGTTCCTGTTCATGCTGTCTGTGACATATCATAATCCAGGACTTACTGAATAATGATACAAATTCCACAGGACAGAGGCACATGTTCTCATTAATTCCCCAGACTTTCTTGCTGTGGAGTGTGCTTGGGGAAGATTTACGCAATTACAAAACAAAACAGAAAAAGAAACTGACTGAAGTGGAGAAAAGTGCGACATTGTGTGACCCCAAAAATGATTTTTGTACTGTAGTGACAACATTAAATTTAAAAACAGTGTTGTTGTTTGGTGTTTTTCACATTTCTTCCTCACGAGGTCAGGGACACTTGAGCTGCGCCTCTTCGATTGACTCCAAAATTACTGAAAAGCCTTTGCATTCTTTTGGTGCACATGGCATTTATCTGTAATTGATTTGTCTCAGCCACTGTGAATGCCATACACCATGAGCGCATTCGTCAACTCTCTCCACCCCCCCTCTATCCCCCTGCTTGCTGCGCTTCCCATCTGGCTTCCCATGCAATCAGAAAAGATTCACGGAAGCCACAGAGATGCACAGCTTCTCGCTCTATCTAGATAATTGAAACAAATGCCTGTTTGAAACCAAGAGTAGCTACTTAATTTACGGACAACGCGACTGTGAAGCGTTTTGGAGGCAACAGCTCTCCCGCAGTATGTCGCATTCGTATAACTACTAACAATCTAGCTGCACTCGGAACCAGTCTGAAGAGAGAGGGGAGCATAATGTAGCAGATGAAGATTTCCTCCCCATCCTGAGAAGTTGAAAAATAAACAGCGAACAGTGATCAGAATACATTAGTTTTAATTGGAGTCTGGTCTACCCAAATTTTCTGAAATGAGCTCATTGTCTCAAAATTAAGATACATGCTCCATACTCAAAAAGTGTGGGGAAATCCATTTTCTGTACAAGCTTGTGATATAAACAAGCCGTGGTTTGACACTGATGGTAGAAAGTATTGATTAGATTGTGGGTATAGCTTTCAAATGTGAATTGGGTATTTGTTCATGTTTAAATGATTTGAACTGTGATATAAATCTTAACCAACAAAACTATTTGTATAACAAAATTGAAATTAATTATACTCAAGCTGGTTGTTGTTCTGTCCATAATAATGATAATGTAACAGAACTGCTTAATAACCTTACTGACAGATACCTGATGCTTTCCAACTGACAACGTTGTATTTCAAGCTCCAAAATGTAGCTTATTTTTTACTTAAAGGTGACACCAGAGACACCAGACCAGGTGACACCTTATTGTCAAATGGCAATGTATTACTTGCCATACATTTCTTACATATAGTTCCTTTAATTATCCTCAAGAATCTTTTCAGGACAGTGTTAACTGTATCATTTTTTTTGCACAAACACCTAACAACTTAAAGGGACAACGAGGAGTTTTGGAAAGCTAAGTGTTCTCATACTACATTTACCATGAGCCTCCGCGCGCACGGGGAAATTCTTGGACCGGCGCAAGACGGACGTCTTGCCAAGAATGTTTTCATTCATCAACAATAAAAGTCAGAGGTTCGAAGACGATCAGATACCGTCGTAGTTCCGACCATAAACGGCGATTCGGCGGTGTTATTCTCATGACTCGCCGGGCAGCGTCTGCAAAACCGAAAGTAACGCTGGTCGGCTCACCCAGCACTTCCACCATTAATTAAAATAACAAAATAACGATAGAGACAAAACGATATATTTATCGAAAATGGAACCATTAACAAGTGTGGGTAACGTAGATTCATCCACATTAACGTGAGACTTTTTTATAACCAGATACAAACTCCTCGTTGTCCATTTAAAGCCCCCTACAAAGAATGTTTACTGTAACTGGATATTCAAAAGTCCGTGGTTTGTGTTGATGTCTCTGTATGACCTACAACAGCATATGAGGCCATCGGTGGGTAGATAAGCTATTTCTAAATAGTGTAACTCATCACCTTTGGGAGGTAGTGGTCAGGTCGGTCCACCGGACAAAACGATTTACAGCACTCAGACCAGAGATGGCACACACGAGCCAGATAAGCACCTTTGCGACAATACGAGCTAGAGCTCATGGGAAATGCCGTCTTCATTCCAGCAAATCACTACCGCTTTTGTCCACAGGGGTCACCAAAATCAACACAAAATGACAGTTCTTTGTAGGGGCTTTAAAACAATAGCATAGTTTCATGTATGTAGCTTGAATGACAATCCCGAAGGCCAAGGCACAAACCACTAATGATTCTTCTCCTTAAACTTCCATTTGCAAGTTCAGCTATTGCTATATAGCTAGCGTTAGTATTACCACCTGTTTATAACAGTCTAGGAGAAACATTTTCAGTCTCAAACTCCACTCCTTTCGTCATTCAGAGCTGTCTCCAGTGTCGAAAAGCAACAGAAGTTTTCACTTTTGTCTAAATCAAGTTTTTTCTTTCTACTGAAGTTCTTTCTACTGAAGTTAGCATGCTAACCAGCTAACCCTGGCCCATGTTATTCCAATAGCGACCTGCAGTGCCTTCCAATCTGCCCCGAGGACACAGAGCTGCTCAGAGGGCGTATTAACCTCTTGTCAAGTGACAATTTACACCACCACCTACTCCTGGCAAGAAAACAGGTTCAGTGGCAAAGGAAACTTACAAAAGGCCCCTTGAAGCTCATTCCTCTGAGAGCACGACAACTGAAGGTTCAGGTAAACACATCTACATTCTTATCAGCACGACACTGTCATCTAGATATTTGGGAGAAGGACTTGCAGCGTTAAACACCACTGTGCAGCTCTTAGATTTATTCAACCTTCTTCTGTTGATAGTATTGTATACAGAGTGCAAAGTACTCCATCTTCAAGGCTTTTTTGGTACAATTACATTTCTTGAATAAACTATGTGATCCTATTTTTCGCCAAAACATGTACTTTGTTACTAATGTTCAGAGAGCAAGCATTAAGCTGTATTTTCTATTATTAAATGCTCTAAATATGTTATAAAAAGCCATGTGATTTACCTTTCTGTATGAAGCGTGCTCCACAAAAAATTTCTCTTGATTGAACAGTCAGTTAGCAGCACCCATTTGAGTCTCCACGACATAAAAATCATAATTAATAACATTTTATACACCCCCACATGCAAATAATAACATGCACTGCACCACGCAACACACTCTTGAATCCAGTGTACAATATTCAACAGCATTCACACTCCATAGAGTCAAACAATAATACTTTTTTCTGACCGTTACAGAATGACACAAACTTAAATTCTCTTCTTATTTCATTGGGAGACAGATCTTGGGCTGCTGCGCATTGTCCAACTCAACCCTACTCATTAACTACTCTACAGTGGTGTCACTGGGTGAACTTACCTTGTGTATTTGCTGGATTCTTTCCTCATCCACTCTCTCACCATCTCCTCCTCCTGCGCCCACATCCTCTTCCTCTTCTCTTCTTTCTGCTCTTCTTTGGTCCATGCCTCCTCATCAACAACCTATGAAATACAAAACGGCAGCTGCCTTAACAAGACAAACATTTCAGGCTTTATCAGACTTTTTCTTTTTCAGTGTTTATTTTTCGTATAATTTCTCTATGCTGGAAAAGCTTCCACAAACACAATTTACCCTTTGCATCAATAAACAACTTCCTTCTAATAAGATGAGTCCAGAATTATAACTAATTCAATCTGCCTGCTGACCTGCAGTGTTACCTGCATCCTCATTAACACTGATGTGAAAAAAAACTTCCATAGTTTTAACCTCAAACAAATAGCTTTGAGTTACATAACCGAACATCTGCATTACGCTAAAGAAAAAAACAAAATTAATGTGCCACTATAAAATTGAATGAGTGCAATCAGAGATTTAAAATTAGCCTGCTGTTTTCTTCCAGAGACCAAAGCCGTGTCACCATAACTCCACTGACGTGACAACTTGATTTGAAAAATAAATCATTATTCTTCTGCCTTCATCTTTGCACGCATCTTTAGATCCTTACATTGCACAAGAAAAACACACAAAGTCACCTTAATGTATGTAGCTACTACTAGCTCAGTAATTAGAACCCTAATGAGAAGAGACATTGGGAAGAGGGGAGGCAATCAGACTTTGACTTACTATCTAGCTCTGTCAATGTGCTAATAAGTGATAACTAATGTTGGCTGATACAACAAGAAAAAGTCATTTAAAAACATATTTTACTAACATGTTGACAAGCTGAGATCGGTCAAAACAGAGGGTTCAAGCAACAACTGTTTATTTTGGTTCAAGCGGGACAGCTCTCCATTCCGACACACCTCCACTTCGACACCCCGCTGTTCCGAAATACCCCCATTTCGAAACACCGCTACTCCGACACCCTCCCCCCGCAGCTGTCCAATGTCCAAGGTGCTGAACCGCGTGACGTTGTTTACATTCTGCTTTGTGGCTTGTCTGTGAAACGTGCGCTGCTCAGGGACTGGGCAGATCTGTCCCACTTGCTTTCTCCCCGACTCCGTTGTTGGAGATCTCCACACAGAAATAGAAATACACTTTTTTTCTTTTTCTCCCCCCCTGCTCCGCTCGAGCACGGCTGAAGCCGGCTTGAGCTCACACGGGCGCGAGGCTGCTGCAGCCGCCGCTCGCGCTGACAGCTGACTGAGGGAGATGCTTTGGTTGGGCTTAGGCAATGAAGAAAGGAGTTGGTTAAGTTTAGTAAAAAGACCAGGTAGAGGTTAGACAGGCTAGAAGCATAATGAACATTATATGTCATTAATATGAAGTATTTGCTTGTTTTGCAGTTAATTATGCACATGATCCGTTTGACCCCAAAAAGGAAAAAAGGATCAATGCGCACTGCGCACTGGGGGTTTCCCCCAATAGCCATTTCGGAGTAGCGGGGTCTTTAGAAAAAATAGAAAACCCCGCTATTACGATGAATGGAAGTCTATTGTCGGAAAGGCGGGGTGTAACCGGTTCAAGCTAGCTACATCGAGGGTAGGTTAGCTTCCTATTTCAAAGTAAAAGCACAAATTCTATCGTCATGGTTTTCTGTAGGCTATGTAAAGTGCAACAGGTGTTTTATTTTGTGAAAGTAACCGGAAGTAACTGGAAGTGTTGGTCACAACGGCTAGCTTGAATAGCGCCAAATTTGTCCGAACAAAATTGTAAACAGCTGGTATTTAGACAAATTAACAACACACTGCTGATCTAAACGGCTACTTTCTCGCCTACAAATGTTTGAAATGTCGATAAAGTGATATATTTACAGAGTTTAGAGCTAAAATGAAATCAGCTTCTGACTGCTGATTTCGGCTTGAGGAGGAGGCAGGCTAACACTACCTATACACTTCCAGCGTTTGAGCTAAGCTAATTACGGGCGATACGGCTCTATCTCCCTTGTTACTGCACACACAGTCGAAAGGATGGTGTCTATCTGCTGGTCATGGACTCGGAAGTGAGGCAAGACACGAAAAAAAATGTTGGCATATCCCTTTAACTTGACCATCAGGTTCTCATGTACTGTACAGTACAGAGAACAATTTTGTTTCATCACCTCTGATAGACAGAAAAGACAACCTTGTTCAAGAATGTGCGTGGGGGTTTGGGCTTCATGTTTCTCTGAAAGAGCGTGTATCGCAACATGGACAGGAGCAACCCAGTACGTTTCCTCTTCACTTTTCTCAATTTCCCAGGCTCTGTGTTGTTCACATATAGCCCAACATGAACTCAGAAGAATTTCTAGTTTATCTCAAGTCTAAAGCTTGGGTCCTGACCACATGCTGAGGGGGACAGTTATAAGGACTAGCGGTCCATGCCATGAGCCGGCGCTGATGGTAGGGGATCTGCAGCACCCCTTCCCCTCAACCGGTTCATTCAGCTCCCAGTGGACCGCTGGTAAACACTGCACATCAACCCAGAGGCCAATTAGCCTGCAAGATCAGCCTAGTGAGAGGCCTTCAGGAAAGGGGAGGGGGACTTAATTCAAAGAGCAGATTCTGGGAGAGTTCAGCCATTCTAATCGCTGAAAGAGCTCAGGTCCCAGGGGTACCATTCAGGCTTTCAGGAAATATAAAGGAGTTTTAGTGTTTGCAAAAAAAAAGTGGGGAAATAACGCAACACTGCAATTTTATTTAATAATTTGATGCTATAATATGAAAAATAACAAGCAAGAGATAGGTATTTACAGAGATGTTGTTAGTCCATGACCCTTAAATACAGATCCACCCACAAACTGAGTTTTATTCACATGATTGTTTTCCAGTATAAATTATACAATGATTTGAGATTGAACTGATTTTTATCTATAGTTTAGTGTCCATCAAGACGGAGAATGGGGCTCATAAACTGAAATAGCATAGCAAGTGTGGGAAACCGAGGTTAACACGAGAACATGTGAATCACAAATCTGTTAATTAGAATCACACAGTATCCAGGCAACAGTAACAGGGCACTGAGTGGAAATTAGCTGTTTAGTGGGGCACCATCCTGCTCCTGTTGGCTCTCCAGTTGACCTCTGCCATGGACATTTAGTCTGTACCCATCATGTTTTACTGCAACTGTGTTTTTTCTTTTCTTTAACAGATACTGAAACTGTGAAGCTATACAGCAGTGTTGTGTGGGCGAAGAGTGTGAACAGCTTTACAAGAAATGACAAGTGTTTATTTTTTCTTCTTTTAGTTGTTTTTCATTATATTATTTGTTTCCTTATAGGTTTATTTTCCCTCCATTTGAAGCAATACAACTGGAAATACTGTTAAATAATATTTACAACCAAGAATAATAGTCAGTTTAATGACTGCATGAGGTACCAGAGTAAAGTGATTTTTTAGGTAAGATCCATCTATTCCTATGTTTTTTGAAAGATTTTAATGATGTGGATATTGTACACCATCACTTTCACACATTCCCCATAAAATTGATTTGCCGTAATTGCTACATTGTGTCTATTTAGTCCTGCATTGAACAGCATAACTGACACAATAAAGATTTTATGGTGAAAGGTGTTTAAAGAAGAACGACTTCCTGCATCTAAACAATGTTATATCATATCCTGGCAACTGTGGCTTGTATTAATGTGACATTTACAACGGAGGTTTGTCATATTACTGAAACAAATATGTGAGTGAGTCAGTATGTTTTCCACCATGCTTGATGTACCTATACCTATAATTTTTGAGTACAGGCTCAAAGGTCATCATCCTGCATTCCATACATAGGCTACTGGGAAATAAAATATTTACATTTTTCAGTCTTGAATGTGTATAAAGTATATGTGTATTGGTGTTTAATGGTTTGGGCCCTGTAACCCCAATTAAGGCCCATCTTAATGTGACAGTATATAATACAGATTAATTAATTTCTTCACCACTCATAACTTCTGGTATGCACAGAGCCTCGACCTCAAAACCACCAAACACCTTTGGGATAAAGTGGAACGCAGATTTTAAACCAGGCTTGATCGCTGACCTCTGAACTCGGCGGTCGACCTCACTAATTCTCCTGTGTGCGAACAGGAGCAAATCCCTGCAGCCAGATTCTAAAAAATCATGCAGAAAAAGGCTGAAGGAGCGGAGGCCGACATTATCACATGAGAACGTCGACATCGGATGATTCTGCATAACCTTGATCTCCCAACAGTTTCTGTAATACGTGCGTGGCGGTTTGAGAGTATGGTTAAGATCAGGGTTAGATTGTGGCTCTGCCAAGGTATGGTTGGGGTAAGGCAACTGGAATATCATTAATGCAAATATATGCAAAGTCCAGTCTTCTGACTACAGGCTACACGACCTCCTACCACCCTGACCATCCATCTCTCAAGAGATACTGGGATATGATGTTAAAGAGGGTTGAACTGTGATGCTTTTATAAAAATGTTGTGTTATGTTTGTGTTTTTGTTTTTTTATCGAAGCCTGTTAAACCTTTGTGATTCTAGCTTTTTACACTTATATGTTACTTTCGAGTTTACATGTTTTAAAGATGTGTATTTATTTTAATTCTACTATTTCTACTGCTCTAATAAAAAACAAACACATTGAGCCAAAAAAGAGGAAAAAATGGTGACACCAGTAAATGTTCCCCAAAAATGTATTAAGAGTGGAGGGTCAACGTTTAAATTTTCAGATCTTCTTCAGGACTAAAGGAACAGGAAGCGGTCATGTACTTTTAAAATGTCACACCACAAATATGATTGGCTGGCAACAACTAAACTAGGTGTACACTACAGTAGTTATTTGATGGATTCAGGGCAATGTGTTTTGGATGGAGTGCAGTCCGACTATTAGCCTCGTAAACCAGCCGCTCCCGGAAATGCAATTCATTTCATTTCATTTCTGAGGGAGAGTCTGGCCTCATTCCCCCTGTAAGCGTTTGGAGTGGGTGGGAGCTGGGCGGGAATAGTAGCGTTGACAGACAACCCCATTCAGCCAATCAGCAAGTCGGTCCCTGATTGGCCAACGTGCTGTGTCAATCACAGCGGCGACGCTGATTGGCTCGGCCTTCTGAGGGTTTCAGGCCAAACGCTTACAACGGGGATGAGGCCAGACTCTCCATCGAAATGAAATGAATTGCATTTCCGGGAGCGGCTGGTTTACGAGGCTATCCGACTATATGGTGGCCCTGAGACTCAGACCAGTTCAACTAATTAATTAAACAATTAAGCCCAGTAAATATAATATATAAAAATAAAATATAAATTGTGGCTACATTAAACAACTGGACAATGAAACACAGACAGTAGGAAAAAAAAAAAACACATTGCATGTCTGTCCAGACTGGAAGATGGTTTTTCTGTCGCTGAACTCAAGCCAGGACGGAGGGTTTTCTCTGCTATAGAGATTGGAAAGCCCGCTGGGACAATCTTTTGTCTGTATAAATAAACTTAACTTGGCTGGAATTGATTCGACTACCCACGGTGTCAAGCGAAAAACGTGGATGCCCAGCTCCCTAATCTCACCTCCAGCACTGTCCCGATGCTTTGCTCGATGTCATACAAAAGTTTTGGGCAGCTCTTCACACACACGCACTCAAAACGCTGCTGAAAGGAAAGGATCCATCCAGTGATTTCATTTTTGTTATCCTCCGTGTCATGATAGTTGATTGTGGACTTTCTGCTCGACACAGGCTATAAACCTTCACAGACACAGGCAGCCTAACAAGACTTAACCATGTCTGCTCCGAGACACCGAACCACTGGCTTTTCTCTCCACCTCCGTCTTTCACTCTCTCTCTCTCTGCTTCAGAAAATGAGAGGAGCTTCTCAAAAAATGTGACTCTATAACAGTAGCCTGCGTGTCCCTAAGGATACTGAGCTAGCACGGTCTGCCAGTCTATCACACAGGAGCACACTGCTTTTGTGACAAACTGGCAGACTAACATCTTTCATTCCTCCAGCTCCTCTGTGCTCTTCTTCTTTTTCCTAGACAATCCTAACAATAACCTCACTGGTGAGTGCATGACTACACAGTGTTCCCCGTTGCTTTCTGTTGATTCAGTACAGCGCACTGGTGGATATCAGCGCTCAAACACTCCACATTCATTAAAAAAAATGTGTTGAATACACAGCAGAGAGCTGTCAAAACATCACAAAAGGTCAGAATACAGATTTAATTACTTTTTCATTGTGCGCCTATGCATGTGTACAAGACTGAATAACAACCTTAAGACCATTTGCTTGCAGCAGAAAAGTCATGTTTTTGTCAAAGTTTGCCAGAGGATAGACTTTGGTACAAGCTCTGTTTTAACAGGTGAGTAGGCCGGCTATCCTTAAATCCTTCAGAGCCTGTATCCATTACAGGATCCATTAGAGGAGGGTAAGAGGCAGAGAGCATGGAGGGCCCGCTTCACTGCACACCACACAACTTCTCTTTACACTCTAACAGGCAATTGTTAAATTCACACTTATGTCAGTCTTCTTCACAATTTAGAACCCTGTCAGGTATCTCCTGGTGGACAAAACTTCCCTGCAGTCACTGATGTCTGAGAATGAAATAGAAAAGTAATTCCACAGTCTGATGGCGTCGCTTTCTGTTTTTTCTTTCGTTTTTTTCCCCTTTATTACACAGCAGCCTTAAAGATTCATGAGGGAACTTGAATTCAAACAAGCTTAATATCCATCCTGTTTCATACTAGTACCAGCACATTCTGGCAGAGGGAAGTGAATCATTATGCCCCAGTGACTTGGAAGTGCCCAGATATGCAAATGTGTGAGTTGGTGCAATAGATTATTCAAATGCATGAATGCTTTGCCTTTTGGGGTCGCCCTGCTGCCGAGTCGTGGTCACTCCCCGCACGTAATAACCCCCCCCCCTTACTAACTACCTCCTGTTGTGTCTCCTCTCTCTCTTCGGAGTCGGGGGTAAAGGGGGTGGGTGGGTGCTGACTGTTTTCAGACATATGGGTGACACAAGGTGACACAGTCTAGCCGGTGGCCTTGTGGACCACACACACACACACACACACACACACAAGATGAATGGATGAATGAATGGCTGCCCTGTTTTGAGAATGTCAGAAGAGCTCCGGCTTATTGGATGTGAATATTGTGCAATGTTGCATAGATCCATGAGAAGAAGGTTTATGTTTTGCAGCGAGGTTTGTTTGTATAGACAAACTAACAAAGGTAAACCTGTACCCTGACCCAGAATATCTATCATTGCGTTGTTTGTTGTTGGCGAGATTAAAAATCTGAAACCGACTGACCGTTTTATTTTGAAATCAGAGGACATCTGCCGACCTTGCCTGTGAGCTTTTCACTGGAAATATTGACAACCCCCCCTCCGAAAAACAACATGTTTTGCCATTTTTCTGTATTCTTCAAGAAAGTTTTATGTCTGAAACATTCTTCCAAAAAGCTCCATACCTAGCCTAGTACATTTCACATCTATACACTGATTGTACCCTTGAGTTTTTATAAAAGGCTACATCATTTATGAAAACAGGTGCATTAGCATTGCTCAACAGGAGGAAATAGTGGCTTTGTTTGGCACTATTTACAGCCATGGATTAATCTACATTTGATGCTCTGGTGCAGTGGTTACCAACCTGTTTGCACACAACCCATCATCATTATAATTCCTAATTATATAAATGTGTAATTTTTTTTACCTTATAATGTTTTCATGCAAATGATGGTTGGATGGTGTGGACCAGTTTGCAATAGTAAGACTTTTACTTTCACTAGAAGCAACTGAAGCATGGAAGATAGTGTATGTATAAGACTGACTTAAAATAAACTGCAATGGCTTTTCATTGCGTGTTCATTGGTGTTGCTTATTGACAGTAGAGCTCTGTGTCACAAAGGATTGAGTGACTGGGCTGTGGCTACACAGGCACAACTTGTGGTGTTTTCCAAATATTAAAAATATATCACCAAACTTCAGACTTCAGTCCCTCCGTTTACAGTTCAAAACTTTTGTGAGATCCTCCACACTTGTCAATTAAAAGTGGCAAAGTGCAAAGTGAGGCTGGTACATTTTGCATGGTTATTTGTCAAATTACCAACTAATAGGAAACCTTCCCCCCGCTGCAGTTTGATCCATCTGCCACCGGTCTATGGCTGTAACTGCTAATTGCCAACGCCTACACAGACTCCAGGCAGGGATATTGATTCCTCATCCTCACATCTCAAACATCTTGAATGACACTGAGGAACCAGCGGTGATAGACCCGCTGCGTTACAGGGCACCTTACTGCCAGAGGAGGGTAATTTGCCGAGAGGATGTACGTACACGCAACACACAGCTTGGTTCACACTTAGAAAAACCCTTAGACTGTAACACACACGGACAGGTGACAAGTGGTTAGAGAGCGCCAGGAATGTGCTCACTTAGGTGGAAAGTACAGCATAAGCAGATGTAATTAAATCTGGGGTTTTAAAAAGCAGATTAAGTGCGTGTTTAATAAATCAATAATGATGGACAGAAAAGACAAAGAAGATTAATCAAAGTGCTCAGAAAATAGAGCACTTAGGCGAGCAATTAATATGTCGAGGAAACCCTCGCCGGGATAAGAAAAAAAATCTGTTAATATAAGTGTGAGAAAAGCTTCAAGGGCTATTAATTAGGATTATCACTATTGATTTTTGTCTATATCTATGTGAGTTTGACGTTAATATCCCTATTGATTCTCCACTTTTGAGCAGTTTTTGATAGACACCTGCTCACACGTCGTGTCTCATAAAACTTTCAGTCTCAGATTTCATTACAATGTCCGGACTGCTTCCTAATTTCCTCAAGGAGGGCTATGAGCATCGATCGGCTCCCAGATAGAAAGCATAAGTTGAGTGCGCACGCTTTGATGATACGTGTCTCAACTTTTATATTAGCGTAATAGTGCATCAAAAACAACTGGGACCGGGAGCCCACAAGTCAATATGGCTGCCGGCCAGGACAAGCTAATTTCTTTGGCTTTGCTTCAGATGTTTTGCATAACATGACTTAAACTGACTGACAAAAAAGTCGGAGGAAAGAGAACAGGCAGAGGCACTAATGAAAGTAGATCTTCCTGTAATGTGAGCACTACAATAATCTCTACAAATCACTGAGAGGGAGCTGAGTTGTGCTGTAGATTACTGGATGATGCACAGTGCTTGTGTCATGCATTTAAAGCAACTGCATGCCTTGGTTACCTAATGATGACAGCTAATGGTAACAAGCACAAATTAAAGGGTTCTTGCTTTTTTCCATTTTGATTATGGCTATTGTTGTTCACTGTGGTTTCATGCCGGACCCGCAGGATCAGCACACTCAATCTCCTGCAGTCTGTCTTGTTTCTGGCTCTATCAAACTAGAAAAGGTGGACACTCAGTGGATATGGGTGGCTTTGCTGGTGTGAGTGGTATCTCTCTCTCTCTGCCCAATTTCATTAATTAGGAAATCAAGCAGAAATGATATCTTAGAGTATTGCTCTGCTCCTTTACCCTCCCAGCGTTATTGATTGAGGAGTGTAATATACACTACATCCTCTTTACTATTGATTGCAGAATACATATATTATAATCTAACAGTAGAATCATATATAATTTTTACAGATTACTTTCCCGTTTCCATAAAAAGGATGGAAAGGTCTTTCAATAATTTTGCCTCAAGTCTTAAATTATCCTCCCTCTGAAATCAAAATCCACATACTCACTGCTGCATTTAACACCAAGCTGCTTTTGACACTTTCTATTCTTCCCATGTGAAAACAGGTCCTTTCTCACTCCTCTTTTTCCACATCTGCTGCAGCCAGCCAGTTAATAGTAACTTTTTTAGACCAACGTGAAGCTCCTCCATCATTTTTTTGTTTTTTGCAAAGTCACTCCCTTTAAAAACAACCTGCTCCTGCCCTTAATGCACCACCATAATGAAAAATGATGGCACATCTACAAATCAGATTGCCCTCTTTTGTTATGATGATCCATGCAGAGGCAGTGGCAACACTGGCACACAAAGTGGAACTGAAAATGCTAATCAACTAATCGACAGATGCCATTCCTGCTTCTCAAATGTTAGAATCTGCCGCTTGGTAAACTGCATAGATTTGGGATTTTTGGGACTCTTTGGACTGCTCCAGGTCTGGGGTGTGTCCAAGATTGTGACAAAACCCAATGGGACCTGCAAGGAGCTGAAATTCACACGGGCCACACAAACTGCTTCTTCACTCAGGCAATCAAAACACCAACAAATTACTCACTTGGCTTAATCTTAGTAGAGAATGTGCCGTTACAGCATTTGTGTTGGGAGACAGCCATACTTGCTATTGAATTTCTTTTTTCTTCAGAGCAAATCTCAGCAATTTAATTGTAGAAACTCCATTAGATGTACCCGTAAAGAGGAATAATTAAAAAAAAACAAAAAAAAAAACTTAGTAATTTTGGTTATAAAAGTGAACCAGACTCTAGGACTTTTGAAGGAGATACTTTAGAATCAACTTGTTGTTATTCAAAGGTTTTCTGCTGTGATTGTGAACTGGAAAGGTGATGGAAACAAGCCTCCTGCATTGACACTGGATCAGCACATATTGTTTAATCAAATTTTTGTGAGTGTGTGTTTTATTTTTTGGAGGGTGTTGACGTCATGGCTGATCGGTCCTTTGGGTCAGAAACTCATTTCCACCACTCGTTCTAGTTGCATCTTACCTGCTGTTTTATTTGTATGCTAATACTTTTACGATCAGCCATTGAGAACTTGATTCTCTTCGCTCACAGATACTTAATCTCACACCGGATCATGTAACAGCTTTTTGGATGATTTGTTCAAACATAAAGGTTGATTATTATGTTTCCATATGAATTCCTCAGCTCTACATGCTGTTTACCACAGTGCATCTATTTCTGCAAATAACTGTGACACATCGTCAATCTTAAGGTGACCCTTACTGACATTCAGCACCGGTTCTTCGAGTAAAAGGTACAGCAATTATACACCAGTATAGCCTACTGAAGGTAGTGTCTAAGCCTGTGGATGACTCACTTCACGACTGGTGGTGAAGTTACTTTGATACGTCAGACAGTTCGTGTTTACAACCACACTCAGAAACTTAAATCTCATTGTTAAACTTTTCCAAGTAGGCTATATAAAGCTTTAACGCTTCCTTTGAACCATCAGTAAATAAGAGTTTCTGAATGATATATATAGGCCTAGTAATAGGCTATAATATAATCATAATCATATTTGATGTGTGACTGAACTGTAAGGTTCACTTACTCTTTTAAAGCTGACAGACAGATGTCATAATCTTCATCAACTTCCTCAAACCTCAAACTTTATATGATTTAACTACGTTACATCACTGTTTATCATCCTTGACAGGAAATCACAAAGCTGTTGCCAGATGGAGGAAGCAGACAGAGGATTTATGTATGTTGACAAATGAGCAATTTGTAACTTTTGCTATTGCTATAGCTAGCTTCAGCATTAACAACTGTTTACTTAACAGTCTAGGAGAAACGTTGAGGGTTCAGCATTAGACTTTATTCATTTACTCTCAAACAAGGGCTGCCTCCAGCTGTGGAACACAACACTAATGTTAACAAGAGTCTCCATCATATCATGTCTTTTCTTGGATTAAAGTTAGCATGCTAACCAGCTAGCCTCAGGCTTCCGCTGACTACAAAGGGAAGCAAAAAAAACAACCACAAAAAGACACTAAACAAGTAAAAATAGATGCAAAGCACCAACAGGAGACCTAAAGAGACACAGAAAGAGCAAGATTTCACACAAACTGACTACAGAGACACAAAATGAGTAAAAATAGATGCAAAGTGACTAAAAAGAGGCAAAAAAATTACCAAATGACATGCAAAACGACCATAAAGAGACACAAAATTACTCATCTCTTTCGTGTTTGACCTTTTATCTGTGCCCAGGGGCCAATTATTTCATAATCTGTCTATGAATCATTAATTCACAGCCCAAAAACTGGATCTTGAATCAGATTTGACTTCAGCTAAGCACTGTTGTTTCCACACTGCCATGTTCTTTCAGATCTTCCTCACGGAGATCAAATAAAATACAAAATTTACTGTACTGAAGCTGTTCAATATAAAACAAAGGTTTTAATATAAACTATATGTAGACTCTGATAACAACACAAAGAACCAACTCAACTTTTCTGTCATTCCTTGAATTATTGCAGGAAAAAAAATAGTTTTAAAGAAAAATGCAAAATTGACTTTTATGAACCAGTGTGTGGCTCTCTGACCTGTGGCATTTACTGTATTGTCCTACAAGGCAAATCCAGTCAGTTGGCACTGATTTGTACTGTATTTGCAACTATTAACTGCCTTGCTCTCCTGCTAAATATAATTACTCTCCATTTCTCCCAACGCAATAAAAACACATAGCCTACTGTACAGCTCCCTATCCTTCATCTGATACTGAAAAATGCTTGCGAATTAGATTTCGCCATTGGAAGGACAGATGGAGTGCATCTGTGCAAGAAGTTAACACACCTCTGTGTGATCTACAGCTGTGGTAACCGTAGAATATTATAGCCTAATTATATGCAGAAATTACATTTATTTATGTTCCTAAGACACTAGTTCAAACATGTCCACAGCCTCCTCAACCCCAACACCAAGCCTCCTGCTGTTGTTGCTGCCGCTGTTGTTGCTGCTCCCGCTGTTCGTGTTGCTTGCCGCTGCTGTTCCATTTGTCGTTGCTGTTAGTTTTCACTTTCAGCTCGCTCCTCTGCTCTGTGCTTTTTGTTTGTGACTGATCTTTGAGCCAGTGGTTAATTTACAGATCTGATGTATGAAAAAGAAGGACAGAAATGTCCTGTCTTTTGGTTGGGAGCAAATTCTCCTGCGTGGAGGCAAGAAAAGGTGTTTATAAAGTATAAAGATACATCAGAGCATGCTACCAACCTCTACTAAAGTATGCAAAAACCTAAATAATGATAGTAGGAAACACTGACGTGAATGAAGAACGGCTAGAAAATGCATCCACCCATTTGCTGATGCATTACTGACCTCTAGTGGTGGATTTTAATATGAGTGTAATAAATTGTGTAAACAGCAATAATGCTTAAATTGAGGCTCTCAGGCATTATGGTGATGTTAACTGTAAGTAAATTATATGACACTTGACAAGGCCAATGTTTATAAAGTGACTTCAGCACTGACTTAACTCAGTGCTAAGGACTGTTGCCTCTAATGAGGGTAATCACCCGGGCAGAATTTCACTCATTTCCATCCGATAATTACTCATTAGAGTCACATGAGACGGGAGGAGAAATAAATTTACTGATTGGAGAGCCAGTCAAAATAACCATCAGTCTCAGGCTGGCCTGGCTTCAACTGCAATTTGTTATGGTGGTGAGGGTGTGGCAGAGTTGAAACTGTGTCAAAATTAAACCAAAACAAAATGTGTATTTCATGTGTATTTTGAGATCAGATCTATGCATGCAAAGCCACAGAAACAATACAAGTGTGTTAGGCTAGTTTACAAAAATTTCTAAGTGCAAAATTACACTTGTTTCCCACTTCACAATCAACATTTTTGATGACAAATCACACAAGTAATCAAATTCGACCTCAAGGCCATTTCAGTTGAGCTGAATTTATTTCCAGTGGCTGAAAAACTTGCCTGCAAGGAAACAAATTCAGCATGTAAATTAAGATTAAGTGTGGTGATTACAGGACAGCAACTTTATTCATACATATGGCGGACTGCACTTGTGCATTGTGTAACAAGGTTTTGGAATGTTCTTATTTCTTCTTCGGCACCTCGTCGTCTCTGTCTGCAGGGAATATTTCTATTTCTTTGATGATCCGGTTAGCTATAACGTCGTTGTTTGCTGAAACCATCCTTCGGGACATCAAATCGAATGGTCCACCTTTTAAGTGAAAAAGAAAGCATTTGTTAAGTGGGGTTGCACCTGCAGTCTGTTTTCAAAAAGCGAATCCTGCTTTATATCACAGCATCCACATATTTTCATTCATTTATGATGGTTTGTAAAACTTTCCAATCAGCAAATCTGCATAATCAGGGGATGATCAGATTCAAAAGCATATATGCACCATTGACATCCAGTAATATTCCTCCAGCTTCCTTCACTATGACTGCACCAGCAGCGATGTCCCAGCAGTGGATCCCGATCTCAAAGAAGGCCTCCACAGCCCCCGACGCCACCAGACACATGTTAGTGGCAGCTGTTCCTGATCCACGGAGCCTGTCAGGACAGATCAGTTGGAGATGAATTAATTTAAATCAGCCACACTGTCCTACAAAAACAGCCAACTGCAACCACAGGAGCAGTCAAGTAGAGAAAAACGGATTTAAAGTTTGTCGGGATCACAAACTGTGTTTTAATGCTTTAACTTTATGCTGGTTATCATACACAAAGAGTAGTGGTACTATGCTATGATGCATAAAACATACAGATGCTGCACTCTGACTTTGGATTATCCTCATGGAAATCGAAGACTGAAAACAAATGTAGTCTTTTTTTAGCTTTCTAATTAACGTTTAGTGACAAAATTAATTACATTATTTGCAGTACAACGAGCTGCAAAGTATCTTTGTCCACTCACAATATCAAATGAACTCAATATTAAAAAGAAGTTTAAGATTATATTATATTATAATATTAGCAATTCATTTACACATGGATACATGTGTTTGTGTAATTTCTCTACACTAATTATTTTTAGAAGAGTTTATTTTTCTCTGCTACAGTTCGATGTACAATAGAACCTAGCTTAGTTTTATTAAATTACATTTCCGAGAAATTAATAATTTTAAACAAATACTTACATCAATTGACTAATTTACATTACTGTACTTTGTTTAAAAGAAAAATAAACTTCTCAATTAGCTGTGTAGTTTATACATCATAGTGGACTTACATGTAGAGTAGTATTTAGACTTAAATATGAATGATCAGTTTAATGAATGTAAATATGGCTAACAACAAGATTTATTTCACTAAAGCTAATGTGACAGTACCCTATATAGTAACACTTCATAATTAGTACACACTATTAAGCATTAGGTAAGCAATACTGAATTCTTCATTTATAACGCATTAATACTCATCAGTATGTAGTTTATAAATAGAGTTAGTGCTTATCAATGATGAGCAAAACATTTTTAACTGTTTATAAACTACTATTTACAGTACATTTCCCTGCAGGAGCGCTGCTGCACTGGGCAGTATTACAAAGTGAACCATACAACAACAATGCAGCTGCAATCCGGCTTGGTTCTAAGCTCCATCCTGAAGTTTCTGCAAATTCTATGCACGCAACAATAAAATGGTTCACTCCATGTATGCAATGCACTCACCCATGCACAGGGATGCAGAGGATCTTCTGCATTGTAGAGAAGATCTTGGTCACTTTTTCTGGGCTCCTGTCAGTTCCGTGCTCAGAAATGATAATGGACTTCTTGATTTCTGTAATAGCAGCATGTCAAAAGAGTCAATATGTGCCATTATAGGTGTGCCAGTCGCTACAAAGGTGGAAAATTTGTTCTCAGAAAAACGTATAACCTTGAGGTCAGTGATTACTATACGGTTTTCATTCCAGAGATACAGTGCTGCATATTGAAAATACTTCTGTAAATTCAAGTGTATAGAATAGTGTGAACTTTGACGGGTGCTACACATAAATATGCAGCTATTACCTTTTACATCTGAGACCTGAATTTGTTCTTCATCACAGAAAGCGCCCTTCCCCTTCCTTGCTTTGTACATCTTGTCTTCCAAGCAGCTGTACACCACACCAAACTCCAGCTGAAAAAAAAGTCAGATGATTTGTTCAGCTTTCATGTACTAATCATGGATGAACTACTTTTTTTTTTTTTTTTTAAATGGTAAAATATTTGATTTCACATACCTCCTTATTGACAGCAAAGGCAATAGACACAGCCACAAATGGGAATCTGTGAATAAGAATTAGGGTGTATTATTATGTAGCTCTATTTACAAGATGTATAATGGAGGAGGGAAGTTCCACATTTTGGGGAAGTATAATTAAAACTTAATATGTGTGGCAAATAAAGAAATAAGAAGTGTATGAGATGTGAAACAGGTATCTGATTAAAGGAAAACAGAACTGCAAAATGAGATGTTCTCTGTTGATGAATGAGTTACAGAGACACTGATCAGAAGTTTGGGTCAGTAAGAAAAAAAAAGTGAAGTTCCCCAAAAAATGATATTTGTTTTTAATGTAGCTCTGATGGTGGCCAGAGGATGTGAAATAGTACAGATGGAGTTTATCTCGGTTCAGTGACAGTGATCACATTTCACTGGGTGGGTTTGTAACTATACAATAGCTCAAGAAGTGAGATGTAAAAGTTGCAACTCACTGTTTTAGACCAATGAACTCGGTCAAATGTATTGATCAACAATACCACCATCAACCCACTGACACTGTGAATGTTTGGTCCCACACTGTGTTTGCTTGAGGACACTTCCAGTGCCTCTTGTAATGGTGCATCTCAATGTAAAAGTGTTTGTTTTGAATTCAATAAATCCAGTCAACACAACAAACTATCTTACCCATGCACAAAGTTTGTGGTGCCATCCACTGGGTCGATGATCCAGGTGGGTTTGTCAGTTAAGATGCATGGCTCCCCCTTCGCCACGGACTCCTCCCCAATGAAACTGCAGAACAGAGGAACCAATGAAGCGATTGCATTATCAGGACAAGTCTGAGCAATGTTGTGTTTTTGTTACAAAACAGTACAAGCGTACATAATCAAAGGTGTGTGTGTGTGTGTGTGTGTGTGTGTGTGTGGACGTAGCATGGCAGCATTTCTCACCAGTGTGTGCCTTCTCCAAATTCTGCTTTAAGAGACCCAATGATGATTTTCTCCACCCTCTCATCAGTCTTGGTGACAAGGTCTACAGTGGAGCTTTTTGTCATGACCCTTATTTCACTCTCCCCGGCTTTCCTAATTTCCTAAGAAGAAATGGGAACATTATTAGCATGTGCTCATTCTGCTTCATAAACTTATGAGCTCTTATTGAGATCGTGAGGTTAAAACATAATCACAAAAATTCTCTCGTAAAAAGTTTTACCCTAAAGCACGGTGCACATCTAAATGAAGTGCAGGAATGCAGTGGATGGACAGAAACTCAATGTTGCAGACACATGGGAAGAAGTATATTAAAAGACCCAGACATACCGCGCCAGCTTTTCGTGCCACTTCGACAGCGAAGTCGTATGCCTTCTGCCATGGGTCTGCCTCCATTGTTTCTTCTTATTATTTAGAGAGAGCTGAAAACCAAAAATGCAACGATCAATCATAAATGCATAAAACTTTTGACTTAATAAATATAAATCAAATGGAATCTAAAATTGGCATCATGTCTGTCATAAAAGGTGTTGACGCCCCATCTCCGGGGCCAAAAAAAAAGAGGAAAAAACAATGCTACAAACGTGTGTGATTAAGACACACAACTCTTACAACACAATAAGTTATGTAACACTTCCCCGGCAGCTGGCATCCATCTGTCCTGCATTGTTTTAAAATCGCAACCACAAGCTACAAGTTTTCAACTTAAACGACAAGGGGATTAGGAAACAAAGACGTTGCTAAAGGCACAGGTTTTGATTTTCGGAAGCGGAGGCATGCAAGAGAAAATTGTCATGTTGTGCATCACATACCGTGTAAATTAAAAGTTTGCATCTTCGAAACTGCTCAAGGCAAAACGGGTTTAAGTGTGTGCATGTGTGCATACCATATGAGTTCATCTGCAGAGTGTATAGTGTTATACGCTATAAGGACATGACCCCACCCCTCAACCCACTGATCTCTGTTGTAGTAAATCACGCTACAGTATATGTCTTGCTATCAAACTTTATATGCATTATGTATGCTTTTAAAAATATATCTTATGTCTAAGAGGAGGCTTTATGATGAATTCACCCTACATTAAGAATTTATTTATGTATTACACAAGTGTCAATCTGCTATGATGGTAAACACACACCTTTACAGCTTCTATGCACACACATGTATCATCCATGATTGAGTAAATGAAAGAAAAACCTACCTTGTTAAGTCCGGGGGTGCTTTCAAAGTGAGCTCCTGGATGCTAGTGCCACCCTCTTCTGCAAAACTTTACTTTAAATTGCCTCACGTCAGAGATGAGGAAACTCTCGAAGCTGGCATGACAGAGTGGGAAAAATACTAGCACCGCCTTCACATGTTTCCCCATAGCAACCTCGAGAAAAAAACATTCTGTTCTCATAAAGGCAGACCTGCAATAACATGATGCGGCATTGTGGTGGCAGAAGTTGAGTGGAAAATTTTTTGTGCATCTTAATGTAATTCCTCTGTGATGACTCAGTGAGTAATGCAGAGGTGTCACAGGAAGACACTCCCTGCTGTTCACGTCTGTGTGTAACGTATGTAAAATATATAACAGCTGGCATGACTACTGTAGTCATCCAATGCTTTACAGTGCAGCACAGAAAAATTCCATCCTTTCTGTGCTCACGTCAGTTCACACTGACCTCAAAAAGTCTGATTTTTTTCTTTTTTAAGAGAAATAAAAGAGAACATTTCTGCTTCTGATTTAGTTTAACATGGGATTTGGCATAACAAACACAGCTTCCTGCCAGTTTTATATCTCCTAACAGTTTCAGCTATTGAGCTATCCTTTTATGTTCTTTTATTGTATTCCACTGGTGGAAAATACTTTGAAAGTTCCCCCCCGGTGAGCTGGTGTAGAATATGTGTGCATACATGCCCATTTTCTCACTGTGAATCTTGAAAGTTTGATATAGTCTTGACATTATCAGTTAAAGCATACGCTGCAGAGTCAGACACACAGATACAGACGTGCTTCTTGTATCTACATTTGTATGTCCAAATCCAATTAACCTTTTCCTGCAGCGGTTTTTGTATTGACAGACAGGTAAAAGCACGCCTTTGTCATGACGTAACATCAACGACGGTTCATTCTGCGGGGTACAAATGTCAAGTGAAAATATTATGATTAAACTGCCAGATTCTCAGCAGCTACCCCACACTTAAAAATATGAAATAAAGCATGAGGATAGCACTCCCAGTGATGCAGCAAGTGAAAAAGACTATTCTGAGTGTTTTAACTACTTCACATCAAACCCTCACAACCGTCTAGCAGGAAGTCATACCCTGCTGCAAGACAGATTGTACAATTAGTGGTAAATGCTGCATGTTGCAAGAAATTTACCATGTGTTCCCTATTTGCAAATGGGCCTGAAATGTGTTGAGACTAGTTCATTTAAATGCTCCAAAAGAGGTTTCACATACATAACGGCAACAACATTTGACCCAGGTGCACTTTAAGTAACTTTTTATAAATTTTTGTGAGCAGACAGAACTACACATACAACCTGAATAATGCATTGGATTATGCATTGTCTAATACTTCTTTCTGTGAACTTGTTCAGACAAGATATTGAGCCATCGCCACACCTTGCATAACTCAAGTTTATGTGTGCTGAACTACCCTGACTCCGTTTCCCCAGTTTGCTGCCATACTACATACAGGATGAGTGTTAGAGCAAATGTTAAAGCCAAAAAAGTCACCTGATATGGCTCCTCATTCGATATCATGTTGTTGCGACGGTGATAAAGCTGGCAGACAATGCTGCCATCCTTCAACATCAGTTCCTGGATTTCTGGATTTGCTAGAAATCCAATAGCCAAGCTGTGCGGCTGAAATAAACAGGCCTCTGCTGAATTTAACAGATCACTATGGGGTATCGCGGAGGGGGGGATTTGCTGAAAGTTTTTGTTTGACCGGGAGCAGCAGGAGAGGAGTTGTCACCCTGTTGTCCCAGTTGTGCACTAAATATAAAGACACTCTATAAAATGTCGGGAGACAGGCAGACAGAAGTAATAGGACAAGCAAAACAAATACATCAGTCCTGCTTTCTCTCTGGCAGATCCGTTATGAATAATTTATCTGAGACGGCGGATGTTTGGGATTGTTTGGTTCCTTAGAATCACAGCTGTAACTGAGGCCTGCCATGATGCTGAAGTTGCTGAAGGTCAGTGGTGCACCCTGAAAGATGAGACAGGGTTTCTCTAGTCACCAAGCCTCCTTTCAGCTGCATTATTCAAAAGAGTCCTCAAATATGCTACCTGCTCTATGAGGATGTAATTAGGCCCAAAGGCTTGAGCTGACAGCTAAATGCTAAAATGCACACAATGACACGTTTTTAGCAGGTTTGTTTAACATGTTTACCATCTTAGTTTAACACGTTACCAAGCCAGGACAGGCCTGTATAGCCGAGGCTGATGGGAGTGTCTTTGTAGCTTTGTAGGTGCTCGATAATGATGATAATGCTTGATGACAAGTCAGAGGATCAGCAAAGTTATTGCACTTGACTGCAGGGGAAATGAATGTCTAAACCAAGTCCATCCATTTACTTTAAGCCTCAACAACCACCAAAGTCAAAGAGATTCATCCTCTGAATGTCGTTCAAAAATTTCATGGTAGAGCAATTAGTGATCAAGATGTTTCAGTCTGACAAACATAACCATCCCAAAGGGCTCCAAACATGCAAATGAAAATTTAATATTTTGTTTATTATGATTGCCATTTTATGTTTCATTGCAAAAGCTATTCCTCCTTGAGTCCATGTTATTTAAGCTTGGTTATGGGCTGAGTTTGCTTTATTGTAGTTTCATACAGTAATGTGAGTTCAGTCTCACATCTGTTTTGAAATGAAGATGAGAAATAATTGTTCTGAAGGATGCAGTAGCAAAGTCACACAAAAAAAATTAAAAAAGAATTACTGACTCAAGTACGAGAAGAAAAAAGTCCTCAACTACACACTTTCTTGGAATCACTAATGACTGTAGACTGACATTATGAAAATACAATAAGCTGTGAAATTTATTACTTAGAAATTTGAACAGAAGTCATGGAAGTTGTACAAGTTTAGAGCCACATTCATCTTCATGAGCTGATTAGAGTTTAGTTTAATTTAAATGAGTATTTGATATTCTCATAGTGGAGCTACATATCACTGTTCAATCCATATTTGTGGTCAGATAGTGAGGCTGCCTCCAATTTCCCTTCTCTCTACAGCAGAGGTGAGGGATCCTTGAGGGCAGTCACAAGGTTTAAATTGGTCATTAAATGTAATTAGTTTTGCAGGTAATTCAAAATCAGTGTGGGCTTCGTTGAACAAGTATGTATACGCCTCTGGTTTTTAAGTTTTTTGTTGCTACACGTAATATATACAGTTAATTTTCAGAAGATAAACAAACAGTATGTACATATGATTAGAAAACATGCAATGCCCATGTAGAATAAAACCATATATGAACTGTAATGAATATTTCAATAGTGGAAGGGTGCAGGGATTTTGTTGGAAGATGGAAATGCTTTTTTACATACATATAGTAGTTGATTATATTACTATACTATATACAGTATATACTGTGCTTAGATTGGCATATGACAGTGATGGACGATATGCATCTACTGCGTAATGTGTAGCTTCAACAACATCATTTACAACTTGTAAGTACAGTGGATGTTTTAGTGTCTGCGTTGCTGATTAACAACCTTTGGTCAGAAATTCATACTACTTTTGATTTTGAAAATGTATTTTGTAAGTGTTAGATGGAAAGTTAAAGGATCATGGAAGGTATAACACTTTATCCTGTGGGGAAGAGAAATTACTACAAAATCTATAGCTATATGTGAAAGTGTAGGTGAAATTGATTGACAATGGATATACTGTACACATTTTTGTGCCAGTTGACCTAACTAAGATATTTGGATAGAAAACAACTTCCTGGACCTGCTGACTGCACTGAACCACAGGTGATCAGCGTCATCAGGATTTATAATCTGGGCAACGTTGATGCCTCATAGTGCACACAACAGAAAAAAAGTCACAAAAAGACACCAAAGTCAAAAGGACTTTGGTGTCCGATACGAAATGATGGTATATCAAGCCAAAAAGTAGAGCACACAAACAAAACTGACAGTGTAATGGACAGAAAGAAAAAGCAGAAATTCAAAATGAAAGCCTGACTGAAGCTTTCAAGAATTATTTACAGAGCCTGACTCTCTGATCTCAAGGGACTCATTTTTGGGATATAACAGGAAAACGCAGCCTTGCCAGTGTTTAAAAGAACAATGGTAGGTATTTCCTGTCTAGCATAGAGGACTTGCAGTATAAGGACATGGGTCTTGGTGCCATTAATGAGTCTGTAATCAAGTGAAGAAATATGACAAATCAAAAGGAAATTTGAAAACAATGAAAAGATTTGTTGAGCAGCTGCTGGAGATGGTAAAGGTACAGTAGTGTTGACAGAAGAGGACTTGGCTTTCAGCTGGATGACTCCGGAATCAATCCCAACGCTGGTGATTACGTCTGAACCCCCCGCTGCAGACTAACATGGGCCATTGATTTCTGTGGAGGGAGGGGCTGGGTTTGCTCAAGTAAAGTGTTTTAAAACCATTTGTTAGTCATCAGCAAACACAAGCCGGAAAAAAAGGAAACGGAGAAAACAGTCCACGGAGAGCAAAACCCTGGGCTATTTCATAGAGCGCATCAGCCCGAGGGGGGAGGGGGGGGTGGGGGTCAGTCCACCGCTCTGCATGTGCAGCATCCACACAGCTGACTGAAAGGGCAGGGGGAATGCAGTGGAGATTTTACATGGTGTAATGGCTGTGAATGCTTTTATCTCTCTACTAAATCACAACGGTAGCAGTCTGTTTTTCTTTTTTTCCTGGTGTTTTATGTGCGAGTGTCAGACTCCGGCTTTCTGTTTATTTGGTTTCCTGTTTGTCACTAGAGACATTTTTACTTTATAGACTTTAAAAGGGAAAAAGACAGTCTCTCATTTTTCTAGGTCAAAGCAAATATGGACATTTATTGATGTCCTGAACACTTGTCTGATATAGGCTGATGTTGGGATGTCACTGAGATGTTCAGGAGCCTCGCAGGAGATTGAATGCAGGGGGATTCACAATTCTCTAAAGAGAATTGTAGATTATATCAAGCTTGACAACATATGGGGCCGACATGACAGCTTTTTCTACTGGCAGAATTGTAGAGGAACGTCTGAATGTGGAGGTGTTGATGCATTCACAGGCGTGGTGTTTCTGTGTTTTACCTGCTTCTTTCATAAATCATCATGGGAAGGGGTCTGATAATTAGTCAAGGAAACTGAACACCCGGTGTCAGCATTTTTTCTGCACAAGTTCTGTTCATTTACTGTCGTCAGTGAACGGGTATGCCCGACATGTGCGTGCACGCTGACACATGTCTCTGCAGGGCTTTAATGGGATGAATATGGGGTGTGTCAAAGAGAGGCTGAGCACAAGCAGGAAGTGTCTGTGGAGTTTTTTTTTTTGTTGTTTTTTTATTATTATCTGCTGCTTTCATTACAGTCTTACAAAAATCACTTTTAGACATACTGCACATGATTTCAGTCCGGACTTGGTTAAGGAGCAGTTAGACAACACAGAAGTTATATGTACACAGTGTTTGTGTACCTTTCCCTCTTCTAGTGCAAGCTCAATAATGTATCGATATACACACACTTAAAAAAAAAAAACACAATAACCTAAGCAAACCAATTACACTGATGTTAAAACTAATTCAATAGTGCAGAAGTGAAGTGAGGTATATTATCTGTTTAGTTCCTTTGCTCTTGTCATAGCTGCATAATTTGTATCAATAAATATAAAACATGGCTTTGTCATAACAGACAGTAAAATGGAGAGTGTATCATGACAGAGGTTCTTTCATCACTATTGATAATGTCATCAGAGCACGTGCACTCTCACCAATCCTGTCCCACTGATTGTATTAAAGGGCCTCAGCCCAATTTTAACCAATACTTCTTTTGATGGCTGTGGGAGAGTTTTAAACTACAATTACAAGTTGTTTGACTGACAGAAAGGGAAATTCATTTGTCTGGCAGATCATCTACCATTTGAAGAATGTGTTCAGATGAGATCTTGATGAGTGCAACATGGAGGAAACACACCGTGTGCAGTGTTGTTTGTTGCCACCCTATTTTGCATTTATCACAATACAGTAAGCTAAGGTTTGAGGTTACGTTGATAATATATACAACATTTATGATTAACACGCAATGGCTTATTCCCCCGTCCCCGTCCCCGTCCCTCAAAACCTGGACCAGTCTCCAACTTGGGCAGACAATCTACAATGACCTCTTAATGTCATTACTATCTAAATAAGTCACAACGAAAGAGAAAGTCTGAATCCATGAATTGTCAAGTGCAGAAATACGATGATTTACAACAAAAGCTGGACGAGTTGAATGTCTAAGCAGTGAGTATGTTTAAGAAACTCACTCAACTGGCCTTGTGAGGTGAGTTCACCGTTTTGGTTCTTAAGGCAAAGACAGTATCCTGAAAGATTAGAGTGTAGAAGCTTACTAGTCGTCCCTGCCAACGTTAAACTCTGTTATCTCCTTAGCAATGCGTTCTGCTATTGCTCTGTTGCTGGCCACGATCAGCCTCCGAGACATCAGATCAAAAGGTCCACCTGGTGAAAAGAGAAGATAATTATTACTGGAATTAAGTTAAATAAAGTAACATTTGGTTTAAGCAGTGGATGGTCAAACAATACTACCACTCCTAGACACCTGCTAGTGGAGCTGGTGATGAATCTATTAGATGATCACCAGAAAACAAACTTCATGATCAAGTAAAATACTAAAAAGAGCCAATTGTTATCCACGATCAGTTTATAGAATGAATAATCTAAACTAAAATTTAAACTAAATAACTTTTGGGTTTAGACAGAAGAGGCAACTGAAGACAGGAAAGACATTTGGAAATGTATCAGTGAAACAATCACTGTCAGTTGCAGCTCCTGCTACTGTGCTGAGGACTGATTTGTGTCTAATTTCCTCATTATGTCCATCATTACGCAAACGCACATAGCCTCATTTGAACATTTTTTTGTTTCCTAACAGAATACATCCGGTTATAGTGAGACTCAACATTTGGTTCCCACACAGTCAAAGAACAGCAGAGACAATGAGAATCTACAGTGTCTCTGCAGGACCCACCAATTAAAACTTCAAAAGCCTTTTTAAAACCTTTTCACATCCACAGAGTGGGACACTTTATACTTCACCACTAATCTCTGATTGAATTAAACAATACTAGTCATTATGTCAACAATTACAGCACAGACTGTGCGGCATGACATTTTTGGGATAATTGCGCTGACCAATCAATGAAACATGGAAAAAAAAAAGCATTTGTTCTTGTGTGGGCCTAAAAGCAGAGTGGTGAAGGAGCAGGGCAATGAATTTATGAGATCACGCCGCGGTCTCTTTCGTTTTGTCAAATATCATACAAAATGGGATCAGATGTTGAGAAGAGCAGCAATAACCTTCAGGTATCGGGAGAGGAGCGGGATGGGGGGATTGCTGACTGGACACGGCTCTTTCACCTCACATCACCTCAGAGTGTCCAGAAAATCCTTGCTACAAGTCGGCTCCTCCACCTACACACCCTCTGTCATTGTATATTTTGGATGCACCAAATGTGTTTTGGCAGAAATTGAGGGTATGGTTGTTCTTTTAACCTTGGTCTTGTGGTAGCTTTCTGCTACCATCTACTGTATGGTGTTAGGGTCCGTTTTGACCCGAGTCTTAAATCAGCTGTAAAACAATTATTTATCATCCCATTACCCCTTGGATGCACTGCACGCGGAAGCTGGGCGCGTGCATTGCGCGCGGCTTCTCGGGTGCTTGGGTGGTCGCACTGGGAGCATACTTCTCCTCCTCTCTCCGCGCCGGTCAGACATCGACTGCAGTCGTTCATACTCGTATTCACTCGGTTTTCCACACACACGTCATTTTAAACATGTGTCTGTGTGTCTCATGTGCAGACGCAACGGTCAAATATGTATAGATGGACAAGCTGCAAGCAACAACTTAATTAATCATCATTTAATTATTTTATTTTGAAAATTGACCGCATTCTCTCGCCTTTTCTGTGCCCGACTTCCTGTCTGGTACGACCACGTCTGTCCAGCTTGACAGACGGCGCTCTCGGCGCGCGCGGCTCGCGTGAAAAATAGAAATGAACCGAACTGAAGCGCTCCACGCGCGCGCACTGCGCTCCACAGCGCGAGATGTGCGGCCAGGCAGACCTGTTAACATGTGCGCCGATCTGAAACTCCCTCCGCTCCAGGGCGCTGCGCTTCGGTTCCGCGTCTAGTGCGTCCAAGCTGTTAGGCTTCCTTATCCATGAAAAGGTTGGTTTTGTACTTATGATTTTAGTTTTAATTCTCTAATTATTGTTCTTATCATTATAACCGGGTCAAAATTGACCCTAACACCACAAATGTCATAATTTTAACCAGAGCATTTTTGAATTTTGTGAAAAAAAAGTTTTGGTTTTATTTTGTTTTAATAGAGGTTCCTAACAAAGTCAAAAAGCCTTGATGCTATAAACAAATGTATGTGGTACTTTTATGCATGTAAAACCTGAAAACGGGTCACTGGCGACCAAAAACACAAGAGGAAGGTTAATAGCACAACTACTATCAACAGTACAGCTTCAACTTGGCTTGGCAAACTATCGTGAGTGGAGCCCAGTACAGCTTCTTCTGCATCCTAAATCTCTAGCCACAGGCATGGGTGCCCAAACTTAAAATCTGATTTCTCAAATCCTGCTGCTTCTTCTCATTCTGAGTGCAAAGCCAATCACTTCCCTCTCCTCATCCCTGACTGTGTTTCTGAAGCATGTGTGAGCCGAAAGAGAAAAGAAGCCAATAACAAGAATTAGTAACCATGAATAATTCACAGAAATTAATAACTTCTGTTGTGCAGCCCGTTCTCATTGCTTTGTTCTGTGCAGCAATCACATACAGCAATATTACATTTTTTCCACAAGTCAGTGACCCTGCTGACCGTCATCATTTCATCCAGTGACTCAACGGCCTTTGAAAAGTTTGGCAGGAGCGGAGTTTCAAAAAAAAAAAAAAAAAAAAGGCGTTTACCCAGTGACTCACCTGAAATGTCCATGATAACGCCCCCGGCTTCGGTAACAATCGCCGCCCCTCCAGCCATGTCCCAGCAGTGGATGCCCATGTGGTAGTAAGCATCAGCTGAGCCGCACGCTACCAGACACATGTTGACAGCTGCACTGCCCGGGGAGCGGATTCTGCAAACGGAGACGAGGATATTTGCTCTGAATTTGACTGCACGTGAATACCAGATGGTTTAGTAAATGTTTAATGTGATGTTTTCAAGTCATAATCCTTTTGTGGGTTCCTGTTTTCGAGTATAAAACACATACTGACTGTGTTTTGCCTTTATTTGGTAATGACAGTAGAGATGCAAATAGGAAATGTGGGAGGGCCCTTGGGCCAGGAAGTGAACCATGGGCACCGCTGACATATGGTATCCACTATAGCTATTAGGCTACCAAGAGCTACCCAGTTAGTGGCAGAGTTCATGTCTCTGTGCTGGATTCTCAGGAAATGATGCAAAGTTGCAAACTTTTATTTTATATTTTTTATCTTGTTAATAAAAAAAAAGACAGTCCGTTGTGTTTACTTTCACTCTCCCATGATTTATCCCAGAGCTGTTTTCAATTACTGACAATGCAAACAAAAATTGCACTGCTGCTGCTACACATTAAAAGCATTCAACTGGCAACAACCAGGAAACTAGGGTAGTTTTTTTATGAAGCACAGTGGAACAACATATCTCTGAGGTACAGACTGTTGGTTAGACAAACCAAGCTATTAGGAAATGTCACACGGGGCTCCATTACAGCCACTTTCCACTATTTATTTTCATTCAACAGACCGAACAAGCAGGAAAATAAATACAAATTTAAAAAAAATAAAAAAGAACATCATCAATGGATATATTTTTTAACAAAATGAACTACAAAAATGAGCAGCTTCAGTGAGTTGTAAATGAAGACTTACAGGGGACACCCCCGACTCCTCGGTGGCTAACAAGTTATACAGTACTGTGTCCTGCTGTTATATGAAATAGTACTGACATCGTCTGTGCATAAAATCAGATTGTGGGTCTTCACACTATGACGGAAAAAAGAGCCAATTACTGACTTCTCGTTTAAATTTTTCATGAGATTCAGAAATACTTGTTGTTGTTTTTCTGCTGCATTTCTGACTAGGTGGCTGCTCAGGGAGTGTTCGGTGTAGTTACTACTGCTGTCACCGAATCAAACAGGACTGGGGTGTGAAAGAATTACTGTACAGCTGTTTCATAAATACATATTTACCCATGCACAGGGATGGTGAGGATGGTCTTGATGTTGGCCAACATGGTTTTGAACTGCTCAGGATCCTTCTTGAAGCCCATTTCTGTCAGCACCATAGACTGGCTAATGTCTTGGATGGAAAAAAGGGGAATAAAATGTTACTCTTCCACAAATGACAGCTTGTTTGCTGCTCTGTAGAAACAAAAGGTTAGACAACACAGACATCAATGTGTAATGCAGAACTACTGCCTCTTGAGCTCTCACTGTGTTGAGCTGTTAGAAGCAGTGAACTTTGCTGTGATTTTACTTCCACCTGGTGGATTCCTGACAAACTGCACCGCCCCCATCAGAGCACTGCTGTGATTATCAATGTTCACCTTCTTGGCCGGACACTTTGATGGGGACCCCGTTGCAGAATGCCCCTTTCCCTTTCTGTGCCGTGTACATTTTGTCTTCGATGCAGCTGTAAACAACCCCAAACTCTATCTGAGACAAAGAAGCAGAGGCAGAAAACAGCAGTGATTAATGCAGTGTGGGAGGAGAGCCAAGAATAGAACAACAGCCATGTAAATAGAGGAAACTGCTCTACCACTGATCAGGAATTCAATTGCTATGTTAAAGGTTCTTATAATTATAAAGATGTCACAGTGTCATTTACTTATAATCACAAAGGGAAAAAAAAGCTTACCTCTTTCTTCACAGTGAAGCCAATTGATATGGACACAAACGGGAACCTGCACAAAGGAAATTTACAATATATAACATTCATTTAATGAACTCCCTGTAGGTTAAAGCTCAGAGGAATCAGTTTCTATTATCAGTTCGGTTTCATCTACGTTGTCTAATTATCCCAGTCAGAAAGGACAAGGCAAGAAAGAACCTAATTAAAAGATAAAAATAGTTAAGGAGCGACAAAGATAAAAACTGATCCAGTGCAGTATCAGTATTGACTTTCTCTGTGGTTCATACAGTATTTAAAAAGCACCTGTGAACAAAGTTGGTGGTACCATCGATGGGGTCGATGATCCATGTGGGATTGTCAGTCAGGATACTTGGTGCACCTGCGGCTACCGACTCCTCACCTATGAAGCTAAAAAGTCACACAACACAAAAAGACAAAAATGTTCGTTTTTAGTAACAGTTACAACTGATAAAGTTATTGAACCCACTGCACCAGACAAAGTCCTTCTCTAGTAGTCCATAACGCATAACATTATTTTAAGTTCAGTTTCCAATTGCCTGGATGCAAGGCTAGTATATCCAGTATGAGGTACACAGAGGTCACGTAAGCAGTATTTTTTTGTAATTTTTGAGCATCCTGTAAGATAAGATACAATATAATAAGAATTACTTTATTAATCCCCAAAGGGAAATTCATTTGTCTGGCAGATCATCTACCATTTGTAGAAGAATTAAAAGCCTGATGGCTGTAGGTTCTACAGTATATCTCTCTGTCCTGAGAGAGAGGAGCCGATAACTTACATCCTGCAAATACACTAAACCTGAACATTTGACAGGCTAGTTCCAGTATTTCCACACTGTATTTAATAAGAGCACATTACAGTACAAACAATTACAAATTAACGATTAACTTCGAGGGATACTTCACCCAAAATCGATAATTCACCAACTTTCTGAGTCATCAAAACTCTTTTGGAGTTCCATTTCCATATAATGGCGGCGGATAGTGCTCACTTTTGAATCGTCCAAAACACACACTATGAAACAGGCCCTGTTGATGTTTGTGTGCATGCGCGAGATTTGCTGCGATCTTGCGCATGTGCACAAACATCAACAGAGTCCTTCCTTGGCATGACGGTGAGTATAAAATTGGTGAATTATCGATTTTGGGTGAAGTATCCCTTTAATAAGTAAATATTTACAATCCAACATATCATGGGCATTTGGTAACCCAATAATAAAATATATTTTTATTTGTTTTTTGTAATCAAAGATGTGGTTTAACCTCTTAATGTTTAAACAAGCATAAACTTGTTTGATAATACATCAATTTAATAGAAATCTGTCAGCTGGACAGATATTAAGCCTTAACAGCAAGAAAAGTGAAACTAAACAAGTAAAAAAAAAAAAAAAAAATTGGGACCAAACTTTGAGAGAATTAATAAAATGTACCAATGGTCTTTGATAAACTCAAAGCTCTTCCATTACTAACCTACAATGTGATCAATCAGAGCATACAGCATGTCTCTCATGTCTGTCTATGTTAGCTTGTACAGTACCTGTGTGTGGGGTACTTTTCCTTGATGGAGGATATAATGAGCTGCTCCACTTTCTGGTCTGTTTCGGTCACCAGGTCAACTGGTGAGCTCTTCTGCATGACGGCAATCTCCTTTTGGAGCGCTTCACGGACCATCTAGCAGGATTACAAAAACAAACTCAGCAGGGTTATTTGGATGACTGGCTACAGCTACAGTTCCATATTAGTGGCTAGGTCAGAGATTATTACATGTCAGCTTTGAATCCTGTTTTATACAAAAAAAAAACCAGAGCCTATCACTCTGAAACTGAACATAAAATGCACCCTAATGAAATTGTCTCAGAATATCATAGAAATAACGAAAACTGAATCCTCTATGCATTCAGATAGTCTCCGTTTAAAGAAAAAATGTTCTGTCTAATTTTTTTTATGTTGTTTTAAAATATCCCTGACTAGGGTGGCATCCTGTCTATGCATCACCATTATCATGTTGGCTGTTAGATCACAAACTCATCACTATAATGGACCTGGTTGAAAACACAGAGGAATATTCATTTTTAATGCGTTATGAAGCAAACAGAAAATAGACAATGCTTGCATCACCGGGGCTTGTTCAGAACTTTTTAACACACCCTCAACCCAGAAAAATCAACAAGTCTAAGTATATTAAGTACTAGCCCTCAAACATGTCATGAGGAAACAGTCAGAGACTCTCCATTAAAGCTTTACGAAGGTGAAGTCACTGTGTTATTGTACATGTACATCAGTTGTCTGACTAGTTGTGTGGCAGCACTAGTGGCATTTGGTCTATCTAGCTAAACAGAGTATGCACACAAACAACACAGCTGACCAAAGATTAAATAGATTTTTTTTAAACAGATACAAAAAGTGTTTGTTAGTGGTTCCTCACCTCTCCAGCCTTTTTAGTGACCTCCAGACAGTGGTCCATACACTCTTTCCAAGGGTCACTCATGTTGATATACAGTACAAGAGGAGCAGGAGTAGTCACAGATAGGGACCTGTTAACACAAGTCAAGACTTTGAAGACAGTGTCAAAATTAACAGTTTGAAGCAACGTTTTAAAAGTTGTTTTATACACAGGCGGTGAGCTACTGTTGGGAAAACAAGGCTCAATAATGAAGAAATTCAACTGCAAACGGCGCGAATAATAGCTGTCAAGCTAAGTTAAGTTAGCTCCCTGTGCTAGTTAGCTTCTACAGGGGAAAAGCTGCAATAAATGGAGTCGGAGCTTGAAGACAACCAAGACTACTGACACAACATTAGCGGTTTTGCCAGGCTGCTCTGTAATGACACATTAACACGTTATCAATAAAAGTATAAAGACCTGCAAACCTAAGGCAGTTTCAATGGGCTAATGCTAACACACCCACCTCCAAACAAACTCCTCAGTGTTGCCTGCTTCACCATGAGAGGGCGGGACTAAAAGTAGCGCTCACTCTCATTGGTCGACTTCTGCCCGTCACAGTGGAGTCGCTGCTCTCATTGGCTAGAAGAGCTGTCGGCTATGAAAGCACCGTGTGTAGTACTTTTTCAGGCAGAACCTTTTATACAGTCTATGGGCAGAACCATGACTGAGCAGGCGGGTCAGCACTTTATCAGTTTTATATAAGGGGAGCTGGAGGTGGCAGAGTTTTCTTAAACTTTTCAATTGACTTCACTGGTGGTTTCACCCTGGTTAATTAAAAAAAACAAAAACATTCTTCATAAATTCTGATCGATTACATTCATTTATTTTTTATGGTATTTTAAGTAAACAATTAGACCTAGGCTACTGTATCCATGGTGAATGTTAACTAAAAATGTACACAAGGAAGATATGGATGGGCCATGGTTTGTAGCCTATGTGATGAACAGTCAAACTCTTTTTAGTCCTGAAGGTGGCAGCAGCAACAGAATATACTGTATGGTATTCTTCACACACAGTATTGGCTGCCTGTTGTGAATAGATGTTTAACATGCTGTTGTGCAGAGGTTTTAAGTCCCACAAGCAACTGTTTTAATTTTGAGTTGAAATGAAAAAGTGAAGCATGCCAAAACCTCCCACTGAGTGAAATAAAGCTGAATGCAGATTCCTTTTTGTCCAATATTGCATCATTTCAGGCAAGTAAAATCCAAAACATTTGCTAGTTAGACTTTCAAGACCTGGTTTTGTTTCAGCATTTTATACATTATTTTGTTGTGGCTGTAGCTCTCATAAAATACCACAGACAGACCTTCTGTAACTTTTTTCATTTTTTTCAGTTGCAGTTATAAACAAAAGTGTAGGAACTGAAGAGAGAAAAGCTCCATGGTAGGTAAAAGTGTGTTCATAACCAAGGACAAACCAAAGCTGCTAATCTGCTATGGTGAGATGACAAATTGTGTCATCTAACAAAAATGCTTTTGATTTCTATACAATTATTACACACTACCTCTTCAAATGTTTCAACCGTTTTACACAGGTCTGTGTTTTACTTCTTCTTTAAGATAACATTAAGTGAAATAGTTAGTAATGCCCGTGTTAACAGAATAGTAATTCTGGTGCTTTGACAAATAGGAAAACTAGCCTATATTCCTTCAGATTTGCAAAACTTGATTTTGCCGGTATAATATGACCAAATCCTGGGAGAAAGAAAAATATGTATTTACCGGTACAGTATAGGCTGCAGTATGAATAGGCTTCCTTTGATGTGAGTTCCTCAAAATACATTATGTTGGTTCTGCCTTTTCAGAAAAAGGACTCCACATACCGTAAGGTAAGGAAGTTAGGTGTAAACAGGAAGACAGCTTATATGCATAATTTACTTTGTCAATATAGCTTTTGTGTGAAATCAGTACATTTAAATTTGCCGTCTCCAGCTTCTGCTTCAGTATTTTGGCTTTGTTCAGCAGCCTTTTCTCTGAGCTTATACGCAGCCACTTAACCTCACAGCTTTCTCTGTCAATAAGCTTGTGCAGCCCTCTCTTGCTCTCCTGTGCAGAGTGCTAACAGTGCAATTAGCTTTAAGGACACAGGGGCACCATCTCATCCATACCATCTCACAGATTTCACCTCGACCGGCCTTAATCTCATTAAGAGGTGGCAGAAATTCAAAATCATTTTCTTCACACAGTTAATGAGATGTCTGGCAACAGTTAGGCAAACATTAAATGTAATTCCTCCATCCTAGAGCAATGCTTTGTTTTAATGATTCAAGACAAGACAGGATAATGAGAATCACATTTAGCCTGTCACAAGAAAGTCATTTGAGAGCAATTTTCAGTATATTTGGTGGAACAGAATAAACTGAGACTATCTAATGTCTATTTTGGATTCTCTACAATTCTTTTATGGATGTTTACACATATTAACGCAAAACACAAGTTTTTTTTTTAATAAAAAGCATCAAATTCACAAACACCAACTCACCAAACACCTAATACCTTCTTTTGACAGTTAATTGCAACACGACGCATTGGCAAATTGTTCATGATGCAATATGTCATTTCATAATTTCTTTTTATCGCACCCCCACCCACGCAAAATCGATGTTAACATGTGAAACTGGTTTTATCAGCTGTACAATCAGCCTGCTACCACCCACAGCAGTTGTCATTTAGAATGTTCAACATCTTATTTTCTAACAATCTGATTAGCATGTTAACACACTGATGTGTACTGGATGGTGTATTTGTTTTTTTTTGCAAGTATAGGACAAGCGCAATGTATCCAAGCTCAGGATGTTTTGTCTCTAGGAATCACGTGGCAATCCATCCTTTATTTGTTGAGGTATTTTTGACAAATGTAGACTAGAGTAATGTCAGAGTAATAAAAAGACTAAAGTTAAACATGTAAGCAAGAAGGAAAGAAAAATTTGTTGCCCAACCAGTGGCCAGTCCAGTGGTTTCAGATTATTTCAGTATTGCATTGAGCTGTGAGAAATAACTGACTTTGATGTTGCAATTCAATTGTGTTACTCCGTGATGTTGCTGGTGCTTCTTTAACATCCATGCTGCATGTCTTCACCCAAAATGCAGTTTAGCAACACCGTGTGGTAGTTGTAGTTATTACAATGATTAACCAACAAATTGAGGACCAGTGAAAAACAGTAGATAGAAGAAATAATATTTTGTATAGATAACTATTGTTTTGATCTATTCATATTTTGATTGCCAGTATCAGTTTATACAGGTATTGTCAATTCCTGATCATTTAAATGACATCTTCTGTCCTCAGAATATTACTGGAAGCTCATTTTAAGACATTGTCATAATGGACAGTGTCCAAGCATCGATTTAGATTTCTTCCCCCAGCTCATGGCGCTATGTCTCAGGGAACAGCACCTCCTCTGTGTGGATAAGGGCTTCCTTATTGGAGTCATGTGGATCTATTAGCTGCAGCAGGAGGCAGGGGAAAACATCTCATCTGTCCTTTAAGAAATTCTCTGCGGGTTGGTGAGGAGCTCTGCTCGTCAACCTATGAAGATCGGCCTCTCTCCGTCATGTCAACCATTAGCCTCGCGAGGAGAGTCCACATCACATCACACCACAACAGGACTCAAGTTCTGGGCAGAAAACATTTCACACCACAGCCATGGAGATATTTGTTGCACTATAACCTTTTGCAAGTGGATAGGTGAGCTTTTACTTTTTGTTATAAGTTAAGACAATTACAGACTGAGCATGTGTCACTTAACATTTAACAATTGCATGTGCCGTAATGTGAAGAATTTGTGCATGTGCTGCAAATCTCCTTTAAATGCCAGAGGTTTTGGCATTCTCTGAAACTCAGCCATGACCTTTTTGGTTGTCGCAGAAATCTTGATTTTGCCGGTGGTGAGTCAAAGAACAACACTGGAGTGGTAGCATGCACCCAAGTTTATTCTAGAGAAGGCAACAGAACACAGAACTACACAGCAGATAGCAGTTCAGAGTAATACCCCAAAAACAGAGATTGCAGTCCCACTTTATGACTCTGGTTACTTCATTACCTACAAGCCCTTCTAACTTTCTCAGACAATAACACAATCCAACAGATGTGTTACTCAACAAATGTCTACCCCCGTTGTTGGTTTCTCTGTAGGTATTTACAACCTACTCTGTTGGAGGTGTTTAAAGGAATGCCAAGTTTGGCAGGATTTTGGTCTCAGTTGAAAACACACACACACACACCTTGGACACACCCTGGAAAGTACCTGCTGGCTTGGAGTCAAATTCATGACATTTATATGTCTTTTTCTGTTTGTTTTTTTGGTGATCAACTCTAAGAAAGATTAAAGCATGTACAAACATCTTGCATCTTCATTGAGGAGCGATTGCGTGGTCCGGGGTCTCACAACATTCACTTCCTCTAAAACATCTGCAGCCTTTGTAATGATCAACGTGATGATATGTAAGTAATTCCTCCTGACATCCTTGAATTTTTTTCTGATCTTTCTTTATCTTTCTTTTGATATTCTCCTCCCAAATGTGAAAGATAATGACTTCTCTATTGTGCCTTTGTGTCCGTTTCAAAGGGTTTATTATGCTGCTGCTCTGCCCCAGTCAATTGAAAGCACAGCTCGGGACAACCCCCAACATCAAACACATTGTGGTTGGAAGGTGTTACAATTACATCACTCTAGTTGACCCCAGTCTAAGGTAAAGTGCAGTGCAGCGATTCTTTCTCATGTCACAACGTTTACCAGTCGTGCAAGTTTGACGGCCTTAGATGAGACTTCACAGTCTGACTTTGACTTTAACACCAGTGACTTCGAAGATTTGAAAGACATGATTTCCCTGCTAATGTCCAAAGCAAAAGAATTTGGACTGGAACCAGCAGCTCATTATCAGGCCAGTGTTGAAGTGCACATGACAGGCTGTAACATTTGCTTTGATGTGATGTTGACTCAGATTTTTCTTTCATGTGCTTCTTTATAAAGAACAAGTTGAAAAGATGTTTTATTTCATGGGATTTTGTAACTTATTTTTACATAACTTGAGCTATAACCAGCAGTATTTGCATATAGTTTATTTCGGAAAGACTTCACATCATATTTCACATATATTATAATACATTTTATGACTTTTGTTGTGTCACAGGTGTCTGCGTTTTCAAATACAGAAAATCCTCATTTGTTTCCTTTAGGCCTTCAACCCAGAAATATAAGGACTTTGATGGCTATATGACTCTCGCCCTGCATACATCCAGTTTTTAGGATTGCATCTTAATGTTATTACTGAATATTTTCCCAATTAATTAATTAAACGCTGGTGTAACATGTCAGATTTTTTTTTTTTTAATTACACATCCCACTTTCTCTGAGGTAGCCTATCTATAAATATTCTGTAGTCCAAAATCCAAAGATATTGTGGTCTATATTTGGAATATTAGAGTTTTTAAAAACGCATAAATAGTGTAAGACATGACATAAAACGTTTTATCTGAATGTGTAGGTATGACTGTGAGGAGATCTGGAGGGAGTTTGAGGAGGCGGTTGTGCGTCAGTCTTCTTGTAACGTGACGGTGGAGAATTATCATCCTATGTTTTATGCAATGCCACAAACATGGCCGTGTGATAGGGTGAGTAAGAGATTCCAATTTTGAAATTAGACATGAGATATTGATTTTTAATTGATACCTTATTAAGTGTTTGACATTTGTTTCCCTTCCTCCTGCTTAGTTTCTCTTCTGGAGTAAAACCAGGACTCTGATGCACAGCTATGCAGCTGTTGTTCGTAACTTCTGGACACTGGAAGACACACTGGTCGGCTTCATGTTTAATGACCTTATCTGGTGTGGACAAGACGAAGACACTGGTAAAACACATGTATTGTGACCACTTTGAAGGGTCCTAAACTGCAAATTTGGAACATATAATATAACTTTTTCTGTAACTTTATTTGTAGGTTTTTACAAAAGATTCAAAACCAAACAAATGGTGGATACTGTTACACTAAGTCTGAGCCAGGCTAGCTGTTTGACCTTGTTTTCAGTCTTTATGCTAAGCTAAGCTAACCAGCTGTTGGCTTCAACTTCATAGTGATCAAACTCTTATGAAGAAAGCAAGTTCAGTTGTGTAATTCCTTGATTTAACCTCCTAAAACCCAGCATGCATTAGAAGCACCACAACTAACAGGCCAGTGGGTGTTAAGGGGGCCTATTCAATCCTATGTATTTTGCTGTTATTTATGTATTCTTATGGTAAATTTCCCTCAATAGCAGCGGTACTACAAGGAAAACATCATCCCTCAGGAAGCCGCAGCTGTGCTCCCAGTGTTTTATTTGGCCTTTCAAATTTTTCATCATTGTCGTAGTCGTAGTGAAGCGAGATTAAACTGCATGTTATCCTATGATACAATCACCCAAACACAATTTTTTTTGGTATCTCTGTGTCACTTTTAACCGATAGCTGTGAATTTGATACACAGGTTTTGATTTCAGCTCCTGTCCGGAGTGGTCAGCGTGCAGAAACCACCCGGTGTATTCCCTGTGGAGGCAAGCCTCTCAAAATGTGAGTTTAATGTGCAAACTGCAGGACAATCATTCACCCCTGCCCACCTTACTATCTGTGTTCATTTCCATTCATCGTTTGCATGCAACATACTGTTCCAAAACCAGAAGTGGAATGTTCCTCCCTTGTGAATTTCCTCGTTTGTTTGTTAGTTTGCAGAAATGGCATGTGGCAACATCACTGTGTTACTGAATGGATCTATTGTCAACGCCTTCAATAGGAGAAGGTAAATGTAAAATAAGATTAAAATTCTGAATGAATGGAGCAAATATGTTGCGTAAGTGTTTGTGGAGTGAGTAATAAAATCATCTCTTTTTTTAAATTTAATCTCACAGCATGTTTGGGAGTGTTGAACTGGACAGCCTGAATCCACAAAGGGTGAATTATGTCAACATTAAGGTGGTGACCAATCTAGACGGACCATATATGTGAGGATAAATACATTTCCTAGTACTGTACCTCACAGCTATAACCAATACTATTCAAGTGAATGATGAATAAATGATTATTGATTTCTATTACCACTGGATAGATAAGTTATAAGCTATTCATTAAAGGGATAGTAGCATTTTTTAAAAGTGGGGTTGTATGATCTACAAATAGCCCCTAAGTACTTTAATTGCAGTAGAAGACTCTCTGCACTCCTCCCGTTAGCAACGCCAGCCCATAATAGCCCTGCCCAGAGATTTACAACATACAGTGTTGTGAACAGACCCAAAGAAACGGCCTATTTTCGCGGCCTAAAAGAGGTTTTACCAAAAAAAAAATACACAGTTCCATTGTTCGCTATAATATAATTTTTTCCAGCCCTTCAAAGTGCAGGAAAAACACAATTTTTATTTGGACCTAACCAACTCAAGTATCCCTCCGCTCAGGGTTAACGCCCGCCGATCAGCAGTTGGTTAGGTCCAAATAAAAACTGCGTTTTTCCTGCACTTTGAGGGGCTGGAAAAAATTATATTATAGCGAACAATGGAACTGTGTATTCACAACACTATGTTGTAAATCTCTGGGCAGGGCTATGGCCTGGCGTTGCTAACAGGAGGAGTGCAGAGAGTCTTCTACTGCAATTAAAGTACTTAAGGGCTATTTGTAGATCATACAACCCAGCTTTAAAAAAAAATGCTACTATCCCTTTAATGTGAACATTCCTGTTGCCAGGTTGTGAAAAATCCCTCGGTGAGTTACCACAAAGCTGTCTCCATAAAAAGAACTCATGTTCACAGTTTGTGTTCGAACTTGTTGTTTTTCACCTGTACAGTGAATCATGTAGTCACGGATCCATTGTAGACCTGATCCAAATCCTCCAGTCCAGAGGTTTCCGCTGGACCTGCACAGACAATGAGCAGTAGGTGACGTCCAACAATGACATGTTTAGGGAGAAATCGTGATCTGATGCTCTTGTTCTTATATTAGGAGGACCATCCATCTCTTGACGTCTTACTGAAAAACATTTCTAACTTGACCAACAGGTGGACAGATAGGATGAGAATATTGATGGTGGCGTTTGTAGTGAACTTCCTGATGGAACTACTCTGGAGTAATATCAACTATGTTTGTTTAACAGGACCTTGATGATCCTTCAGTGTATCCAGGACCCCAAACAGCCGTCCTGCCAGACATGTGCAAACAGCCTGTTGCACAGAAAGAGCCTCACATCCAAATGACTCATCCACATGTTCAACATGTCTGATATTGTTATTTTACACCCAGTGTAAATAAATAAGATTTTAATAAAGAAACAATCTGAAACAAAAGGAAGGACTGCTGGTAATACCCCCGGCTGCAAAGCAGTGTTTTCATTACTTTCTACTGAACCTATAAGCAAATGAGGTAATAGAATAGCAGTGAAGAGATACTCAAAGACAGAAAAACTATGCACATCATTTGTTTGGCTTGGTTAAGTGTGGCCCAGCAGTTCAGTTTTGGGGCCTAATAGCAGGTTCATCCAGCCCTGCTTGACACACCCGTCTCTTTGCCTGAGGCCATAAAGAAATCATTGCAGACCCTACTGTAAATGTCTCATGTAATTTAATCTTGTATAACATCATAGTTAGAAACATGTATGATTTAGTTTTAGTTTTTCTCTCTCTCTCTCACTCTGTCTCTCTTCTTTTTTTTGTTTTACTGTGCTGCTTCACTGTGTTGTTTTCAGGCTGTAGCACACTCAACTGCGTGTGCATCTAAACTATTTACTTTGATTAAAATATTACAATAGGTCTTATCAAATCCACAAGAATTTCATTTGAACCTGCAAATATATGAGATGCAAATATCACACACATGCAATACAAGATTATCAAGGAGGTATCCATTCAATTAAATGTTTGTCTAGTACTCTACTTTCATCTGGCAAACAGATTGATAACCTCTTCCCTGGAATGCTTATCATTTGATTTTAAGCTTCCTGTTTGTGGTAAAAGGTCTGGGGCATATCTCAACATGTCAGCCCTGCATTTTCACAACTAAAAAGCAATTACCTCCAAGAATGTCAGTCACCTACTATGACATTTACTTTCTGTGTATTGTGAACAGACTTACATGACTGAAGCCAAAGAGAAGAAAGGGTTCTGAACCTGTTTACACTTGCTCCACAGGTTGTAAAATGTAGCGCCAGGCGTAGTTGCCACTGAGAATCATTTCATTCTAAAGATACAAAAAAGTGCAGAGAGTGGAGCATACTCATTTTTGTATCCCTACTTATATATTAATTTATTTCATTTTAGTAACCCCTATACTAAAACGTAAGATACCTCTGTTTGAATTAAAGTGTTGCACCTAATTCAAAATAGTAAATTAAAGATTAAATCTAAATGAATTTGAAAAAATTTAAAAAATAGAATTTTAAGTTGTTGTTTTTTTGTTTTTGTTTTTAAACTGTGACCCGTTGTAACTTTATAGTACTGGAACTGTTCGCGAGGACCTCAGCACCTCCACAGAGACCCCTTCACGTGCCTGCGCACGCGCACGTATAGCCATAAATAGACGCGCGAGCCGAGCAACGTTCAGTGTCAACAAGCTTCCACAGCAACTTGGAAACGTCCGGGAGAGTTGAAGCGGAGTTTCGGACTGAGGACTTTTAAATGGAGCAGGAAGGATACCGAGCTCCTGAGAAGAGACGGAGGAGACGCTGTGTCATTCTCACTGTCATACTTGTCCTAGTTATTATTGTTGTAGTCGCTGTTGTGTTGGGGCTGACCCTCCGTCACAATACAGACCAACTAAAGGAAACTTTTATCGCCAGGTGTGAGAAATTTAAAGAGTAAGTAGCCTATTTTATTTTGAAAGTATAGCCTATATGTAGAGTAGCCTATCATATGTAAAGGTGGGGTGTGGAGTGATATGAAATGAAAACAATGGAGCATGTGCAGCCAATTTAAATAGGCTATATGTTGCAGTGGATAGTCTACACCGAGCTAAACTATACTGCTGCAGTCATGCACTGAATCAGCATAATATGTTGAGTTTTTGTTGAAACTATATTATCACTTTGGAAGATGTGTTGAGTTGTGTTGCGTTCAAGAAAACCGATAGATGTTGATGATGTTATCTTGTCAACCCAACACTATCACTGAAAGAATGTTAAACACACACAGGAATATTTCTGTGGCATTAAACACACCTCAACAGCACCGCACACTACATCCTGTCAACAATTCTCCAAAACAGATCTATAGCACTACAGTGACAACTTCATATATGAACCAAAGGTCCAGAGAATTATTGTCACTGTAGTCAATGATTAATTCACCTGCGTTGTCAGCAGGTCTGCAGGGTAGTGAATGTTGGTGTTATTTGGTGTTCACTGTATTACCATTACACACCAAAGTCATATTTTTCTGTATTATTCATTATAATAAAGATAATATTGAATGGAAATATGAACTTTGTATACTATGTAGTGCAGGGGTGGCCAACCAGCCAGGGTCTAAGAGCCAAATCTTTTACGCTGGTACTGCAAAGAGCCACATTATATAGGCGCACACTATATCTGGTGCTGGACTTCAGCATCAGAATGAGGCGTAGGTCTCTTTTCTGCATTATCTATTGTGACAAATTTATACATAGAGATACTGTAATATGGACTGGGCATACTGTTTCTGTTACATCTAAACCTTGATACTGTGCTCTTACCTGAAAGAATTTCTTTACTTTTAAGGCAAGTGTGAAATCTTCTATTAGTGTAAGTTGTACCAAACACAAGATCATTACTGTGCAGTGTAATAGAACATGGTAGATGAGGATGTTTTTCTTGTTCCCACACTTGATCCACAATGCTGAGACTAAACAGAACTGTCACTTACTTTCCAGATATGACTGCAAAAAGATATGGGATGCATTTGAACAGGCCTATGTAGGAAAGGACCCTTGTGAAGTTCCCATGAAAGCCTATGACCCGCTCATCGCTGCAGCTGCTTTCAAACCACAATGCAACAGAGTAAACATTAATCCGTCCATACCTGGCATCTTTCAGAATGAAAAATACCGATAATCTGTTTAACATTGTGATATGAACTGCTGTTTGTTGTGTTTTTAGATGATGTTCTGGAGCAAAACAAAGGATGTGGCCCACGCTTTCACTGACAAGAGAGATTGTTTTGTCACCCTGGAGGACACGCTGCTGGGATCTGTCCTGGATGGTCTGACCTGGTGTGGAAAGGAGGGCAGCAGTGGTAAGAGATGTGTTCAGTTTACTTCACATTATAAAACTGACAAAGGGCACAAAAGAAAGAGTATAGCATGAGTCATTTTACTATAGTTGTACCATTTTATATCAAACAATATTCCTCATTAAGGCAAATGACCCAGTGTTCTAACATGAAACCAAGGGAATTAACATTTTATAACTTCATAACTGTAGCTCAAATACATATTTGCATTGTGGTTCAAACTGATAGTGAATGAGAAATAAGATATTATGAGACAATGAGAGCACACATGATTTGGGGCCATATTGTGGTTCTCTCCTGTAACTCAACCCTGTTTAACATGCCCCACCTCATTTTTTTTCATCCTGACCATTGTGAAGGTATACTTCCCCTACCCACGCAATTTATTCATCAGGTAGCCATCAATACACACTTGACCTTTAATCATGCACTTTTAATATTTGTTTTCAGTTTCTTTGTCACTATGTTGAGATTTCTGTTGTGTTTAATGCCAGCGTCTCGCCAAAGCAAACTCCTCTCAGATTCACTTAAGTGGCAATAAATCTCTGTGTGTGTTTGTGTGTGTTTGTGTGTGTGTGTGGACTTGTTGTTGCTTTAGAAACATTCACAACCGGCTGCCCAGGTTGGATCCAATGCGAAAACAACCCGGTTCGCTCCTTTTGGAACCGAGCTTCAGCTGCTGTAAGTTTTCAATAGAAATTCATGTGTTTGCAAAGAAAAGAAAAATGACAAGGATCAAGCTGCAGTTAAAATAGAACATATGTAGAACATGAGGTGTTGCAAATCTCTCCTGTGTATCAGTGATTATGATGGAGGGGGGAAGAAAAAGGTCACTCTGCCTGGTTCTTCATCAATGAGGCTTTGTGTTGGTCTCCATGGAGCCACATTGTGCAGCTCTCTCCTGAGCGAGCAGCAGCAACCCACACAGTCAGAGGAGCCCTCGGATTCACTTAAGCTTCTGCTGGCATCTTTTTGCAAAGCGCAGCAGCTCAACAGTTGATGTGAGGCAGATCCAAACCTTGTTTTCAATACACACAGGTGTTACCTCACAAGTGCAGCAAGACATGATGTCAAAATCTTGCACGACGCCTACAGGTTCCATATAAAAGGAAGGACAAGAAATGAAAAACATACTTTTATAATGTCCAAAAATATTTATGTAGCAGGCTACAGTGCAGTGAGCTCTAAATCTAAAATCTAAAAATGGTTTTAGTGCCTTTTGTTGGTGTGACACCAGCCCTGTAATCCTGACTCTGACTGACTGATGGTACTTCTACCTCTTCAGTGAAAGAGGAAAAAAGCAGTCGCTCAACTCATAGCCTCGATGTAGAAAAATGTAATTTATTAAAAAGGACCGACGTTTCGACCTCATACAGGTCTTCCTCAGGGTATGGTGACACAAAACACTAATGAGGGATACAGTAAATAGATAGTGGGACTCGAGGGGGGCGTGTCCATCCGCAACTGTGTCGAGCCAAGACAACAACAGTATAAATAGGATAATTAACCCCATCAAAGTGTAACAATGAATGCAACAACAATAATACAAAAAATGTATATTACATTAGAAATCTAATGGACACCCACATAATGCGGTGCCATTGAAAAAACAAAGAAATGCAAAAATACAACCACGACACATAATACATAGAAAAAATTACAGAGATGTCTGTAGGCTACGTGAAATACGAGACCCAATCTATAGATAGAAAAAATAACAATTAGTGGGAATGGGTGTCTGCTATACTATACTTCTACCTCTTCAGGCCATCATCAGCTCATTCCTCAGACAGCTGACATCGTCCACCAGGGCTGAATTAGCAAACTGGAGTAGTACACACTCGTCCTCTGGCTCACTGTCAGTGAAATGCATGGCTGAAAATGCACAACAGCGCCTCTGTGGTCACAAAGTCTGACAGGTCACAGATTTCGGTGTGACATCGTAAAATTCATCATCATCATCTTTATTGAATGTCCCTTGAATGTCCCATATCAGTCAGCCAGACAGTCATACAAATAACAAGTCACAGACAGAAGACATACAGTAGAACATATAAAACATTAATACATATTATAAAACATCCTTCCCATCAAAGTAGGTGTGTAATTACTAACCAAATAAATAGACTGATAAATATTTCAACTTCAAACTATGGGTTATAACAGACCATGTGTTAATCACAAAGGAATGGGCATTAACACATTCTTATAAGACTCAATAAAACATACTTGTTTTAAAATTTGAAAAAACTATGAATAATTAATTCTTTATTGGACAGTAAACAGATGTAGTCATGCCCTTATTATATTTACAGTACAATTGTATGCTAATGAGCAACAAACAATTGATAAACTGTGGTATATTTTGGAGCTAATATGACTTTGTATTTTATTTCTACATTAGACCAGCTAATGTCACCTATGACCTGTTTGGTTTTTAATTAAAGTATGATTTGGTGTAATAGTGTCGAAGTATCATTCTATTATGTAATAATTAGAGGCGGTATCTAATGACAGCAAAATTGAGTTGTGGCCATTGATGCCAAAAATGGGTGTAAATGATGTTTGTTTACGGTCGGATAGCAAACATATTAGTCATAGTTTTGTCAAATTTGATCTAATTAGTGTTTGATATGATACAAAGTGTGGTGTGTAACATCTTATTCCTACTGCTAAATGAAGTGTAGGCACTATAGTTATAGTATTGTCCAAGGCTGCTGCTCATAAAACTGATTTATGGTTTTAGCTGTAAGCCAGTGGCGTCTCTGGAGAGTTGCTGTCAAACTATTTGATTCTCAAATATGCTCTGTTAAGAAAAAGCATGTTTTGACCATTTCCTAAGAAATTCCCAAAGAAAAAAAAGTTTCATAAATGTAGCAGTGAAGTACATACTGTGTATACGTTATTCGTCAAATACTTTTCCTAGCTTGATGAAATATGTTTCCAGGGCTAAGTGTGGGGTGCATTTTTCTTGAACATGCTTCTCCTGTGTGTAGTTTGCGGAGGCTGCCTGCGGCGATGTCACAGCAATGCTAAACGGATCCATCACCACACCGTTCAGCCCCACGAGGTAAGCAGCTCTAACACTTCCCCTGTTGACAATTTTATGACTTTAGTGAGACCGCTGAGAGAAGACATTCATCTTCTCCCGTGTTCACGCAACACCATGGCAATAGCAGAACAACGGAGATGTCAAGAAATGTGGATAAAGCAACAATATATTGATCTCAAGTCAAGACCACTTCCTGTTTCATATTTGTGATATAATTTGGTACACAACGGCAATTAATGTGCTAATAAAATAATCTCAAATCTAATAATTTAACTGCTGACTATTTGCACTTAAATATTATTGTTATTTTTTACATTACCAGCAGGGAAAACACTGTGATCTTTCTCTGTATAACTTAAAAAAAAAAAAAAAAACTATCTATACTATACTTTTGGGTGCTTGTTCTCTGTTGTTTATCCCTTATCTCCTTTGTTAGCAGACTTTCAGCAGCAAAATGTACTCCAGGCTTGATAAATGAGGTTTCTGTCACTTTCTTTGCCTCTGCTGTAAATCAAAACAGTGAAGCTGTGCTCTTGCCGTTCCTGCCACCTGCTGGACGGCTTCACAACTACTCTCATGTACTCTGCGACTGATGCTTATGTTTCACTATCAGTCAATCTGCACAGTATTTTGTTTGATTAATCATCTAGTAAATATAAAATCTGGTTGCCAGATCTATGTAGACAAACAATCCAAAGGCTTAATGCTTAATTTGGTCAATTATTAATAGAGGAGCACATTCTCATAGGACTGACTGAAATGATAATGAATAGTTTATGATAGGATGATTTATGTAAAGTAGCTGATTGCTTGGGAAGTCTGCAAGGATGCTGGTTGAAGCAGATCAGAGTCGGTCTTTCCAGGACTTGAGAAGGGGCTAAAGCCAGACTAAGGGTGTGTGTGCATACACCGCTTACAGCAATAGTTTTTGGGTGGTTCCTGCTGATTACATATCTGCCTACAATTAATTTAATTATGCTGAAAAAGTATGAGCAATATTTCATCATATTTCATTTGAAATGTATTCTCCGTAAGTTAGAGAATGGTTGTCTCTGTCCAAAAGAATCTCAAATATCACCACTATCCATGTTTTTCTTTGTCATCTTTTGTAATTCCTTGGTTTATTTGCCTCCTACTGTAGCTAGACGGGTGAATCTGAAGAGTATGATGTCTTTATTTTAAAGCCTTTCTGCTGTTTTGCTGCTTTTATCTCTCTGAATTGTGCTCTTTTACTCTTGCTGTCAGTATTTTTGCAATCATCGAAGTTAAGAACTTCAACACCACCAGGATGAGGAGCCTGAACGTTGTGCTGGTCACACAGAATAACTATGTGTAAGATTAAGAGTTTTGCCTTTGTTGTTAAATTTGAACTTGCACTCACATTGAGAAAACTGAACCAAAAATCATATTTATTGAATTTCTTGGTGCATTTTGTCTCCACAGTACAAACTGCACAAATGCATCTTTGAAAGATTTACAGAAAGAGCTGCAGGAAGGAATTAAATATAACTGCAAGGAGGTGGCTGAGTAAGTACAGTGTGTGTGTGTGTGTGTGTGTGTGTGTGTGTGTGTGTGTGTGTGTGTGTGTGTGTGTGTGTGTGATTGATGTTATCTCTTTTATCACAGTTTGTTGACTTGTCACTGTGTCTGTTTGTAGCTCTCAAATCGAGGAGTGCAGCAACAATCCAGAGAAACCCTGTGGAGCCTGTTGGTGAAAACGTCAGCAACAATCAGCTGAATATTTGTCAAAAAAAAAAAAAAAAGTTTTCATCTCTTTGGGAATCACCGAATGTGCTTTATTTGTCTGTTTTGTAGATGTACATTTTTTTCATACCTGTGGGCCAGTTTGACTTACTGTGAATGTGCCTTTTTTAAATGCCTTTGTATTTTGTAGTGAAAAGGTCTGTACTGTGATGGGGAAGCTTTGTACATGTAGAAAAGTTAAGGGTTAAGTGTCATAAACTGTAAAGAAAAGCACCAGTGTTTCCACTAAGTACAATGTGCAAATGACAATCTAACTACTTCCTGGTGTAATCAGAGTTTACAATATTTTTTAATTAAAGTAAAACAGTATGAGGGTGTGACTTCATCTTTGGACTTACTGTAATATGGAATAATGAAAACATGATACATGTCTTTTTTTTATTTCAAGTGCTTTATTCTATATTATTTCCATATTGTACTGTATATGTGGATTCATTGTTCTTGACTTAATATTGACAGACTTAATAATATAAAAAAAGTTTGCAGATGTTTTTCAAAAAGCAGAACTATTCTGCTTACACCTATCTTACACAATCATTCTAGATTGAGTCATGTGATACCTTTAGTCCTTGACAGGGCTAGAATACTAAAATCTGGGGTGCTGTACAGTATATCTGAGCTGTATAGCTCACTGGGTTGAGCAGGTACCTATCCTATCAATTAAAGGCAAAAAGGCCAAAAAAAGAATCTAAAATCAATGCAATACCATAACAAAGGTTGATTATATGATAAATAATGCCTATAATAAATTAGTGATACTGATATGTTTGTCACTGCTTTGACTCAGTCTTCAAAAGATGCTGGATTTAGAATTTGACAGAGAGCTTAATTTCACAACACAGTAAACAGTAGCTCTATTAATAATTAACTTCTACCATGTTTTGATCACTGCATTCATGATCTTTGAACAGAGCTCCATTTAAGGAGCAATAAGCTCCAATCACGGTGAGTGTGAGAGTCTCCTCTCAATTTCCTCAGGCACTTGAAATTTTTAAATTGTGGAAAAAAATGAAAAAGATTTGTGTTGTGGTCTGCGTGGTCATTGCTGCAGTGGTTTGCATTATTATTGGGGTCTTACTGTGGCCTCGGGAGGAGGAGTTCAGAGCAAATTTCATGCGTAAATGTGAGAAATTCAAGGGGGAAGGCCACAAGTAAGTACATTTACATATTCTCCGACCTGTTCAGATTTGACATTATGTAATTTTACCCTGTAAAAATAATTTGACAGCAAGTGAACTGACTATTTTAGAGCGTGTACTTGACAAACTGTGGACGATAACAGTAGCCTGTGTTTCAATGAATGGGAAGGATGTCACACTGCACCTGTAGCCTACTGCAACAAGGTCAAATCACATCTCAGACCATAAGCACTGTTCATTCACCTTTCAGGGACTACTGTCAACATCTGCTAAATGTCTTCCAACAAGCCTATGTTGGGAGGAATCAATGTGAAGTTCCTATGGAGGCCTATGACCCACTGATAGACATGTATAACTTAGATCATCCATGCAACCAAGTAAACATCACACATCACTTCACAAATTATTGCAAATTATCTGATGAAAGCAAAGTTCTCTGTGAATGAAAGTGAATTCAACAATGTGATATGAATTGTTTTTTCGGGGGGTTAGACGACCCTCTGGAGCGGCACAAAGCCTTTCGTCGACACGTACACCACAAATAATCCAGGTTGTTTCAGCCTCGATAAAACTCTGTTGGGGTTTATCCTGGATGATGAGAGCTGGTGTGGAAAGGTAAACAGCAAAGGTAAGACCTTTTAAAAGCACAACACCTTTCAATATGGTCCATAGTGCCATAAATACAAGCAATAGCCACAAGACAAATCCATAGATGATGTACAGTGTTATTCTGGTCACTGTGCACTGATTCTTGTCTGTCAGAGTGTCACACTGTGAATGTGTCACTCTGAGGTGTCTGTTCAGTTTTATGTCATCAACTCTCCAAAGCAAGATCCTTCCACCTACATTAAAATGATAATTAACATTTAATTGTGTTGTGTGTTTATTATTCTAGAAACATTCACAAACTGCCCAAAGTACGATGATGAGTGTAAGGACAATCCTTATTACTCGTTCTGGAAAAGAGTCTCAGTTCAAGTAAGTGCCCAACAAGAGATCAGCCTCATTAATGCTCCTTAGCAACAATAGTTACTCCTTTTCTCATGAGAACTGATCTGACAATGAATAAAGACATCATATAGGCCTTGATTGAAATCCTATAATGCTGATTGATGAGTAGTATTGATATTTGCAGCACTAGAAGTTGCTGTCTGCTTCCTGGCTTCTGGCTTAGCACATCTCTCTCATTAACAAACTCATTTATATTGAGTAGACAAGCTTACAGTAGCTAATTAACCTGCCTCTCAGCTTCTGTACAGTGTAGCTACTTGTCTTTACATCAGTTCTTTCTATCTGTAGTTTGCAAGCTACGCCTGTGGGGAAATCACAGCAATGTTAAATGGATCCAAAGAAGACCCTTTTAACCCCAACAGGTGAGCACTAAACATCCAGCAGTGTTTGAGGGCAACAGAAGTGCAGCTTCTGTGTACTCAGTCAGTTTGACCTCACACATGTATCTGCACTTCCTTTATAATTTGGTCAAGTAAAAAGCAACATGAACACACCTCTATACAGTATATATCCCTCCCACCTCTATATATTTCAAGGTTGATTGTAGGGATTTCATCTACAACCAAATTGTAATAGTGATGTGTAGTGATATCCACATTAAGTAACTCAAAATGATTTGGTGAAAACACATTTTCATCCCCCTAACCCTCCTCCTGTAATGAATGAGACATCTATTAAATCTGTAAGTGTTTGAGTCCCCATTCAAAAGTCTTTTTTTTCTTTTTCATCTTCTATTTACTTTGTAGCATATTTGCACTTGAAATAGAGAATCTAAGAAGCTTGTCTGTGACGCGCCTGAATGTAGTTCTAATCGATGGAGACGAGTAAGTTCAACATTTTCTTGTTGTAAAAAAAAAAAAGGAAATGACTGGATCACATTGATGATCTGTAATTATTTATACCAAATATATCATTCTTTCAAGAAAGCAGGATATTATTTATGAATACATTTGGGTTTACAGCCTTAAAATGAAGCCGTAAATTTCATGTGTAGTAATTGTCCATTGTCTGTGCATATTGGGTCAGATGTTGGTATAGAGGAAGACAAACTAGACACAAACTAGACAAGTCAAAAACTAAAGCTTTTTATCCAATGTATTTCTTATTCTTAGGTCAAAGTGTAATTCTTCAACTTTACAGACATTAAGGACAAAACTAAACGCTAAGGGGATTGGATATAACTGCAAGGAAATATCTGGGTAAGTAAAACTGTCTGAGAGGGAGGAGACAGCCATATGTACCATCACTTATCACTTTGTTCCTCATAGCCATGTTGTCTTTCATTTTAGGCATAATATCGAGAAATGCATCGCTGGTACCAGTAAGCCCTGTGGAGCCTGTTTGTTTTAAAGGGCCTGAATGTCATATCAGATTTTTTTTTTTTTTTTTACTCTTATGTTTTTATTTTATGGTGCTTTTATTGCGATATGGATGCCCTTGGGTCTGAAATAAAGAAATGAATGAATGAATGATTAAAATGTCAAACATGAATCTTCTGTATAAACATGACTCATGATCGACTTTGACCCATAACATCACAATTGTCATTTTCAAGTGTCATTTTGTTGTTTCGTGTTCACATCCTCTCATGTTTATGGATGTATAGAACAATGACTGTTTGACTGGCTTTGTTTCTTCTTCACGTCTTGAAAATCTTTAAAAAATATATATATTGAAACATTAAAATCCATTGTAAAATTTCTGTATGTTTCTTTAAGATTGAAAGATTGAGAAAAGATGTTCAAGTAACACCTTTCATGATGCACAGAACAGATTTTGCAGTTGTGTGTCAGACTCATGTGAGAGGTGGTGTTTCTTTTCCAGGAATGAATGGAGAAAAAACCTAAAAGGTGTTTGTTTATGAATAATAAAATATTAAGTTTCGTCTTTGGTTTGATTTGATTTTCGACGAGGAAATTTCATGACCAAAGAAAGTATGAAATGATTCCCCAATTTACATACATAATACATAGAATACATATAATAATACATAATAATATTAATACAGGGGGCTGACTGAAGAAGAATGACTGAAATTATAATGAATAGTTTATAATATGATGATAAATGCCTATAATAAATTAATGATAGTGATAATGATGTTTGTCACTGCTTTGGCTCTGTTGTAGAATTAAACAGCGACATTAGAGAGCCTCATTTCACAACACAACAGTATCATAGTAACATAATAGTATCTAGTAATAATTAACTTTTACAATGTGTTGATGTCATGCATTTATAACCTTTGAACTGGGCTTCATTTATAAGAAACAATAAGCTCTGGCCACGGTGAGTGTGAGAGTTCCCTTTCAATTTCCTCAGACACTTGAGATTTTTAAATTGAGAAACAGAAAATGCGTCCGATTTGGGTTGTGGTCATCTCTCTTACAGTTGTTGGAGTGCTTTGCGTTATTATTGGGGTCCCAATGGGGCTACTGCTGCCTCGGACGGAGGCGTTCAGACTAAATTTCATGTATAAATGTGAGAAATTCATGGGGGAAGTCCAAAAGTAAGTAAACTTACATGTTCTCAGAAGTTTTCTAATTTGACATTGTGCAATTCATGTAATTTTACCCTGTAAAAATCATTTGACAGTAAATGACAGTGAATTAACAGTGTGTGCTCCCTCTGTGTGCTTGACAAATTGTAGACGATAACAGTAGCCTGTGTTTCAATGAATGGGATGGATGTCAAACTGCACCTGTAGCCTACTGCAACAAGGTCAAATCACATCTTTGATACAGTAGCACTCTTTGTTCACCTTTCAGGGACTACTGTCAACGTCTGCTAGATGTCTTTGAGCGAGCCTATGTTGGGAGGGATCAATGTGAAGTTCCTATGGAGGCCTACGATCCACTGATATACATGAATAACTTAAATCATCCGTGCAACCAAGTAAACCTCACACATCACCTCACAAATTATTGCAAATTATCAGATGAAAGCAAAGTTCTCTGTGAATGAAAAGTGAAAGTGAATTTAACAATGTGATATGAACTGTTTTTTGGGTTAGACGACCCTCTGGAGCGACACACAGCTTTTCGTCCACACGTACACCACAAATAATCCAGGCTGTTTCAGCCTCGATGAAACTCTGTTGGGGTTTATCCTGGATGATGAGATCTGGTGTGGAAAGGTAAACAGCAAAGGTAAGACCTTTTAAAAGCACAACACCTTTCAATATGATCCATAGTTCCATTTACAATTGTAGTAATTAAAGCAATAGCCACAAGACAAATCCATAGATGATGTACAGTGTTATTCTGGTCACTGTGCACTGATTGTTGTCTGTCAGAGTGGTCACCCTGAGGTGTCTGTTCAGTTTTATGTCATCAACTCTCCAAAGCAAGCATCCTTGCACCTACATTAAAATGATAATTAACATTTAATTGTGTTGTGTCTTTATTATTCTAGAAACATTCACACACTTGTGCCCAAAGTACAATAATAAGTGTGTGAACAATCCTTATTACTCGTTCTGGAGAAGAGCCTCAGTTCAAGTAAGTGCCCAACAAGAGATCAGCCTCAGAAACAATCCTTAGCTGCTGACGAAGACTCATCTGATATGAAGACATCCTAAAGGTTATGATGATGATGACATCATGTTCTTGATAGGCCTCGATTTAAATCTTATGACGCTGATTGATGAGTAGTATTGATATTAACTCCAGCATCTGTGTAGCTTCTGGCTTAGCACATACCGGTAGATCTCTCATTAACAAGCTCATTTATAATGAATTAACAGTTAACAAGCTCAGTTATTTCAAAATAAGAGGATATAATTATCTTGTGTCTCGTCCATGTCTTTATGTCATGTCTTTCTATCTCTAGTTTGCACTCTATGCCTGTGGAGAAGTCACAGCAATGTTAAATGGAGGCCAAAGTGAACCTTTTGATCCCAGCAGGTGAGCATTAAACTTCCATTTATTAACAGTTTTGTGACAATGAATGAACGTTCAAACATTATGACAGATTAGAAGTGTTTTCAGCCTTGATGTAATCAGTCACTTTTACCTCTCACATATATTACTATTACTTCTATATATTACTAGCAGTATAAACAGTTACATGAACACACCTCTATAACAAAGGTCAATTGCAGGGATAACAATTCATCTACAATATTTTTTTTATAGTGAGTGTGTAGGTGTATTGATATCTACATTCAGTAAGTCAAAATGTTTTGGTGATAAGACATTTTTATTTCAGATTTTTTCATAAATCGTCCTTTTTTTTTAACCTAACCCATGCAAAAGTAACCTTCATTGAGTTCCTCCTATAATGGATGAGGCATCTGAGATCTGTAAGGGTTTGAGTCCCTTTTCAAACGTCTTCTTTTCATTCTTGTTCTATCTACTTTGTAGCATACTTGCACTTGAGATAAAGAATCTAAGAAGGTCGTTTGTGACGCAGCTGAATGTTGTTCTGATCAACGGAGATGAGTAAGTTCAACATTTTCTTCTTGTTTTTCATCATTATTGAGACTGTCCTCCAGGGAAAAATATGGAAATCACTGGAAGTAGTCACATTCTATATGATCTGTAGTTCATACCAAATATATCCCTTTTCCCAAGAAAGAATGAGATTATTTGGAAATAAATTTGGCATTACATCATCTTAATATGTAGTAATTACAATTTTAATGTGCACGTTGTGTTTTGTATTTCTTCTAGGTCAAGGTGTAACTCTTCAAATTTACAGACTTTAAGGACAGAACTAAAAGAAAGGGAAATTGGATTTAACTGCAAGAAAATATCTGGGTAAGTAAAAGGAGACAGCCATATGTACCATCACTTATCACTTTGTTCCTCATAGCCATGATTAACTTATTTTGTCTTTCATTGTAGGCATGATATCAAGAAATGCATCGCTACCAGCAAGCCTTGTGGAGCCTGCTTGTTTTAAAGGGCCTGAATGAAATATCTGACTAAAATGTCAAACATGGATCTTCTGTTGGTTCCGATCTCAGATCAGTCCTCAAATCATCAACTTGTATGTGGTTTCCTGGTAAAATTCTTTCTTCACTACAAATGTCTTTCGCCAGAAGTTTAGCAATAGGTTCAAGTGTCATTTTGTTGTTGTTTTTTTCACATCCTTTCATATGTTTATGGATGTACAGAACAGACTGACAATGTTTCTTTTTTCATGTCTTTGAAATCTTTAAAAAAATCATTTTGAAATACCTTTTTTTTTTGGTAAAGATGTGAAAAGATGTTAAAGTAACACCTTTCATGACACATAACAGATTTAGCAGTTATGTGTCAGACTGTGGTGTTTGTTTTCCAGGAATAAATGGAGAAAAAACCTAAAAGGTGTTCATGAATAATAAAATGCTTTGGTTTGATTTTCTGTTGAGTAATTCCAGGACCAAAAAAAGTATGAAATTATTCTGTTCCCCAATTTTGAATGTGTACACCTTTACTTTTATTTCTGTCCAACACATCATCTTCACTTTCTATTTTGCTTAACGTGAAACTCAACCTGTCTAAGATACATCTAGATATGCAAAACCGCTAAACCACCGACTGGATAGAAAGTGCTCATGAAGAAAATCAAACCTACCTTTGGTTTTATATTTGTAGGTGTAGGCCACAAAATGACTTATCACCGATGTGTGTGAACTTCAGGTATGCGCGTGCTGACGCAGACCGGAACATAAAGAGCGTGGGGTTGACTCTTGAATCTTGAGGCGTGAGATTGTTGTGGCAGGAAGGAGGAGGCTCACAGAGCGCAGTGCAAACCTCCCCTTTCCTTCCTAGTGACTTGCTGCTGTGTCACGCGTACCGTAAACGGGGCTGTGTCGGTGCTGGGAAGAGATGTTGAAGGTTCTCACTGCACAGGTGTTGCATGAAGGAGGCCCCCCTCTGTAAAAAAGAAAAAAGAAAAAAGAAACCACAACAGGGGGGTTACTGTGAGAAACACAGTAATGTCGGTAAACACGGTCACAGTTTGAGTCACTGACGCTCACGCAGTGCTATAATCTTTATTTGGAGCTTCTAAGACAAAAACAAGCGTTTCAAGGTCAGAAGAGGAAAAATCAGCTGAGTAAAACTAAAATGTGTCTGTGATGGAAATGTGTGAAACTTTATATAGGTCACATTTGACATGACATTTCCCATTTGCTAAGTAGCTTAATGTTAGTTTTAAGGCTTAAAAAACTCAAAACAACATGGTTTGATCACCAGTCAGTCTTCTGCTTAATATATTTGCCCCGTTCCATTGGTTAAAACATCTAGGTATAATTTGGGTTTGGGATGTAACACAAACAAAACATCTGTGATATCACCCCATTATTATTTTTTGGACAGCTAAGTGTCCAAAAACTTTTTTTCTGCTAATGAAATGTATTTCAAAATGTGCTTTACTCAAGTGCAGTGTTGATCCCTTGACACAGTAAGAGCCCCAAAAGTGGTTTTGTGTCATTACCTGATCATGACACCCTCGCTCGAAGGGGATTCCTGTGTCAAAACCTAGTTTACAGTTTCACTTTCTCGCTTGCACATTTCAGAATTAATGTGTGTTTCATCAAACTGCCCCACAGCGCAAACCTGCATGGGACCAGGTGGCTGCATGTATAGGAAAAAATCTGGGGTTTATCCAACCCTGGGTTTTACCACTTCACTTACTGCTGTACAACTACCTAGAAGACACTCAGTCAAAGACAGGGCAATCACATTTCATCAAGCCAGAGTGGATTTGAGGTAGGATGGGAAAAATGGAAACCACACTACCACTGTGTGAGAAAAGATGTGAATGAGGCTCTCCATGTCTCAGGATTTCCTCAAATAGTCCTGCAGATCTGTAAACTCCAAATTTCTTGATCTCGTTTGTGAGGAAATATCAGTCTATAAATCTTATGCCATGGTTATATGTCACCATCTGGCAACCAGTGGAGGGGTTATCCCAGGGCGTAAGCAAACTCCTGCCAAAACTAACTATAAACAAGATTAGAGGTTGAGAAATCTGATAAGCTGGGAAAGCTTTGCGTGCAAGTCTCAGGTTCCTCATATAGCGCAAGATATGAAACAATGGATGTAATGTAGACGTACAAGCCATGGTTGTTATTATATTTAAAGGGATAGTTCAACATTTTGGCAAATTGGCCCATTGCCATAATCGCTATAGTCATAGCAGTAGGTTTGTTTCCTTTATTTGTCGGTGTAAGCTATTTTTTAAAACGGCGGAGCGGCAGGCTGCTCAGAGCTACGGAGGCTAATGGAATTTCTTGGTTTCCATCATCAAACTCATCAAATACACAATCCAACAACTCCAAAACACTCTTGTGGACAAGTTGTGACCTGCATATTCATCACGCTATGAGATAATAATGGAACGTTATGAAACGTCTCGTAACGTTCCGTTATTATCTCATAGCGTGGTGAATGTGCAGGTCACAACTTGTCCACAAAAGCGTTTTGGAGTTGTTGGATTGTGTATTTGATGACTTTGAAAAAGAAAGAAATTATATTGTATATTATATATAAATATATTATTTATATACTTATTTATACAGAAATTCCATTAGCCTCCGTAGCGTAGCTCTGAGCAGCTCGCGGCTCTGCTCCGCCGTTCTAAAAATAGCTTGCACCGACAAATAAAGGTAACAAACCTACTGCTATGACTAGTGATTATGGCAATGGGCCAATTTGCCAAAATGTTGAACTATCCCTTTAAATTAACCATTGCTGCTGTAGGAGTGCTAATAGCAGGAGATGGACAAAACAGAGGTTAAATTTGCATGGCAACCAAAGCATAAATGGGCCTATACCCAACACGGCAGTGAGTCAGGGTTCACCTGGATCTGAGCCATAACTCCTCCTCAAGTCAGGCAAAGCCCACGAGAAGGGTAGCTACAGATCAATAACACGTCTGAAAACAGCACCAAAGACATGCAAAGCAATCGAAAAGAAACACAGAACAACAACAAAGAGGTAGCCTACGTAAGCGAGACAACAACACATGTGCGACAACTTCAAAGATATAAAATAAACGCAATTGAAACGACTTCAAACAACCACAAACAGACACAAAATGAACTCAAGAAGCACAGGCTAAATATGACACAAAGGAAACACAAAGCAGTGTCAACACAACTACAGAGACACAACGTGACCACAAACAGCAGGTCATTTTGTGGCCTGAGTGTCTTATAGGATCATATGGTTGTTTGCCTATAGTTGTGTTCCTCTAAAGATAATTTAACAGGCTATTTCCTCAATATGATTATCATCTGACCCACAAAATAACCTTCCATTTTATTTTTTGTCTTCATGGAATAGCCTAATAATAAACATAACGACTCTCCTGCGGGTGAAGTGGGATATTCCAGAATACCCAGCCGAAACCTTCCCGGCAACTCATTAAATCAATGGAGGTGGAAGCTCCAACTTCAACTTATTCTAAAAAAAAATCCATACACACAGCAGTAAAAAGTGGCACAGCAAGAATCACAGTGGACACCAGGTGGTTAGGGTTTTTTTTAATTTATTTTTTTTAGGGTGGTGGCTGTGGGTCATTTTTCATGACTTTTCTCATCCTGCATTACTGTAGATCAGTGTTAAAGTGAGGAGGGGGGTTCATAGCGTCATGTATTGTAAATATGGAAAATAAGATACAGTGACTGAGGGTTTCTATATGCAAGAATAAATGAGTGGACACTGCGTCCCCTGCACTGAGTGTCGGTTACTGGAGGAGGATCAGCGGCGTAGTTTCCCCTCTCTCTTTCTTCCCTGAAACAAGCCCGCTCTGAGTCAACACCTTTGAGAACAGCAGATTGTGTAAGACGATAAGCCTGCATGATGTGTGATTTTCCCATAACCCGCAGCCCAGAGGTTTTTACATATCTTTTTTTTTTTTTTTTTTCAATTGTTGGACAGTTTCATCTCGATATTGGTGACTTTATAAAAAAAACGTTTTCCGGATTCTCAGGGTGTGCGGTTTACCCACCCAGGAAGTTAGAAGGCGCTCGGCACGCTGAGAAGTTCTCACACAGCGGGCTGAAGGTTACACTGTAAAAAATGACTCCAACTGAGGGGGGCTTTATTTTGAAAGAGCTGCAATGACAAAAAAAATTATAGCTGCTGCGCAGCGATGGGTCGGGTCCGGGCTACTTTTGGGCAAATTTAGGCAATTCTGAGCAACAAACAGGAGAATAGGAAGACAAGACAGTTGTCCTTATAATGTCCAATTTGGACCAGTTGAGGATTGAACCCACAACCTCGGGAACCAAAGACCGTTGTCTATCGCACTGAGCTAATTGACAAGTGGCAGTTCAACAGTGGCTTCACAAATTGAGTAAGCCATTCACTGTCGTGTAGGCAGATTTGAAACCACAGTAAAAAGAAAAATCAGTTTTTGAGGTAATGATATGTATTTGTTAAACATCTACTGTGACTCTAAGATGTTAGGAGCCTTCGCACATAGTCCAGTCCAAGCTATTTGGATTTTTAAAATTAGAAGCTTGCTGTGGTGCCACCATTAGGACAATTGTCTTGTGTTTCGTGTTGAGGACATCTGACATTTTGATCTGTCATCATCATCATCATCACCCTTGCTGGGACTCGAACCCACAGCCTCTGACACCAAGAACCAGCTCCTAACTGGCTGAGCTAATTGGCTTGTAGTGAGACCTGCTGTGTAGCTTCATTTATCCACTCAGGTGAGCCAGTGCCCGGGCAGCTGTTGTAAAGGCAGATTTCAAAAATGGTCAAAAAGTCAGAAATTATGTTATCTAAACAAAAATCTGTTAATACATAAATGGCATTTAGACAGCAAAACAGCTTGAGGACATGTGACATTTTGATCTGTCATCATCATCATCATCATCATCATCATCATCATCACCCTTGCTGGGTCTCGAACCCACAACCTCTGACACCAAGAACCAGCTCCTAACTCGCTGAGCTAATTAGCTGGTAGTGAGACCGGCTGTGTAGCTTCATTTATCCACTCAGGTGAGTCGGTGCCCGGGCAGCTGTTGTGATGAAATGGTCAAAATTTCAGAAATTCAGTCATCTAAACAAAAATCTGATAATACATAAATTGCATCTTGACAGCATGAAAATGTTGGTGATTTGTTTTTAATGATAAGTGTTTTGCTTCATAAGAGAAAATCTGATGTTTAAAAATTCCACACTCACATTGATTGCAGTTGTTCCCATGAGAGCAGAATTCAAAATGTTCTCAAAAATTCAGTTTTTGAATTAAAATTCTGATATTTGCCAAACTTCATTAACCATGACTCCAAAATATTCTAATTTTTTTTCAGGAAGTTTGAAAATGTATTTAGCAAGAATTTGATGGTATATGTTTACAGTAGTGTTTACAGTCAAACGTTTTCATGCACTGTAGGCTCAATTTTTGCTTAATCAAAAATCCGAGAAACAAGTTTTGTGGAGGACGGTCTGGAGATGCTCTGTAGCAAGTTTGGTGACAATTGAGCAAAAATTGTGGGAGGAGATACATTTTAAAAGTTTTACAGTTATTGAAAAAAACAGAGTGATGGACTTCATAATTTGTAATGAGTTTAAGTGGACAAAAGTTTCAGCAGTATTGAGGCTACATTGTGGTGAAGTTTCAACACTGTAGCATCTACCGTTGGTTTGGTAGGAATTTTTAAAGTTTTTAAATTTAAACGCTTATTGTGCCCCCCCTAGGAGGAGGGGGCACATGTCCTTGGAGTTGAGTGAATCTGGCATGGGGTCGGATGTTTCTGTGAAGTTTGGTGAGTTTTCGCCCATGGGAAGTATGACTTCCTTGGAAGAAGAAAGAAAGAAAGAAAGAAAGAAAGAAGAAGAATTCCTAGGAATACAATAGTGTCCCGGCAGCTTAGCTGCCCGGACCCTAATTAAGTCAGAACACTTAGGGCAGCACTGTCTATATGAAGATTTTATGCTAAGATTAAATATAGGCTAAAGTAATCATAGTGTGTGGTGCATTTAATCATGTTAACCCTTCCCTGTCATGTTGGCACAACATATAGCAATATAGGTTTAGGTATAGTAAAATATGGCTTAATAAAGTAATTAATTTTAATTTAATTTTATTCATTTTTTCTATTGTATCATATATTAAATTGTATTCATTCATTTTTGATTATTCAAAATGTTCCTTTTTTGTTTGTTTATTTGTTTGCTTAGTTTATATTATCCTCTAAATTAACATTAAATTGAATTTACCAAACTAACAGGATGAAGTTGAAATGGCAGCTCTTATATTACAGACAGTTAAATGATCAACTGGATAAAATCAGCTGAGTGGACGATAACTTATAGAAACTTATTTTTTACAGTGTAAATACAGAGTTTTTTTTTTTCACTTAGTCATCGATTCGTACCATAAACACAGCGTCTTTTACCGCTCGGGGTGTTGATCAACTAGTTGTACTTTCCTTTCCTTCGTTATGGTCGTGACTATACACCGGTGCGGCCGCGGAGAGGGAATCCCGACAGCTGATTGGACGAGGCTGGTTTTAATACGTCACACGGGATCCTTAGTATAACTAACATGCAGCGTGAGCGGCTGTTTCAATGCCTCTCAGCTTTATAGAGGGATCTACTGCACACCTCACAATTACACTATGGTGAGTTGACTTTTCATCTAGTTTGTTTTATCTAGACTGTGTCAGTGTGGTTACAGAAGTTAACCTGCAGTGTAAGTCGACAAATATCCCATATGTCCCACTGAGATGTGGGTAGAAGAGGGTTTGATAGGTTTTACGGTCAAACGATGTGGTGTGAAGATACAGTATGTGAGGGCATGTGCAGCCTAAGTTTAGATGACTACATGACTGTGTGGAGATGAGATAATTCACATCCTCTGTGGCTTTGAGTCAGTTGTGGCCTCTGCTTCTCCAGCACATGCTGAGCTCTTTGCAATGTGTTGCACCTCATCAGTGCAGCACAGAAGAATGAATTATTTCACCTCAGTAAAGTTATTGTATAAAGTACAGTGATTCAAGGATGGTACCTTAACTACTGCAAATGAGAAATGTTGGGGCCATGGCTAATAATTATTAATTATAGGCTATATATTCTTAATAATTGTGTGTGTGTTTGTATATATTTTATTATCAATTATTGTCTCATTATTTAGATTCATTCACAAACATATACATTTAATGAATGGGTTATAACTTACCATAGACATAATTTCAAGTGTTTGTCACCAGTTCTCATTTGCACATACACATACATGCACATACATATATTATCATTTGTCATTGTCATTAATACTATTTGTATTGACACAAGCTTCCTCTCATGCAAGAGTTATAGTAGTTAGTTATATATAGTTATATATAAGAGTTAAAAATGCATTAAGAAACACTTTTATCTGTTTATAACTATGTGTATAGTGAATCATGAACAACTTATTTAATGCTTACAAACTAGAACTTTAAACTTTATCTATTTTCTTTTATTTTACTTTTATTTGCTCTTGCTTTTAACTCTGTTTTTAGTGTTTGTTTTTATTCTGTTTTATGCTTCTCTTTTAAAAAAAAAAGTTTTGTCTTTATGTAAAGCACATTGAGTTGCCTTGGTATGAAATGTGCTATATAAATAAAGATGCCTTGCCTTGCCTTGCCTAGTCACTATGGTATGCTTAGCACTTTTACATTTTAACCTATTAAATGTTAAAAAGCAATCAAAACACACCTGATAAAACCCTAATTCACAAAGTGGTAGAGTCTGGCATGTTTTAAGCTTATGTTTAGATGCTAAGTTTTTTCAAACAGCCATTACACATAGGCTATATGATGCAGTTGTCTGATTATGTGTCTTGGTCTCTGTGTTTGAACAGTCCCTGCATGAAAACACAATGGAGAGACCCCCTGTGGGCAGATCACAGGCCAGTGAACCTGCTCCTACAAACAAACCAACTCACAGACTGTATCCATCACTGCCTAACGTAGACAGGTGAGGGGCTTTTTTTTTTTTTCATGTCAAGCTCCTCATGTGATTCTGTAGCTCGGCCTTAACACAAACGATGTGTTTACAGCTATGATGTTTGTGTGGTGGACCGGCTCGCTGCCGGTGAGGAGCTTCCCACAGCTGTGGACATCCATCCTGACAGACATCTGGAAGACACACAGGTAACATCACCATGTGCAACACTGGAAGATACGCCCGAGCGTTACTCACTCTCGCCCAGTCACCGTCTGATTCCCTCACCACAAAGAAATGACCCAGTTCAAGAGTTACTGGAAACAGTCCAGAGCAAAACTTCCAAAAATATGTAAAAGGAAGTCAGTGGATGCAGTTGTGTTGCATAATTGCCCATTTAATGGATGTACTGTTTGCCAAATTTGAATAGTTCCTCTTATTCCCCGCAGTCGGAAGTGTGTGCAGCCAACGCTGACGTCAGACTGAAAGCACAGATACTTATCTTGGAGGAGCAAAGGCAAGAGGTGAGTACATTTCAGAACTGAGATTTAGATTCATCCCAAAACACATGCATGTACTTATAGGCACTCATGAAATTTGTGTTCTTTCTGTCTTACTCAGCTTCTTTCTATTAATGAGAAATGGGCCAAAGAGTACAGAACCATGGTGCAGTACTACAAAGAGAAGGTAAGAAAGGGGCGAATTCACAGTCCCAGCTCTTGTCACTTTGTTTTATTATTTTATTGTGAGCTGTTTCGGTGTGTGTGTGTGTGTGTGTGTGTGTGTGTGCGTGTCATGTGACCTTTCCTTTGCTTAACACACAGGTCCAGGATTTAAAAGCACTACTGCAACAAAACAACAGACACTTTGAGGAGGAAACCAGCGAGGGAGCAGAAACACATAACATGACATGTAACAAGCTAAAAGCCAAAACACTCAAAGATGAAGACAGCAAATGGGTAAATACATAAGTTATGGTTTTTAAAGGCATATATGATCCCCTTAGCTGTGTAAAATGTCTTTAATAACTTCATCAACATGTTCCCAGGCTGGCGACATCGATGTCATATCTGAGCTGCTGAGAGTAGAGAAGGAGGCCGAAGAGCTGCGAGCACAGAACAGCACCCTGACCCGGAGAGGGCAGCATCAGCGCGAGGAGATCAAACGGCTCAACAAGGTGAGACCAGCTGCCACAACCTGAGCGTTTATGGTCGTTGTTCGTAAACCTTCAACAACGGCTTTAAGTTAATGCCACTGTTTTTGCCACGCAGGCCCTGAAGGAGACTCTTCTGCCCGCTCAGCCGCCCTTGATGAACAGTGAAACACTACAGGACCTGTGGAAACACCAGGTGAGCGTCATACATCAGTAAAGTAGTTAGAATGTTTTTGTGCTTTTTTGTTTTTAACCCTCGGATGATCCTTCAATTTGTACCACATCCATGACCCCTGGGCAAAATTCAGACATCAGTTACTCCCAAAATATTTGTGATTCTGTACATATTGGGCTGGGTCTTGACTAAACATGAAAATCACTTTTGACATGGGTTTCAAAAATTTTAACCCTTTCCTGACCAGTTGTTTTTGCTGCAAAATCAAAAAAATTCTATCGGGCTCTATGGGCTTTAGGGCTGGTCTCATTTACAGAGTGATAAAAATAGATATCCAAAATCCCCTCGGTGAAAACGTCTGACTATAATATGCCAGCAAACTAAAACAAGAAATTTGAAAGGGGCTTCATCCATTGTTCAGATTTCAGTTCTGGAAATTAGCGCATATTTCATTAGATATTGCCTCATTTACATATTTATACATCAAATTTGACAAAACTTGTAATACAATTGTTTTAATGTGAGTAATAAACTTGGGAGGTTTCATGGTGATATCTGTTAGTTAATTTTTTTTTACTTTAAAGCAGTACTAAAGAACTTTCAGTTTTGGTTGAGTTTGGCGGCGCCTGTGGACCAAAGCGGTAGTGTTTTGCCTGAAGGAAGACTCCATTTCCCATGAACACTAGCGTGAAGCCCTGTAAATATCCTGCATTAAAATTAACAGAAGACATCAAAACTAAGTTTCTGTTTCCAGTGGATCATTTCAAAGTGAAAACACAAACATAATCCATTGCTAAAGTGTCGTTTTGCCTGTTCCCTCCTTGTTGTGACTCGCAAAAGTGAAAGTGAAAGTAAAGTGAGAGCAGGGTTCCTACCATGCTCCTCAAAGCTGCTTAGTGCCAGAGAAAGAGATACAGACCCCCTCAGACCACGACAGAGGTGTCATTCAACTTGTTGTAAGTCGATGTATCATCACAAAAGTTATGAAAATATTTTATGAAGGTTGAAAAGTTACTTAGTGTTGGTTTAAAATACATTAAAAAACCCATAGGCGAGGTGGAGGTGGACATTTTTGTCCAGCAAAGGGTCATGGATGTGATTAAAATGCGTTACGGGTCCAAAAAATGGACTTTCATTCTGAAATTCTGGACATCCAGAGTTTACCCAAAGATACACCTCCTTGCCAAAAATCAGGCCCCAGGGACCTTTCATTAGACCGTGAGGAGTTGGGAAAGTGTGAGAGGTGGACAAAAATGTCCAGGGGTAACAGGAGGAGATAGTTCCACATTTTGGGAAAAAGACTTTGATGAGACAATCGATACGACTCTCATTTGTTGATGTAAGATATGAAACTGTAATCTGAGTGGCATTAACCCTCTGAAGTGTACACAGGTATTTCCCAAACGGTTGGATTCTAGTGCCCTCTCCTAAATACCTATTTGTATCCTAATATAATTTCCTTATCATCATTTTCCAGGCTGAGATCTACAAGGAAGACTTTCTGACGGAGAGAAAGGACAGAGAGAAACTCAAGGACAAATATTTGGAGCTGGAGGGTCGGTTTAGAAAAGCTCGCAATGAGCTCCACGGGCTCAGATCTCAGGTATGACGCATTTACGTGAAAGATGCTTGTTTTCTGTCATGTTTGCTGGAAACAAGGTCGAAAAGATGCTGATTACAGTTCTTCTGTTTTGACAGCTGGCTCGGCCGCAGCCGCCGCAACCCGTGCTCGAATGCGTCTGTGCAGATTGTCCAAAGTGGGAGGTCCGTCCGGTCAAACAGCACCGCGTGCAGCTACAGAGGAGATACGCGCATGATAACAAACTGTGACACTTGAAACTCATCACGAGACGACGCTCGATTATCGGGAGAAAATTGAGGAAGTGAGCCCTGTCTCTGTTTCAGTCCTCCGCCAACTGTCTGCTGCACATTCAACCTCAAGGTTGTTGGTTTTTTTCATCACGACTGAAACGAGGCCACTCTGCCGGTACACGACCCGTTTGGTGACCTGCTGTGTGAAAAAACAAATGTATAGGAGGATACAAAAAAGACACACCAAAGACTGACATGAAACACTCTACCCAGTGTTTTGGTCCTGAGGGAGATATCAGTTATTGCACAACCACACACAAAATTGACATGGATCATATTTATCAAAGGCAGATAAAGAATGAAAGGGAGTTTGTGTTTTACAGTATGCTTTGTTCATAAAGAAAGACCGAGACAAAACACAGCCTCATTGTAGGAGGAATAAAAGTCACGTGACTCCATGTTCTCTGGAGAATCATCTCGATCTTCAGTTTTTTGCTCATTTGCACCCGCGGCCTCTCAGAGACACGGCTAGAAAGAAAGTGTACAGGAACATTTATTTTAACTGTGTATTTATGAGTGTAAATGTCTAATTTCTCTTGTGTATTTATCATGGATATAAACTACTGAATCATATGTGTGTGTAATGTTTTGTACAGATCAGTAAATACAGTTTTAACAGGAAAGTGGCTCGATGACATCACATCCTCCCCTGTCACAAGCATGTGCAATATGTAAATGAAAAAGAAACAGCTAATACCTGCAGAAAAATACTGTAACATTGGAAACACAATATTATTACATTTTTCAGATGTATTATTTGGCATGAATTGTAATCTATTAAACACACATTATTTTCTTAGCAGACTGTGAGAGTCAGTGTGGGGATAATGGGTGGTGGGGGGGGAGGGGTTACCTGAGTTCCTTGTCTTGTAAAATGTCCTTCAAAGGTCCTTTCTGGCACACACCATCACTATACTCTCCATGTGTTGTGACTTTATGGCTCCACATGCCAATGACATGGTAATGGCTCCCTGATGGCAATAAGAGTTGTTAATTAAAGGACGTAAATCATTTACTGTTTAGTCATTGTACCTATTAAAGGGATAGTTCACCCAAAATTCAAATTTCACTCATTCACTGAGTTACGGGGGGGTCCGCGCAGCAGTATTTGTCCATAATGGTTGTCAATGGATACCAACTTTCTTCGTCCAAAAAGACACACCAAAAAACATCCAAATACCTCCATACTGCTCGTCTGTAATGTCCGTCTTGTATTGAAGCCCCGACATGAGAAATTGTTCCGCCGGAACACAGGAAGAGCAGTGAACTGAGACACCAGGAGCTTCCGCTACAAACAAGCTTAGAATATAGACTTATTTAATTTTTTTCGGAACAATTTCTCATGTCGGGGCTTCAATACAAGACGGACATTACAGATGAGCAGTATGGAGGTATTTGGATGTTTTTTGGTGTGTCTTTTTGGACGAAGAAAGTTGGTATCCATTGACAACCATTATATGGACAAATACTCCTGCGCTGACCCCCCCGTAACTCAGAGAAGGAACGGAGGACTCTGAAAATTTTCACAGCTCTTAGATGACATGAGGGTGAGTAGATAATGAGTGAAATTTGAATTTTGGGTGAACTATCCCTTTAAATGGCATGAAGTAAAGTTTCTCATTGTTGCTGCTCTCATAATCAGTCAAAGTCATCTTCATGAGGGAAGCATGGTTTAGAACAGGAAATAGAGAGGGCACCATCCTGTGTTTCTGTCATTATTATGGGTACATGTTGATATCCGGTCCATAGCCGGTGGGGGTTTTCAGTGCTGCCACTCCACCCACTGTGATCTCTCTGTGGAACAAACCCTGAGCCAAAGGACACAGGACCTACCGTGAAACATGTGTAAAAGTCTTTATTCAATATCCCAGCTCATCAAATCAGCGCTCGCAATCTACATTTCCCCCCTTTGTACTCGCCAACAGAGACAGTGATGAGGCTCTGATAGTGACAGAGTCTGGATCTCCATTAAAGGAACCCACTGAAGACTGTTTGATCCAGGAAGCCCCAGCTGCTTCCAGGTACCTGTTTGAAGTAGTTATTAAAAACAGCAAGTAATAAATCATATGGTAGAGTGATGGTAGAAATGTAAGACATCTACTGACCTCTACTGGTGAAGAGAAGGAAGTGCAGTAACTGACTTTTCCTTTCAAGGCCCGGCCGTCAGCAACCTAATACTTCATTTTACTGAAACTCTATCTCTGAATCTCTACATCTCTATCTATGATTGTTTAATAGTTTTGAACATTAAAAAGGTTTCCAGACATAAATGAGATACCAAATACACATAAGCAAATGTACATTATACAGAACCATGCAGCAAATTTTAGAAAACTCACATATACTGTAGAAGTTTCCAAGGGATGTTAAAAAGCGATGATTTTGACAGGGGCTCTTTGTTCAATGCCTTATTCTTACTTTTGAAGCTGAAAGCAATGAATAAAAGATGAATTCAAAAAAGTCCACTCCCCCTTTCTTCTCTTTTTTATTTTTACCTTTATACTGAGACAGGAACCTCACCGTGAGAACTCCATCCTCATCAACAACCTGGCAGTGGAAATAACAGACTGTGTTAAATACCTTGGGCTAACATTGGACAATCAACTTACTTTTGACCAGTACATCAGTGACATCCAGAATAGGAGCCATCAAAGACCGTCACTCATCCTCAATCTGAAAGCGCTTTATGTTACCCCCCATCTCCTCCTGTTGTTGTATCCAAGCATGATCCAGTCCATTCTCACATACTGTTCCACCTGCTTCTTCAACATGTTATCTGTTAAAAACAAAGTCAAACTCACACACATAACCACCACAGCTTAAAGGGATAGTTCACCCAAAATTCAAATTTCACTATTATCACACTTATCTACTCACCCTTATGTCGACTAAGGGCTGTGAGAATTTTCAGAGTCCTCCGTGCCTTCTCGGAGTTACGGGGGGGTCAGCGCAGCAGTATGGTTGTGAATGGTGCTCACTTTTCTTCGTCCAAAAAGACACACCAAAAAACATCCAAATACCTCCATACTGCTCGTCTGTAATGTCCCTCTTGTATTGAAGCCCGGACATGAGAAATTGTTCCGCCGGTCAGTGCAAATCACGCGAGATTTGCACTGACACAGGAAGAGCAGTGAACTGAGACACTGGGAGCTTCCGCTACAAACAAGCTTAAAACATATACTTATTTAATTTTTTCGGAACAATTTCTCATGGGCTTCAATACAAGAGGGACATTACAGACGAGCAGTATGGAGGTATTTGGATGTTTTTTGGTGTGTCTTTTTGGACGAAGAAAAGTGAGCACCATTCACAACCATTATGGACAAATACTGCTGCGCGGACCCCCCCGTAACTCAGAGAAGGCACGGAGGACTCTGAAAATTCTCCCAGCCCTTAGTCGACATGAGGGTGAGTAGATAATGAGTGAAATTTGAATTTTGGGTGAACTATTCCTTTAACATATCAACAACAGGGCCATCACAGGTAAAAGGGCCCGCCTCATTCCGGCTGTCATAGCGACTCTGAACAAAAGGCCTTGCTGAACAGGCCAGAGTGTGGGCTTTTTTTTTTTCAAATGTGCACACTTGTGTCTATATGTTGTATATTGTATGTTGCGCCCGATGTTATCTTCTTGCTCTGTTCCCATGGTGGAATGTGAAATGAAAAGGTACTGTGAAAAAAGAATTTCCTTAAAGGGACAATAAAACTCAAAAGTCTAAAAATAAATAAAAGGAAGTTCATGGACAGACAGTGACCCCCACCACCATTTGATTTCATTGGAAACACTTCTGCTGTCTAGTGTGACTGCACTCATAGCATATTTAAGTATTTGCACATGTGCTGATCAATCAGTTTTAATATCCTTTTCATTTCATTTATTTTGGTATCGGTCCTATTTATGCTGACTCTCAAAACGAGACCTTTCATTCGTTAAAATTGTATCCATGAATCCTTTTCCAAACCAGTGACTGGAACAAGTTCAGTCTGCTTTTCAAATGTAATTCAACACTGAAGCTGAATTAAACCAAAAAAAAAGTCTCCATCAGGAGTCGGTGTATAATCAAATTTTAAGCATTTTTGTAGTAAACCGCAGTGGTGGATGAGCAAACGAGACGTCTAAACACTCTTCCACCTGCTGCTCTGCACCCTCGTAGAGTCCTTGCACCATGCCAGTTTTTCCAAGACGGTCCAGGTCCAGAACTTTGAGACAAAGAGGAATCAAATGTTTTCACAGCTGCATATTTGCTTGAAACAGCACCACTTTAAAAAACACTCTAAATGTAGGCATTAGCAGACCAGATCTGTGTGGAGATATTCTTGTTTTGTGATCATGTCACGTACCTGCCTGCTTTCAGTTCAGAGAAACAACAGGTGAAGGATTAGTTTTCACAGCAGCTGTATAAAGTGACTGACCCACTGGCACTCAGTGGCTGTACAGGTCACATAGACACAGGATGTATACCTAGCCATAACTGCCATAAATGATGCGAAACCTGCGGAGCTAGTTCAGGCAGACAACTCAAGCTGTGCCCATCCTGATCAGCTGATCAGTCACATGCCCTCCTCCTCCAAATAGGGCGGGCTACTTAAACCCCCCAGTTTACCTGCTCATCCCTGGCTACGCTGCTGCTGCTGCCGCTGCTATTTCATTTCATTTCATTTCGTTTCATTTCATTTATTGTTTATTTGACAAGGACAGTGCACATTAAAGGGATAGTTCACCCAAAATTCAAATTTTCCTATCATGTCGACTAAGAGCTGTGAGAATTTTCAGAGTCCTCCGTGCCTTCTCTGAGTTATGGGGGGGGCTGCAGCAGTATTTGTCCATATAATGGTTGTCAATGGATACCAACTTTCTTCGTCCAAAAAGACACACCAAAAAACATCCAAATACCTCCATACTGCTCGTCTGTAATGCCCCTCTTGTACAGTATTGAAGCCCCAACATGAGAAATTGTCCTGAAAAAAATTAAATAAGTCTATATTACGAAAAAAGTTGGTATCCATTGACAACCATTATATGGACAAATACTGTTGTGCGGACCCCCCCGCCCCCCCCCCCATAACTCAGAGAAGGCACGGAGGACTCTGAAAATTCTCACAGCTCTTAGTCAACATGAGGGTGAGTAGATAATGAGTGAAATCTGAATTTTGGGTGAACTATCCCTTTAATGGACAATTTGTTACACGCACATCACGTCATGTAAAAGTGCCGGATTTAGCTCGAAGCTAATATGCTCTGCTGCCTTGCTGCTGCTTCTGCATACATCTTGCTGTTGCTGCTGCTGCTGCTGCTGCTGCTGCTGCTGCTGCTGCTGCTGCTGCCCATGAGGTTTTGCAAACCCACCTCCTCCCCAGGATCCACCTGTGGGCTCTGTCTCTATGATCCCCTGTAGGGGGTCTGCTTTATTCCCTGTAATGTCCAATACCAGATCATTCAGGGAACGAATAACTGAGACAGAGCCTGACGCCAAATCTGCTGCAGCCATGCTTAAGGATACCTATGCTGTGCTTCAGTTTGCAATGCTTACAATCAATCCTGCTGCAACCATGCTCAAGAATATGCTAACTATGCTGTGCTTCAGCTTGCAATGCTTATACTCAATAAATTATTTGTTCTCATTTCAGAGTTGTCTCCTCTGAACTGCTGTATATGGCCTACAGGTATTAAACAATCTGCATCTTTCACAGCCAAAGAGCAAACAATAGTAAGTACTGTTAATGTGAACGATACCTTTTTAGGACTGACTGACAGGTTTGTCTCCAATAGTAATGAAAACAGGAAGCTCTGTTTCCCTGTTTGTGCATGCTGCCCTTTGAACCTGCACATTTTAAACCCCTAAAGCTGAACACAACCTTTTAAAATACCGTATATGGCACTCCTGGATATTCCCAGTTGCCGTACTTGTGCAGATTTAAATCCTTTAAGATGGTAATGAGGGGTTGAGTAAAACACTCGCAGTTGTGGAGGCGGATTTTAGAAGAATTTTATTGGCACAGTTATAGCAGCAATGTGTTCTTGTTTATTTTCAACAATGGTCCCATAGCAGTTTGTTTTCTATCTGGCTTTGGCTATCGGTAACCTTCAATTAAGAGGAATATTATTGACACTTTGAGCTCAGTTGAAGTGATTGTCAGTACAGTTGCATAAAGTGCATATGCACACAACATAAAGAAAGTGAAACTGAGTATATTCTAAATCACCAGATCTGCTGTGCTGCTGCTCTGTAGCTACATTCTTAGTGGTTTAGTCTGAAGATACTTGCTGTTTATAAATAGATGCAGTAATGTATGGTTAGGATTATGATTCAGGGCCTTAAGGTGATGATGAACTTAAAATAAAATATATTACAATGCTTTAAAATGGTAACACAAACTGTACCCAGTGCTCAGTGTTGTAGCATGTTGTTACAATGCAAATTGTGATGTTGGAAAAAAAAGGAATATTGAAATACTGTACTTCTCTGCCTTTTTTACAGATAAATACGTTAAATACATTCTAGTGAAGTATTTTCAAAGGACAGCATTAACAGTCACTAAGCGTTAAAAAAAAAAAAAAAAAAAAGACAAATTCTGGCCAGTATTGCACACCAGTTTACAACCAGTTCTGACACATCAGCCGCCAAACTCTGCCAACACCATAGCAGGAATATTAGAACATCCACTTGTCAGAGGACCAGTCCCGAAAAAGAAACGCCACGGCATCAGTAGAAAGCCGGGTTTGTATGCTCGATGACGCAGCGCCGGCAGTGGCGTCTGACAAACCGCAGAGCCTCCGGCGACACCTCGCAGTCCTGCACGTTGAGAAGCTGCAGCTCGCAGCAGTTGGCCGCCAGAGCTTTGAGTCCTCTGCCCGTCACGCTCTCGCAGGCTCTGAGACTCACTCGCCTCAGGCCTTGGCAGTACATGGCCAGCTGCTCCAGTCCGCTGTCTGACACCAGGGGGCATTTACCCACATCCAGAGACTTGAGTTTGGGGCAGCTCCTGGCCAAGTGGCTGAGGCCGTGGTCTGTCAGCCCCTCGCAGCCCCTCGCGTTCAAGTAGCGCAGTCTCGGGCAGTAGCGAGCCACGTAACGCATGCCCACGTCCGTGATGCGGGTGCAGTGGGCCACGCTCAGGTAGCGCAGGCAGCCCTCCAGCCGGGCCACTTCCCGCAGGCCGAAGTCCCCCACCAGGCGGCAGTCGCTGAGGCTGAGCTCCCTGATGGAGGGGCAGTGGAGAGCCAGGTGGCGCAGGGATTCGTCTGTCAGTCTGGTGCAGCGGCGCAAATACAGATGCGTCAGGCGGGGGCAGTGGGAGGCGATAGTTCGCAAGCCCTCGTCCTCGAGGGAAAAGCAGTCGGTCATGTCCAGGAAGTGAATGGAGATCTGCTGGCCGTGCAGGGTGGACAGCTGGAGGGAGGCCTCCTGGGTCAGGCTGATACATGTCACTTTGGAGCAGCCTGGAGGAGGAGGGAGGAGAGATGGTCAGCTTAGGATCTTCGATAGATTTGGTTTACACATTTGAGCTTAGAATTATAAGGTTCTATCTCCGTTTAGGGTAGTTCCGAGATATTGAGCATCAAAGTTCCAACTCGGCTTGTGTTTTGGTTGATAGAACCTTTGTATTTTATGAATAACGAATCAAAAAATGTTGAAAATTTAAAAATAACACCACACAGGCATTAACAGACCACTAATGGATGATATTATGCAAAAAACTCAATTTTGAAAAAAATGGAGATAGAACCTTATAATTCTAAGCTCACGATTTCCCAGTCATAGCATTCAGGTCTCCATATGAACACTGGTATTTTGCTTGCTTTAAAGGGGTAGTTCAACATTTTGGCAAATTCACCTATTGCCATAATCACTATAGTCATAGGAATAGGTTCATTACCTTTAATTATCGGTGCAAGCTGTTTTGAGATCCGCGGGGCAGAGACGTGAGCTGCTCAGACAACACAAGGAGGAGGTGAACGGTACAGGTCCCCTGTCCCTCAAAACTCATCAAATACACAATCCAACAACTCCAAAACGCTCTGGTGGACAAGTTGTGACCTGCACATTCACCACGCTATCAGATAATAATGTAACATTATGAGACAGAGTTGTCTTTGAGGCAAATGCATAGCTGGAACTATGTTCCAGACATGGCTGCTGGGTGGTGCGATTTCATAAGCGCCAGTAGTTCTGAGTATTTGCTTCATGTGTCGTAATGTTACATAATTATACTTAATTATTTCACAGTGTGGCAAAAGTGCAGGTCACAACTTGTCCACAAAAGTGTTTTGGAGTTGTTGGATTGTGTATTTGATTAGTTTTAAGGGACAGGGGACCTGTACCGTTCACCTCCATTGTGTTCGCTGAGCAGCTCACGTCTCTGCCCCGCAGATCTCAAAACAACATGCACTGATAATTAAAGGTAATAATAACTAATAGGGATTGTGGCAATAGGTGAATTTGCCAAAATGTTGAACTATCCCTTTAATCATTTGTCTTGTTCACTGGCCTTGTGTGAGTTTTTAATGAGCTTGTAATGGAGGAGTTTGCCCTGAGTTAAGTTAAAGCATGAGGCGAGTTTTAGCCTTTTGTTATTTTTACAATACAGGAAGAAAACTGACTTTGAAAACCTGGTATTAAATGTTGACTTCAGTTAAACTTCAGAGGACAACTATTGGATGGAACTAGTGGATTTTGTCCCATTACTTTCAACAGAAGATTGTCATGAAGGTCAAACTGAGTAATACACAGCCACTAGAGGGCGCCAGAGTAAAAAACCTGCTGAGTTTGGCTGCATACCTGCACCTACAAGCAGGAAAACGTTTGAGTGCAAGCAACTCCAGGAAAACCTAAACTGTGGTCATTTCTTCAGGATAAGAATCAACGTCTGGTGTCCTTGGTGGTTACAAAACAGATTTGATTTCATTATTTTTGGCTTTTCAAATAAAAACCACATCTTTTTTACAAAGGCTATTTTTTGCAACAAAGGGGCTTACTTCCTGGTGCTAATGGTGCAGACTTTGCTCTGCCACCGAAGCCTTGTCCAAGTCAATGTTATTTGTGTCACTTCCTTAATGAAAGCAGCAGACCAGCCCTCTTACTCATGTTGAGGTAAGTTCTGCTCTCAGCTAAAAAAGCCTTTCTTCTCCCATATGGGAGCTTTAAGGTTGGCAGAGCTTCTCCCCGCTCCTCTAATGATTTTACCAGCTTCAGGAGAAATGACTGAGGACTGAGAGGAGGAATTCTTTGAGGTAAGTCCACACGTGTGTGATGTAAGGTAGAAGCCACTCCTTAAAACCCTCCTGTTGTCCTCCTGGGTCAAGGAAGGAAGGAAGGAAGGAAGGAAGAACAAAGGGAAAGATGGGAGGAAAGAAGGAGGGGGAAAAGGAAGGAAAGATAGAAGGAGGGAGGGAACAGATTGGGTTAATTGGGTCAAAAAGGAAGGAAGGAAGGAAGGAAGGGGAACAGGATTGTGGAAAGAAAGATGGAGGGAGGGAACAGATTCGTTCAAGGAAGGAAGAAGGGAAAGAAGGGAGGAAAGAAGGAAGGGAAAAGGGAAGAAAAGAAAGATGGAGGTCAATTGGATCAAAAGAGGAAGGAAGAAGAAGTAAGGACGAAGGGAAGGAAGGAAGGAAGGAAGGAAGGAAGGAAGGAAGGAAGGAAGGAAGGAAGGAAGGAAGGAAGGAAGGGGAAAAGGATTGTGGAAAGAAGGAAGGGAAAAGGATTGTGGAAAGAAAGATGGAGGGAGGGAACAGATTCATTCAAGGAAGGAAGAAGGGAAAGAAGGAAGGGAAAAGGGAAGGAAAGAAAGATGGAGGGAGAGGGAACAGATCAGGTCAATTGGATCAAAAGAGGAAGGAAGAAGAAGTAAGGACGAAGGGAAGGAAGGAAGGAAGAAAAGAAGGAAGGATGGAGACAGACAGATTGGGTCAATTTGACCCAGAATGACAACAGGAGGGTTAATAAAAACCGAATAAGCCTGTAAGGTGAGATGGACGCATCTCATAGGGCGAGTAAGAAAGGAAAGTTTCTTGTCTCTTTACCTGAGAGGTTGAGGTGTTCCAGGTTGGGGCAGCGGGACACCACCTCGAACACGGCCTCGTTGGAGACGTTGTAACAGCCGGCCACCTCCAGGCGGCGCAGCTCCGGGCAGCACTGGGCCACCACGTGCAGCCCCCGGTCCGTCAGCCTCTTGCAGCCGTTCACCACCACCGTCTCCAGGGTCAGACACACGTTGGGGGTGTCCTGGCACAGCCGGTGGGTCAGGACCCTGATGGCCCGGTCGGCGTGGAGCAGCTCCCCCGTCAGCCGCACGGTGCTCCACAGCCGGGGGTCCCACGCCAGGTTGTACCAGCGCCGGCAGACGCGCGCGCAGCGGCACAGCTGATTGGTGGGGAGGTGGGAGAAGATCTGCAGGAGAGCGTGGTCGGGGAGCAGGTCGATGGGGGCGTGGTGGTGGGTTTTCGACTGGCGGGAGCGGGTGTGAGTGCCCGGCTGGGGGTGGACCACGGCCACCGTCTCGGCCGGGGCGGAGGACGAGGACGAGGAGTTGGTCTCATGGCCGTTGCTGGAGAGGGCGGGCGAGGACAGGGAGGAGGACTTGGACGGGAGGATCAGACCAGGGCTGGGGGTGCTCAGAGTCCTTATGCTGGAGTCTAAACCTAAAAAGAAAGACAAGATGGATGTGAAAAAGAGAGAGTTAAGGGGTGTCCCAATTCGTAGGGGTTGACTTTCTACCCCTACCCCTTGTAGCTCCGTTTCAAGGGGCGAGGGGCAAGGGGTAGGGGTAAAAAAGAGAAATGGGATTGGGCCTTAGTGTCTGAAGCCAAGAAAAGTCTCTCAGAGTTTCTTCCTTGTCCATCTGTCGATCCAGTCCTGGCTTGACGAGTGTAAAGCACAGGAGCTTTTGAAAGACCTGGTCTCCTGTGATCTCTATAAGCAGTGTTGAGACTTTTACTGTGATGTCCTGATGTCTGTGACTTTCTCAGAACAATGAATGGTGTAAATACTGAGAACTTTCTGCTCAATTTCCCATTCTGGCAGAGTGGAAGCCAACATCAGCACCGTCCTGTTTCCACTTCTATTAATGGAAAAACCCACCCTCAGATACATTGTTTAATATCATCAATCTGTGACATTTAGTGCATTCCAAGAATCATTTTGCAATGAGTACTGTAACCTGACTCACCGGTGCACTTATATTTCCATTTCGCCCACTTCTCTGAACGACTTCTGACAACTAAAAACAGTCCCGCAGTTTCTGTATTGTATAGAGTGGGTTTCACAGAGGGGGAGAGAACAGCTAATGGATACACTGCTGGTAAGGCCTAGAAACTAAGTATTTCCAACCTAGAAAACCAGCTTAGCATTTTAAATAGCCTACTAGTCTATAAAGAAAGAACTTTAAAGAGACAGAAATGAGGAAGGGAAACTACACAAGTCCCTAAAGGCAAGGTATATATACATTTTTTACTTTTGGTTTGTTGTTGTGATGATCTGTTTTTTTCCAAGTTTGATTTCTAAAAGAAAAAAAAGAACAACCTTGAACTTTTAAATATGTTTTCCACTAGTCCTTCACTCATCTCGGTTTCTGCGTTAGAAATTAGTCATATGTGGAAACAAAAAAAACTACAAAAAGGCCACAAAATGAGGTGGAGGCATCACGGTGACGATGCCAACAGAGACACCAGCTTTTATCATCGCTGAAGAAGAGTTTCCATGGGTCTTGTTATCGTCTTTTGGGGGTGTTTGGGGGGGAAAAACAGTGTCCCGTTTTATCTCTCAGGCATTTGGGCAGCAGTCACAGCTAGGGCCTCTTGATCAAGATGAACCCTGTGGCTTCAAAGCCAACACAGCTGAGGAGGTTTTGGTGCTGGAGCTAACAATGTACGGTTAGCCCTGTGTAAACACTGAGGCCCTCCTGACAGATGTGCGCTGATTGCCGCAACGGCTGAAGACGCAGCTGTGAGAAAGAGGTGGCTGGATCCCATCACCGTGGCGTGAGACGACGCGAGCCTCCGCCTTTTCTCTGGATGGAGGCGCTTGGATCTGAACCCATCACACCGGGACGCCGATCTGATGCTATCTGTGTCTCCTCAAGACCCCCGTCCCCTACGACACCACCATCGCTTTGTCCAGTCTTGAGCAGCACAGTTGGAGTGATAGTAATCACTAAAAGCATTTCGAGTAGTCACAAGTATGATGTCACTTACAGCTGTCACACTATGACTTTGGAGGCTACGTGGTCAAAAGATGAGGGTCTTATCCTCTTTCAAAATAAAACAACAACAGTTCTGTGACGTTAACAGAAAGTTTGATTTTTCTCCACTGAGTCATTTTCACAAATTTCACAAGATAACTAAGGTTGAATATGGGGGAAACTTACAAAAACTGCATATTCAAAGTTGAGTTTAAAATAAAAAATAGCTCTTTCTAAAGGGTGATAGTGAGATTATTTTTTTCAACTACCACCTGCTGAATCTATGAAAAGGATAACCAACCAAAAATGGTGACCCAAAACACAATTTATGTGGAAGTCACTAGTTTTGAAAGAGGTTGTTGGAAAAAATAATAAGAAGAATGTGATTCTCACATTCTGACACTCAAACTTGGTATTCAAAAAGATACACAAAGAAAGACGGCTGAGGGTGCAGAACCTTTTGAGCCAAATTGAGCTGAGACTCCCAAACCTCCCTTTTATAGTCTCCCAGCCAACAGCTGAGCTCTACCAACAGAAAAAAAAACTTTTCATATCAATCCATAACACATTCATTTTACACCTTTTCTTCCAATTAACTTCCAATGAAGAACTTTGTCAGGAATCCAGCTTGTCAGAGCTTCCAACCAGCGTAGCCTACAGTGTCAATTTTGATCTAAACATTTTACCAAAACACTAACTGAACCTAGTCTACCCAAGGGGGCAGTTGTCGGTCTGAGAAGTGAAGCTCACTTCCGCGTTCAAAAAACTGCAATCCCCTGGGCTTCCTCTGGGGGCTGGTACCAGAAGGGAGCATTCTCCATGACCCCCATGTTAAAATCACCGACTTTACATCCTCAATAAACATGATCAAAGCCTGGTGTCAGAACGTTTTTTGGTCTCAATCGATAGTTTCTACCCCCGCACACACTCTGAGGGGGGTGAATTTTTTTTAACTCTACCGTTTTACTGTTATTAGGTTAAAATTCTGGCCAATTAGGGCGCGGAAACATTGAGTGACAGGTCCGAGCAGCTCCGTGGACAGCTGCTTCGAGGCCAGTGGGCGGGTTCTCGGCCGGCCAATCCAACATGGCGCTGTTCAGGCCGCCATATTTGAGTCACAAAAACGACTCCCCAAAACCAATGGGGGACGTCACGGACGCTACGTCCATTCTTTTTATAGTCTATGAGTCTACCACAAGAACCTGTGTAGGAACCTTTACTTGCCTTTAACTATAGGAATCTATACCTCCGGTTTTGGTTTCTGGGTTGCAGTTCCCACTCATCATATTATTTTGTGGTTGCACAAAAAAGATGTAATTTACGTCAGAATTTTTAAAAAATGGAAGCCACTTGAACCAGTTCATCACCAACATCACCCAGTTTCACCACGAGAACCTCTCGAGGAAACTCAGGGGCTCTGGTTGCAACATAGTCCCAGTTGTTCATGCATCTAAGTTCATCTAAGTTCATCTTCAAGTACTTTATGAAGGCCCAGCCACGACCCAAGCTGACACTGATATCAATATCAGGAGTTGAACATTTTGGAATTTCTTGCTCCCTATGACCCTAATCCCCATCTATTTAAAATAAGAAAATATAAAGCCGGGGAAGACTGGGGTTATTTTGTAATTGCTTCAGCGTGTAGTAAAACAAGGGGAAAAAACATCACCCTGCAGATCATTGCCACTTTGCAGAAATGACCGTGATTGCTCTGTGCTGTTGTCTCATCATGTGCCAAAATTTCAGCCCAAAACAAAGCTGTCACTTTTTAATCCTTTATCAGACTTATTTGTCTAATCTTGGTCTCTAAGATGTGGTAAAAGCCAAACAGGAACAGGCTGAACTATTGAATTCCTTTTTTTTAGTTTTTGGAGGCTCCATTTTTCGAGGAATCATCAACACTTGGTTTGAAAAAGTCACGCAGTTTAAAGCTTGTAATGTTGACACAGTTTTAAGGTAATTTTGCAGTGTTGTGCTGTGATAGATTACCTTGTCATCGAGACTTATGCAACCCGTGATTCCCATAAATCTCAGCAGATATAACTGTATTAACGGCACATTAACACTGTATTAACCTACTTTTCTTGTTCCACTCATGTAGATCTGCCCGTAATTGAATTGTGCCGGCTTCGGGGGGCCAACGGTCAGCTGCTTCTGCACGGCGTATGTCAGCATCTGCATGACAAATGGACAGCATCCTGCCTGTCATGTGGATTTGTGTGCTGAGACAGACAGCTGGAACTGTGACACCGTCCTTCCTCACGGGCCCCCGTCCTGCAAAAGGATCTGTATTCCAGACCTTTCTGCCTGGGGTCTGATGACATCCGCAGGCTCATCCTCTCGGGAACATGTCCTCCGATTTGCAGCTACTTTAAAACGGCCTCCTGTGTGCCTTAAAAGTCTCACTCGCGTCCAAATTCGAGCAAAAAATAAGGAGCGCCGCCGTCCAAGATGCTCGGGATCTGCAGCGAAACACATTTTATTCAGCTTTCGTGAGGTTGTGGGATTTAATCATCCTTGTGGGATATGATTGACCTCAGTTTGGGTTTAATGCATCACATTCTTGTGGGTGGTCCGTCTATGATTAGTTCAACCGTAAATGTGTAGGGTTCATTTCCTTGAGGTCATCTAGCTTATTTTGGCCTCATTTGGATTTCTCTGATGATAATGCATTTTTTTTTAGCCTAATACAAAGGGTTTAATGGTCTGAGGCCATTATAAACACCTCATCTATTTCAAATTTCACACACCTGAACAAATACGGCATGACAGTAGTGCTCCTTGGGTTTTCGTGTTTATTCAAGTACATTATAAATATTGCAAGATTCCTGAGTTAATACCTAGTGTTTGTGGATTTATCCAACATGGCTGGATTTGGAACCGCATGGCTTTGCAGCACATGAGCTATACAAGCAAGTGGAAATCAGTACAGTATATATTTGGGATCTGGTCCATGCATCTGCATGTATGAAAGAGTAATGATGTAAGGGTGTACATTTATGGCCAAAAGTCACAAATCAGCGATCAATCCATTGCGGCATCACAACAGCGTCGCCGGTTGCCAAAATTCACAACATCCAAAAGAAGATCAGATTTTCCACAGAGCCCATGTGCAGGCGTGACACAGACACATTTCTTGACTCATTAGTTTTGATGGATGAACGAGGGGTCCGGCTTTGTTATCCAAGTCGGGGCTAATAATGCCACTGGCCAAGGAGCCGCTGCCAAATTGCGTAATTACATGTGTCGCTGATCAGAGGAGCGCTCCAGCCATGAAGAAACACAGCAGCAGTGGCGCTACTGCTTAAGGCTACATCCACACCTCCTGTATACAGCCGACACAGACTTCCACACAGCTGGTGGCGGCGGTGGGGAAAGTTATTTGAAGACAGATTCACAGTCGCTTGGTTGGACAGAGGACACGTGGATTCCTTGAGGGAAGTCCAGGTGTTATCGATCTGTTTTCTGGTCGCATGAGGCATCTGTTTATCCAATCACCATCATCATGTCAAGCTGTGGTGATTGCTTGACATGATGATAAATAAGCAAATGATGAAGTTGTTGAGAATGATCTTACAGCTGCAACATTCCCGTTTTACTCACTCTGGAACTTCTCGATAGGAGATAAATGCATCCTTCTTGTCTCTACTGGTTTTTCCGGGGTGTGTGACTCTTCGATGGGGTATTCCCAAAAGTCCATTGCAACACACATCAATAGCAGACACTAAATCCTCTCTATGGTAAGACAAACATACAGTTTCAAAGCCAGCCTTTGCAGACAAACGCCAAATAAAAAGCTCTGGAATTAAGACATAAAAGATAACCCATAAACCATACCCTAACCCATAAAAGATAATAATATACAAGAACAAAATTCAGTGAATAAATAAAAGAAGCCAAAACATTTAGGATACAGTCAAGAAAAACATCCAACATATTCAGCTTTCTTAAAAATCAAAAGTACTTTTACGGCTATGGTAGTTACTATTGTAGAAAAAATTGCATATCCCTTAAAAAAACAAACCAAAAACTTCTGTTGAGTTTATAATTGGATTTGAAGAAGCTGTAGAAACTGATGCTAAATATTTAATGTGCAGAAACACCTGGCTTTGTGTAACCTCATCACTGAAATCATTCTTTTCCCCTTTAGAATCCCTATCTTCTTATAAATACAAATCTTTTCTCCACCTGCACAAGCTTGAATTTCTCACGTAGGTTTACAACGCTTGATTTCGCCCAAACTTTGAATTTGGAATAACACCCCAAACAACTCTTTACGAGCTCTGAATGTTTTGAGACCGGAACAAATGGAGGATTAGAAAGAGCTGGTGAACGTTGACTCATATGTGGTTCAACTTTAACTTTTACTAGTTTGCAACATCTGCCTAAAGCTCATTCGTGACTTGTGTTGTTGGAAAACAACCCCCCACTTGGGCTCCACTTACTAACTATTAGGGGAACTTCCAGCTATAACATGTAAGTAAACCTTAAAGGGATAGTTCACCCAAAATTGAAATTTCACTCATTATCTACTCACCCTCATGTCGACTAAGGGCTGGGAGAAGTTTCAGAGTTATCCATGACTTCTCTAAGTTACAGGTTCTGCTACAAACAAGCTTGAACAATAGACTTATTTAATTTTTTCGGGACAATTTCGCATTTCGGGGCTTCAATACAAGACGGACATTACATACGAGCAGCATGGAGGTATTTGGATGTTTTTTGGTGTGTCTTTTTGTTACGAAGACAGTTGGTATCCATTTGCAACCGTTATATGGACATGCACTGCTACGCCGAGACCCCCTGTAACTCAGAGAAGCCACGGAGGACTCTGAAACTTCTCCCAGCCCTTAGTCCACATGAGGGTGAGTAGATAATGAGTGCAATTTTAATTTTGGGTGAACTATCCCTATATGTTGGTAGTTTTTAAACTTTTTTTTTTTTACATTAATAATGGAATTCAGACTCAGTTTATGGGCCAACATGGATGAAAAGTCCATAAAGTGCTATGATAATGATGATGATGATGATGATGAAATCATAAGCGCTACTGAGCCTGCACATCTCCATGGTAACTAAGCAAACGTTATCCGCTAACAAGGACCATCTGAAAGCCTCAGAAAGAGCCTGTAAGTGGACCTCGGGTTAGGATAGTTGGGAATTATGTGCCACTTCAGAGTGTTTTACCTGCAGCTCCAAACTCCCAGCATGAAAAAATAAACTCTTCTTTATGCTGAAAACCTTGCAAAAGTGAAGCGGCGGTGTTGTGTTTTATATCTCTGTATCAGTGCACGCCGATCATTAACCGAACAAATATCATACAGCTGTTAAACATCTCTTGAAGGCACTGAGAGAGCAGATGGTGGAAGACTCAGTTTGGTTTAGGAAATCAGAGGAGAAACAGTGAAACATCTGGTCTTTGCTCTGGACAAAGAACAACGGAGCAGTGGTGAAATGAAAGAGAAACTCATGCATTTTGAATGTGCATATAGCCACAGCAAGGCATACTTGGCTGAAATCATTTGCCACTAATACCCAAATCTAAGCTGATCCACAGCAGTGCCGCAGCAGGATCCCATTAACATCAACTACAGCTCTGACTTCTGAGACACATCTGGATTGTGCTTTGATACCAGAAGTTTAATGTAAATCAATTGGAGTGATCACTGAATAGACAAGATGCCTGCCTGCCCCGCCTGATGAAGATGTGCAGCTGAGGGTTCGCAGCGGTTTTGCCTTAATGACAAAGACTTGATTAATTTTTCTCTTGCACAGAAACAGATTTTTTTCGGGGAAGTGAAAGAAAATAGAGAAAAAGCGAGAGGGAAGATAAATTGGCAAAAGGGCCTGCAGACTTTAGCAGAGACAGAGACAAGTGCACAGGCAGGGTCAATCCAGACTTTGACGCAGTCTGGTCATAAACTAAAGCTATAGGGATTCCACTCAGGATCTTGCAGCGCTGTGAAGCTCTGCTAAGACCCTGTCTGGAGCTTGTAGGATTATTACCACTGCATCTGGCAGGACAGACCAATCCATTACCTCAATGCCATTAGGCCTGTGACATGTTCCCCTGCTCTGCACTGCGCTTCCCTTTCTGCCAAGACGGGGTGGTGTGGAGTGTCAGAGATGCTCATTTTCTTCTCATGAGTCAGAAAATCAAATCCAAATCAACACAGAAGAGGGGGAAGTGTTAAAACCGAAGTATCAGCTAATAAAAAAACAACCAGGCAGTGGGGATTTGACTGAAAGAGAATCAAAAACACAATTGATTTATCAGCGCTAAACGGTTACGTGCTCCAGTTCTTTCTTTTTTTTTCTTTCTTTCTTTCTTTTTACAGGGAAACATCTGACTGAGAGAGAGAGAGAGAACTCCTGGGATAAAAAACATCTGGGTCTGTCTCAGGTTTTATTGAATACATGGAAGTTGATATTACCGTACAGTGTGGCGGCTGGGCTATCAGCAAAGCCTTCACTACAGGAAGGTCTTGCGTCACAACACAACCCAAAAGACAATAGGGCCTGCTGGTTCCTTTACAATGTGCACACTCGGACAGGAAACAGACTCCTTAGCTCCACACAACCCCCATAACTCCTCTACTCGAGGACTGCAGCCGCTCTCACACTCACTCACTCTCAGATTCATTTTTTTTTTTTTTTTAAGCTTGTGCAGCAACAGATTCGGCGATACATGTGCCAGGAACTCTAACGCTCTTTCCCCACATCACAACTAATTTCCTTATGGGAGTTTTCCGCCTCTTAAAGCCCTACTGTCTGCTGGGAAGACACAAACGTCTCCACACTCGGGCCTCATCACTTTATAAATCCTCAGCTGAGGAGGACAGCAGACGCTCCGATATCCTAAAGGCAAATTTAAAAGGTGGAGTCACTTCTTCAGAAATAAGCCTTTTGTGTTTGACGAGTCGCCACAGCACAAACTTTCCAGGAGAGAAATGACAGTTAAGGCTCCAGGAGCAATTTTGGCATCATTTAAAATTGATCTGACCTTTGGCAAATTACTGACAATTCAAGATGATGTCATTAAAAAAAAAAAAAGTTGTTGAATCAAGATGTCAAAGTTTGGGGCGAATCATGAGCATGAGGTGCCTTACGTACAGTTTATCCTCTTTGGCAGTGGTGTGTGAGAAGGGTTAGAGTGTGGAGTGACAGTCCTGTTAAATGACTGAGGATACACACACATACGCCAAACACACACTGCTGTACCAAGAAAGAACTGCACATCAGAAAGGAATGGAAAAGTGAGCGCTGGCCCAAACGGTTGATTTGGTTGTGATGAGGAGCAAATGTAATGATCTCATGTGGTTAAAGCAACAGAACAAGGGAAGTGCTGGAACTTCTGCAGTTATAAAGTCCTGACAGAAAAGGGTTCACTTTAACTCCAGAGGGGTTATTTTGTCCCGAATGTTAAAAGTGCCTTTATAGAGCTGAGGGTTCTTATTAAAATCTGACTTTATTAGCTAAAGTAACCGTGCACTCTGCATGCAAGGTGATTGGCTTTGGATTGTACTGTAGATGGAAGGAGTAAAAACTCCAGCAGTTCATGCACAGAGCTCAGCGACAGGCCCAATTGGCAGATATGTATGTGTTTGCATGTAATTGGTTGGTTTGTAATGTTAAATTTTGCTTGTAAGGTTTTTGATGAGCCTTCACATGACCTTGGAAGAAACCTCTACTTCGGAAGAATGTAAGCAAACCACTTACAGTGCTGACTTTTAGGGTGGGAAAAAGTCAGGTCATGGTTACATGGCAACACATGATCAATATTTTTTTAATGTGGTTTAATAACTTGAATGGAAAATGAACACCACAACGTGTTATTTTTCCACACTGTGCTAGAGGAGAGGAGCCACTTAGCATCAGGCTAGCTGTGTCCCCCAGCCTCCAGGCTTTATGCTAAGCTAATATCAAACCATTGCTTGACCGAAGATTTTTGTTCTTTCAATTCAATTAAAGGTTCCATATTATACTGTTTTTCAACCATTTCACATAGGTCTAAGTGGTCTGATATTGTTTTCAGTGTACTACTGCCCCAAATCAATCTGTCGTACTAAATCTCAATTTAAAAGTAGCTTATAAGAGCTCTCCTGAGAACGAGCCATTTCGGTGTCTGCACTAGAGCATGGCTACCAGCCCAAGGCCCGACGGGTAACAGGCCAGGCCGGGCCAGGTTTTTAATTAATTAATTCAGGCTTGGGTCGGTCGGGCTGCACGCATCTGTGTCTGGACGCAATCGCCATGTTTGTTTATCATTTTGGAAAAATCTCAGCAGGAGCTCACCTTTTTATAGTACAGGGAGGTGGAGTTAGCTGCTCTTCTTGATGTCATGATTTCCAACTGGCCCGTTTGGGCACATGATCTCAAAAAGCAGTGAAGCACTCAATTAAGGGAGTCACAGAAAGACCACAGGAACACATATAGGCCAACTGCTACAAAACCAGTATAAAGTGGATTTTGCATAATATGGGCCCTTTAAATCTAATCCAGGGGCTGGGGGTTTAAGGGGAAACTTTGTTTTTTTTTCAACCTGGGCCCTGTTTTTATATGTTTTTCTGTATACGTGAGTGATGGATAATACAATTATTGAGGTCACTCCAGTATTGAGCAGGGCAGGCAGCCTGCAGCCCAGCTAACGCTCTTCAACCGGGCAGTGGCTCCCGTCAAAGTTCGCCCTAAACGTGCATTTTCTTCACACTGACAGGTTCAGATAGTTACAATGAGTGTCCGACAACATACTAGAAAGGAGAAATGAACGTATGTCTCACTCATGTATACAGAAAAACATATGAAAACAGGGCCCAGGTTGAAAAAAAACTGTTTCCCTTTAAGAGCAGCCAACTAAACCAACAAGTGAAACTGTGTGAAAGAGACAGGTACAGGTACATATCACACGTCTGTAGCTACGCTAACAGCTGTGTGAGGCTGCACTCACACATAGCACGTGCTCAGGATGACATTGCTCATTGATGATGCTATATGGAAAGTGAAAGTAAAGTCTTTAAAGTAAAGTATTTACAGCTTACTCATGGGAATATTAATGAGCGATTCAAACTGTGTGACAGTTGATCTAACCATGAGACAGTCTGTGGGGGTTTCCACACTTAACTAGTTTTATTCTTCTTTTGCATTAATTATAATAATTATGTTTTGTCTCTTGTTTTGTCTCTTGTATGTTCAGTTAGTCTGTAACTTTGTGTTTGCTGCTGCCTACAGGTCTCTCTTGTAAATGAGAACCTGCGTCTCAATGAGATTTTACCGAAAGGTTAATAAAATAATAAATAACTGTTGGTTTGGACCAATGTTGCCAGGTGATCCTTTCTCAGGGCCATTAGCAAGACTGAAAAAAGCAAATGGTTGGTTCTGGTTGTTCTTTAAAAACATGGTTGTATAAAGTTAAAAAACAAGTAGATATAACCAGGACTCCCTGAAGAAGAATTTTCCTCTCATTTTTGTACCATTGCAGCTCCGGCCACAACTGACACTTCACTGCTTACGTAATGAAACAAACCACAGGATGAAACGAGGGGAGGGGAAGTCCAATGTGTCAGTGCAGCTGGTCCACCGAGTGTGGTTGCGTTGCCACATAAAAGCCCAAAGCACCCAGGTGTATATAACAGAGAAAACACTGAGCCAATCGTACAGGAAGCAGGAGCGCGGACCGGTCCAGGTGGCTCCCGTCCCAACTCCTGTCAAACCACCACCACTGCTGCCGTAGTAGAAAAGAAAAATGTGACCCCGTTGAAGGAAAATGGCAAACGCATTGAAAGCAACAAGGCCGAGCGCTTCCTCTCCGAGACAGAGAAGGAGAAGACGGAGCGGTAATCTGAGAAGAGTTAGGAGATGGAGAGCTGGGGCTTGCTGCACTGCCCCACCAGCACTGCCCCCTGCCCCCACCCCCATCCTCCAACTCCTTCAGTAAACCGCTTTTACTTGTTTTCTTTATTCTTTCGCCGCCTTGTTCTGTGCTTTTTTGCTCAGATTTCCTGGCTCTGGTAGCAGCAGCAGCGGCAGAGAGGAAGGGGGAGGAGCGAGGACAGCTGATGGAGAAAATCTGGGGGAAATAGCATTGGCATTCTTTGCTTCTCTGTCTTCTCTCTCTTTGCGTAGACAATTTCCAATGAGGATTAAAACTAAACTGCTGATATTTCTCATCACAATTGCTATAGGCTTGTTGAAAAAGTCTTAAAATAACTGCTGGCTGGCTGCTCCGTCTCCTGAGTCAAAGCGGTGCAGAGGGACAGATTCTTTTTTTTCCACCAGCGCAGCCTGCATTTTATGAGCAGAAACTTCTCGACTCTGTGAATTTTCTGCGCATAAAATACGAAGAATCTCCCAACATTATTTCCGCTCAACCTCCATAAGATAGTCGATCACCTGCCAAACTTCCCCCCCTGCCAAAGACACAGATGCCTCCCGATCTAAACAAAAACCTCTCTGCCTGTTCGAGAACTTCCAACACAGCTGTAGCGCAGCAGAACAAATGCAGCATTAAGTTTCAGCAAGGCTTCAGAGAAGATAAATTTGTCACACCATGCTTGAAGTTTGCCAAGAGTTGTTTAGCATAGAAGAAATGACTCGAGATGAATGATAAAGTTACATTTACAACGGTTACAAGTTAAATCTTCCTCCTGCGAGGGGAGGAAAAATGTCCCGGCAATGACACGCACAAACACCTCGCTGCAGCCTCTTTAATGTTTGGCACGGCAAGAATCAACAGTGAAACACTATATATCCGGTTGAGTAAACACAAGTAAATGGGTCATCGGTGTGTGAGGCTGGTTTACAGATGAAGTGTGAGGGATTTGTTGCCGTTGGGAGGGGGAAAATATTAACATGATGGAGACAGGGGGTTTTCTGGCGGGGCTGTTTAGACTGGACAGTTGACCCTCACACTGTCTTCACCACAGCAACGTGGGAACTCAAAGCAATCAATATTAGCGGTATTTGTTGCTATAATTAGCACCTGTCAACACATATGTCTTGTGAGAGAGGCCCTTTTGCATTGCCATCCACTTCCTTTTGATAACACGCCATAAAGAATGACTGGAAATCAATGTTGTTTTAATTGAGTTCTCACTTTTCTGCAGTGATGCAACTCTAGGATCCTATTTTTCAAATGCATGGAGACAAATGATGATTTCACTATTTATTTTCCTGAAGTTTGAGAAACTTTTTAAGCATTTTAATGAGAACACATGCAAAGACTAAACTGCACTTCAGTTGCAATTCGGAAAACAACATGCACTGCAAAAACTCACAACAATAGGCTAAAGAAGTGTTTCCAGGGATACAAGAAAGTGACGGACCTGGCTGGTGTTGTGAAGATGGCCACCCATTAGTGGTGTGAGTTTGTTTGGTTTTATTATAACGTCGATATTGCATGATTCAGATGTCATTTCAAATATGTACTCTTAGCTTAGCGTTAGTCTTTAGCCAGGTTTGCCACTTTAAAGCCCCAGTATGTAACTTATTTGGCTTTTTATTAGCAAAAATCAAATATTGCTTACATAAATACGTATTTCACTGAAGTCGAATCACACCTGCATACAAATTAAAGCTGTCTGGTACCTTAGAATGAGTTGTTACAAGTCGTTATAAGTACAAATACCTTGCACCGAACCGAGGCGGCCATGTTGCATCGCCATTTTTTACGTTGAGTGGCAGCGTGACCGTAGGTAACCACGGAAACTGACTGGAGCTGTGGGCTCGGCCTGTTAAAACTGTCACCACTGTGTAGTGTGAGGAAGAGGAGGCACTGATGCTGCATTCAGGTGCAGTCAGGCAGACGGCCGTCGGCAAACCAACCGGATGTCATTTTACTCAGCGAGAGAAAGACGGTAAAACGTGGGTCAGGTAAACAATACGACATCACCATGACAACATATTGTCACGCCTGTATTGTTTTGCCTCCTGCTGGCGGACCACTTGTTTACATAGACGTCTACATAGCATCTGTTGTCTGACGTCTGCCCGATTTCACGTGAATGCAACATCAAGAATACGTTCCGATATGCAACCGCATCGCTAGAGTGGGGTTAATTTCTACATATTATACCTTTAAGCATATGCATTGTCCAACTGATGAAGTTGTTGTCTGAATTGGTAGAGTGTAGGGTTTTTAAGTTGCAGTGTGTTGAGCTCTCAGGGCCGTAAATATTAAGACATTACAGGCATTACAGAAATTGACCCATCACTGTGTGCGGTCTGTCGTGCTCTGTCTGACATGCAAAGGTGAACTCATGTTTTAAGATGATGCAAAAGTTGTTTTAAACAAGCATTCATTTATATGACTTATATCATGTCTCCTGAGGACTGGACTGATAATGAAGGTTACAGAGGATAGGATTCCTCCGCCCTGTTTACATTAGTGAGCCGAAGGTGACGTCATGCGGCTAATATTCTTTGCTTGCCAAGCTGATCTGTATGAAACAATTAGCAATACTGTAATTATTGAGTCATTTTTTGAGCAAAATAAATCAAAAATATTCTTTGGTTTCAGCTTCTCAAATGTGAGGATTTGAAGGAATTCTTTCACATATATGAAATCTTCAGTTTTTGATTGTTGGTTGGAAAAAACAAGCAAATTTGGCTCTATGAAAACGTTCAAAGCTACTTTCTCAAAAGGTTTAAAAAAAAAAAAACATTTCATAAAAAAATATTACTCAGTTATGTTTATAAAACACTCACCAGCAATAATAATCCAGCAATAATAGGAAATAATTGGCAGTTGCAGCCCCGGTCTCGTTCTGCAATATGAGAAGGCTGTTATGAATTCATGCAAGAAACAGAAATACAATCTGAAGAATGCAGTGTGTCTGATAAGCATATAGAGAAGTGCACATCAATAGTGACATGTTTACAGTGTAGAATTACTAGAGTGCTGGAAGTGCAATGGAAGGACAGAGTAAGCGTTTCCCTGTCACTCTTATCACTGTTTGGTTGGTCCTTGGCAGACGGAGAGGAAGGCGTCATGTTCATTGTTCCCACCGTTCCCTGTGCCTCGGCCACCTTCCTGGTGCCATAATAAACGTGTGACGGAGCTGACCCCCGCTGCACGGCCGCTTCTGACATGACCAGCACCGCCGCGAGTCTGTGTTACATCAGCGGCTACAGCTTGGCACAAGCTCCAACTGATACAGCGGGATCAAAAACGGCCTTCGAGAGCTACAACGCGCAGGCCGAGCATCTAAGCGTGTTGTTAGTTCTGCTCCGACCATGTCTGAGCCACATTCCTAAGGTACCCTGGGTTGGGCTGTGCCAAAGCAAACCCTTGAGGCCCAGACAGGGTCACAGCGTAACCCCTGCTGGGAGATACTCAATTTCATCCCACAAGGAGGATTTACTGTCCAGGACTGTGCCTTTCAGTCTGCAGCTAATAAGCAACTCAACTGGGTCAGGCCACCACAAGCCCGTCTAAATAATAAATGAAAACAGAGACACTTTGCAAAAACTTGCCAGATGACTGCCCAGCACAGTTTGTTTTCAGGACCAGAATGAGTCCTAACTTCCTAATGTTGATTTTGTGGGAATACATGTTGGGCCATGTGAAGGAAGACAGGCACTGGCCTACTTTCCATCTGCGTATTAGAGCTGGACAATAACTCAATGTTACGGTTTATTGACTTTGAAGCCACGGAGTCTACAGTAGAGTCGTGAGGTGAATATAGCATCTTTCAGATTCCTCTGATGGCACAGGTTTTTGTTTTGAGGGAAACAAACATTCCTGGTCTGAACTGGTGCCGTCTCCAGCCATTTTCTCTGGTTTGGATCTTACACTGTATGTTTTTTGTTTAAAAAAAAAAGAAAGAAATTATACAGTCAAATGAGCAGGCGGTTCCATAAGAATGTTGTTTTCTGGCCAGTAACTTCTGATGACTAATGTTCATTAATAGCAAACATTAGGTGAGTATTGCTGCACATCAACTACATTTGAACATTTACCATTTGTTGTAATTGTCACAGCAGGCCACAGTATCCACTGTTGAATATAAGCTACTTATGAGCTTTAAAGCCACAGTCAAACAGCAGATACAGCATCTTTAGCTTTAGTAATGTGAGACATATTAAACCTGTGGGAAGTGATTTGATGAAATCCTTCTACCTTGAGGAAATGTGAGGAAAATGTGCCAGTGGGCTCCTACAGTGATAATATGATCACATTATGATTTAATTTTCACAAAATCTTTATCTTTTTATTCTTTTTTTTATATGTAACTTTGTATGCATTTCAGATACACTGTTGGAAAACATTCTAACACACAAAATTTGTTTTGTATCTTTGTATTTTCCTTTCTTTTTAACTACTTATACTGCATGATGTATTATATGGACCTGTGTCTGCAATAAAACTTTTTATATTTATTTAGTTTTAGCAGTTGATCTGCTGGAATTTGAAAACTGGACTGTGTCAGTCACAAGGAAAATGAGTGGATTTGTTCCTCAGTGTTAAATAAAACGTTGCCTTCTGTTGCTCTTAGTGGTAACCATAGAATAGGTTAAAGGTATAATATGTAAGAATTCCCCCCATAGCGGTGCGGTTGCATATCGGAACGTATTCTTGATGTTGCATTCACGTGAAATCGGGCAGACGTCAGACAGACAACAGACGCTGCATGTAACAGGATAAACAAGCCTCTATGTAAACAAGTGAGTGTCTGTGGTTGCTGCCACTGAACGTAAAAAATGGCGATGCAACATGGCCGCCTCGGTTTGGTGCGTCACCCACTTATGTATTTGTAACGACTTGTAACAACTCATTCTAAGGTACCAGAAAGCTTTCATTTGTATGCGGGTGTGATTCCACTTCAGTGAAATATGCATTTATGAAAGCAACATTTGATTGTTGCTAATAAAAAGCCAAATAAGTTACATACTGGGGCTTTAAAGTAAAATAAAACATATATCAAACATGCTTATTGCTCAGTGGCAGGATACATTTTAAGTAGCATTTCTGGTTGGCAATGGCTTTTTCATAATTTTACAGGAAGATTTACTTCTGATGTGAGATATAGCACCAAGGGACAAAATAACTGACTGATTGACCGACTGACTGACTGACTGACCATATTAGTGCAGTGACATCACAGCAGCGTGAGGACAGTGTCGGCCCTCAACATGAATACTCCCAATGTGTGGTGGGGGAAACAGCCCAGACTGCTTCCTGATTAGTTTAGTGGACCACAGGACGAGGTGGGCAAGGACTATGTGATCTGCCACTGTGTGCGAGCGTGTGCATATTTGTGTACGTGCATGTGTGTGTGTCTATGCTTTTTTTAAGGAGGGGGGATTTGACTGTGGCCGTGGTGGTTCCAGACCATGTAATTACTCCCACTTAGCATGGAGAAAAAAAATAACAATTTCAGTCATAACACAGGAGGGAAATTATGGTTGGGAAGCCACTGGCCATGGACTATACTCTTGTCTATATATTTCTATCTGCACAGGTTCTTCTCCAAGTGGACACATTCGGGACAAACTATTGATTTCCCCAATTACTCTACTACTGCACTTCAGCAGCTCCTCAATGAACAGACCATAAGTGAGTCAGCATTTCCAGTGCGGCTGAAGGAGTAACAGTAATCAGCCTTGTCCTAAGAGCACAGCACATTCTGCTTCTTACTCCGTGGGGTTAATCAGTAAATTAACCTCGCTGAAATAGAGTAATCGTCACACATCTTGCGTGAAACCAAAAGAACATCAGATGCCTGGTGGTGGTGAGGAGTTTTTTCCTCCTTCTCTTTCTGCAAAAAAGCTTCAGCTGAGGGACAGTTATAAACACAGGCTCTAACTGCTATTTGTTTTCTTGTGGGCAGCTCCAGACCACAAGAATACTACATTCATCATGCCACAGCAAATTTATGATTGGTGATAACAATGCATGAGAGGAGCTGGGGTAGAGCGTATGAGAGCATGAGCGTGCAAAACACTGGGTGACTCACTGGGTCGACTCAAAGCAGGATGAGAGACCACAGCACAGAGGGAGGATGACTGTGTCTGTGGGGGTTGGGAGGAGGTTTATGATCAGGATCAATAGCTCGGCCATTACTGAGGTTTCGGTTTCACTGTATGACTCAGTCTCTTTCAATATTTACTGTCCAGTGGAACAGAAACAAACTCTTGTGGAAATCTGTGAGATAGGACTGTGGGATAATAAACTGTAAGATGCGGTATATTGTCCTATTTTAGCTTCTTTTTTTAATCATCTAGTCTGTTATACGGAAAAAGTTAAAGCTGCACTTATTAAACATTTTTACAGTGAATCAAATGACAGAAGTAGTGGTAGAAGCAACAGAACCACAGACAGTAATCACCCACACAGCGTTTTAGCTTCTTTTTGCTTCATTCTTCTCACAACTTTACTACTTTGCTTCACTCCCAGTCCCTGCTTCATCAGCAGCAGGCAGCTGTTTGCTAAAAAGCTCTTAAAGGGGAACTATGCAAGTCAGTAACTATTTCACTGTTTAGTTTTTTTTTCTCTCTCTCTCTCTCTCTACGGAGCTCCTCCTACAGTTTCGGAGTGCATATTTTCACAGTCGTAAAAACTCACCGCTAGCCGCTGCCGCCCACCCCGGCCATGTGCGTTTGTTTTCAATAAAGCCGGTGGAGAGGCAATCTGTGGATCGATGTCTACCGAGGTGGATAACGTTAACAAGAGATTATGGAATACCGGGCGTGTTTGTGTACTAGTGCCGTAAAGCAGTCCATGTTTCTTGTGAGACAAGAGCTGGGACACCAGTTTGGAGGCGCTAATCTTGCAAGGTTGGTTTTTTTGCCTAAGAGACGCTAGGTGGAAGGCAAAGAGCCGCCATTCTCCCCATAACAAGTCATTTAACCATCACAATTACTCTGAAGCTGTTTAATTAAGGTGCATATCTGACATAGTTCCTCTTTAATAAAAATGCACGGAAGGGTAAGCCATCAGCAACAAACAACACACAGATAAAGTTCACTGCTAGCTGGCCAATACAGACCAAAGGTAGAGACCAAAACAAAGCTAAAAGATGGGTAAATATTGGAAATTCATCTGTTGGACACAAAGAAAATGAACTATAATGTTTATTTTTTTCCAGATACAAACCAGTTTCTATTTGTTCATTTGCTTATTTATTGTAAAAACGGATTCACTGGGAAAAAAAAAAAAATCTGTATAGGCTACAAATCTTCTTTTGATTTTTATAAGCCAATGAGAATGTAGCACCTGGGATTTTAATATTCCAAAACAAAAAACTCTTGCTTTGAGTGACAGCTTGTTAAAGATGCATGAGACGGATCTACGTTCATGAAAGGTGCTGACAGGGTGCTTCAGGAGGCATCTGTCAGCTGCAAAGTTTTTCTGAACCATTACAGTGAGCACACAGTTTACATTCATAACACATACACTCTTGACAAAGAGGAGCAGCTCCCTGCATTTACTTTGCCAGGGTTGGAAGACTGCCTGGCCAGGCGGCGGCGAGGGGGGAGAGCTGTATGGAGAGTAAGAACAGCGTCTGAGCGCGAGATGAAACTCTCTTTCCCATTTTCACTCCCCACACCTTCTCCTTCTCCAGAAAAATCCCTCCCGCTCTTGTATCTTGAGCACACGTACCTCCTTCCCTCCCTCCCTCCCTCCTTGGCAATGCTTTGAGCCTGATACGACCACAGTTTAGATAAGCATTCTTCTACAATGAGAAGCCAGAAGTGGGTTTTCTTTTCTTTTTTTTTTCCTTCTTCTAAAACAAAGCCCAAGAAATGCCTTTGCTCTCTGGGTTCTGATGGGTGCTGCGAGTTTGTTTTCAATTTAGGGTTATCCCATGAACACACAGGTTTCTCTCCAAAAATAGGCAGCGCAGAAAGTGGATGAGGAGGAGAAAGAGAGAGGGGTGGGAGGAGGAAAAGAAGAAGAAGAGGAGGGTATAGGAGAAGGGAGGGGAGTTTGGTTAATGAGCACCAGATGCCTTACCTTCGGTGGTAGCCACATTCTTTGGAGCTTTAGTTGGTGTGTGATCTGTGCTCGAACTTATGTCAGAAGAGATGCTTGAGCTCCCTTTACCTGCAGGGGGAAACGGGAAGAAAAACAAGATTGCTGGGACACAGTACGGCAACTTCAAGACGACTTGTGTTATATCACTTAAAATGTCATGTGTAGAATGCGGATTGAAAAATATAAACCAGAATGTCGTGTTTTTCTTCCTTGTACAGAGAGTTTGACCTTGGAAATCAATCTTGTCATATGAAAACACGCTGTTTCAAGCTTAAATCCTGAAGAGCGTCTGTCCGCGATAAGATAGAATCGCACTTTCATGATGTTTTTAATATGGTATAAGGAGGTAAGAAGTGTGTGGAATTATAAATCCCATCATTCACTGCTTTCATGACGTTTATGTTCCTCAATTCTGGATGAATGGTTGGCCTTGGCACATGCACAAAGTCTCTGCTGGTTCGTTTGAGTAAGTGTCCACTATATATATTTGGAAGAAGAATAAAAGTCTCCTAAGATGCCTGTCGAGTTTGAGTGAGAAAACACTGCTGCACAAGATGCAAGCCATCACTCTGATAACAATTAAACATATCATCAACATGTGTCTTAGCTGGAGGAGCCTGTTAAGTGCCACATCAAAGTGCTTTTTTTTAAAAGACGTTTACATTAATGTACCACCACTCCTCCTTTATGAGCTATGCTTGCATTATTGGAGTTAAAGGGACAGTTCACCCAAAATTCAAATTTCACTCTATCTACTCACTCTCATGCCAACTAAGAGCTGTGAGAATTTTCAGAGTCCTCTGTTCCTTCTCTGAGTTACGGGGTGTCCGCGCAGCAGTATTAGTCCATATAATGGTTGTCAATGGATACCAACTTTCTTCGTCCAAAAAGACACACCAAAAAACATCCAAATACCTCCATACTGCTCGTCTGTAATGTCCCTCTTGTATTCAAGCCCCGACATGATCCACATCCAGGCTTCGTAAGCACTGGCACAATAGTTTGCACTGTTTCTTGTAAACTAACAGTGACAAATTACTGCATTCATTCATTTTCTATACCGCTTATCCTGCACTAGGGTCACGGGTGAGCTGGAGCCTATCTCAGCTGACTTTGGGCGAGAGGCGGGGTACACCCTGGACAGGTCGCCAGTCTATCACAGGGCTGACACATATAGACAGACAATCATTCACACTCTCATTCACACCTATGGGCAATTTAGAGTCACCAATTAACCTAACCTGCATGTCTTTGGACTGTGGGAGGAAGCCGGAGTACCCGGAGAGAACCCACGCATGCACGGGGAGAACATGCAAACTCCACACAGAAGGGTCCCAGCCGGCCGGCGGGTTCGAACCCAGAACCCAGAACCCTCTTGCTGTGAGGCGACAGTGCTAACCACTGCACCACCGTGCCGAATTACTGCATTTTATATTATTTGTTTGGTTGTTTGTCTACTTGGTTTTGTTTTGTATGTTAAATGTGTATGAGAGTGGACCACTTTTTCGAGTCCATAATAAAGATTATTATTAATACAAGAGGGACATTACAGACGAGCAGTATGGAGGTATTTGGATGTTTTTTGGTGTGTCTTTTTGGACGAAGAAAGTTGGTATCCATTGACAACCATTATATGGACAAATACTGTTGCGCGGACCCCCCCGTAACTCAGAGAAGGCACGGAGGACTCACAGCTCTTAGTCGACATGAGGGTGAGTAGATGAGTGAAATTTGAATTTTGGGTGAACTATCCCTTTAAATTTCCACACAGTCACACAGGAGAGCTCCATTTTTCCACCGTATATTCTTTTTCGAATGTGTCTGGAGTTCCTCTGCTGCGACAGGCCATGGTGACTGCAGGCTGCCTGTGGAGCAGTTGTTTATGGCATTTTACTCCTCTGTCAGTTCATAAATGCAGCTTTGTGGCTTTCCTGAGACTTAAGTAGGAGCCTCTCACCCGGCACGACAGGCCGGAGAGGTATTCCCAAACAGTCACACCCACATGCGCATCAAACGCGTCCACCTAAACGGACCAGACAGCTCCTGAAATAAGAAGTGGATACGAAAGCTCCAGCAACTTGTACTCCCACTACTAGCCACACCAAAGACATATGATCACACAGATACATATGAAATAATAATATAAACCCATAGTGCAACTCATATGGCATGAGTATGAATGACATTTTGTGGTGACATCACCAAGCCAGCACATCTGCTATTGCTCCTTGAAATGACTCAGACCACTTTTCTAATATCTGAGCCTGTAGCTGGGTCAAGTTGAACGAGTATATTTTTAATATCGAACCGGTTACGGGATTTCAGTCCCGGGCATGAGGATCTCTGTGTGGCTCTGTTTGGTTTGACGCATGTGGATCTTTCATGGAAAAAACAACTTTCAGAAAAGCTCCTGCTTCCTGTCTTATGCTTATATAATGTGTTGTGGAGGGCTGCTGCATAGTTGTGACCAGTGTGTAATTAATTGTGGAATCACACTTGAAAACAGATGTGGACCGATTGACCGCAGAATTCTGCACTTGTAAATAAGACACTGGCCTTCAAGACTACCAGGAAAACACTGTCTTAAATACCACACAGTATTTTATTCTGTGATTTGACAATACTTATAAATTAGTCATTTTTTTATGCATGATGTTTTTATGGTCACATATGACAGTCATGAAATCAGAGCCAGAATGTTCAGCATTTATTCAGCAATACCAATTATATTACACCACTGTTCAGTAGTTGTCAGTGTCATGCGAATGTGGAATGTGTTTAAATGGGAACTGCCCAGAAACTTCTTATTAAAGCGACTGCACCTGCAGCAATGAATTAAAGAGTTGATCAGTTTAGGAGTATAGCTGATCAATCATTTTAAAGGTTATAGCTACAACTTTTTCATCAAAAGGATTAATTTAAAAAAAATAATACATCCACAGAATGTCTAGAGGGGTGCAGAATAAAAGTATTAATTTTACTGAATTTTTTAAAAATAGTATATAAATAATTGTTTAATAAATTTTGGCGGGTCCGAAATATATAAATATTTACATCTGGTTACGTTGGCAACGTCGGCATGGAATGATCTCCGTGGCAACAACATTAGAACTCTAGCTACTGCTGTAACTGGCAACCAGTAAAACGGAAGGTTGGAGCGAGAGCAGGCAGTGTGAGTTCTACACCTACTGACCAGGAGGAGTAGCTAGGTCACCTTTAAGAAAAAAAAGCTAATATTTTCCACTAACAGCTTCTCCAGTGTCATCGCTGACTATGAGTTTGTTGTTTGGACTAAGAATGATATTTAGACACATCACTTTCGGGCTTTTGGAAGCTGTGAGGGATATTTTTCACTATTTACCGATCACTTAATCAAGAACATGATTTACAGAATAATATAACCAGTGTATAATCATCAGTTGCAGCAGTAAAAACAATGGGAGTTTGTTTGGCTCCACTGTAAACAGACAGACCAGTTGCTGAGCGGTTGTGTGTCTGACAGAGAAGATCAGCGATCGCTGTGTATCAAACTTTAAAAAACGTTAAGGTGGACTGAGGCTTTCTGGAAGTGATTAGCACTTCAGATGAACTCTGAGCACTGAGCCATGTTGTTGTGATGTACCAATAAATGTCAATACAGTGTAATTCTTACATTTTGTTAGCAAAATCAGCCATTAAGAAAAAAAGGCATTAAAACACTTGCTTTCTCCAAAGTGTCCTCATGCATCGCTGCACTTCAACCAGAAACTTAAAACCTAAGCTGAATGTTTTCAATCTCAAACTCATCAAATTAATCCTAGTGAGCACACAAAAGATGTTTTCACTGGCGGAGTTTGACATCATCCCCCTAACATCTGGTGATGTCACATTAACACGGAGCACACAAGACTGTGCTCGCAATAGAAGTTATACTGAGTTTAATGAGAAAAGTATGTGTGTTTGTCAAGCACTAATTGCATAGTAAGGTATGACAGTGGCAGTGTGACTATTGTGCAGCAGGAATAAAGTCTGCTCAGTGTTTTTCAATCTCCCACCTCACTGTTGACTAAGAGTTGAGACAGGTGAATATTTTCTGCAAATTCAGCTGAAGGATAGCTGAAAAAAAAAAAAAAAAAAGATCCAACCTGTGATAGAATCTGTTCATGTACCTTTACAGCCTGGATTCCTAGGTGGAGCTGGAGGTCCACATGTTATTTTTAACATCATGAGATCCAATCTTTTCTCTGCACTTATTGACTTAGGAAGAGAGCACATTGGAATGTTATTTATACAAACATTTCTGCTCGGGAGACAGAAATGATGTGTTTGGTGTAGCCGGCCACGGTTTTTCTGAATAAGTAATGCTGAAGATTACATCTTAGATGAAAAAGACAGAGGGCAAGAGGGGTTAGAGAGGACAGAGGAGGTACTATCAGGGGTAATGTGCTTTTGTTATAGCATGCAGTAAACCCAAGCCTATATAGCAGGGAGGGTGGGTTTGATTTTCTAGCTCATTTCATATTACACAATCACTGATGTTGTGTTTGGAGATTTTGTCAAGATTGCGGTATGAGAGTCAACAGATCCAGGTTGTGGTCATCATAATATCATTAAAACATGTCTAGTATTGTCTTCCCCTGAGTTTAAGCTGCATTCCAGCTGGGTGGAAAAAAATCGGAATTTATCTTTTAGTTGAGTGAGACAGACAGTGAATGCCTCTGGCTGCTTGGCTAAAAATCATCATATTACTAATGACTTTTTGAGAGCTATAGTCTTGTATTGACACTGAGACAGAGCAGGCTGAAAGGTGCTATCTTTGGTTCTTTTCAGTATTATTGTAGTGGACGTAAAGAAAGGAAACTGGCACCGGAGGTATTTGTACTTTACATACAGTTCAACTTTCCTCTCAGAACCCTCTTAGCTCAGCTTGCAGTGTCAACATCCATCAACCACAGGAGAGACACTAAACATCACAAACAGGCTACTGGATGAACTCAGTTACCTTTTAGGTCCAGGCTGCAAGAACCCAGCTCAGGTTAAGTGGTTGCTGACACTTGTTGGTTTTCATTATTAGAGCTATTTTGAGTTTTTGTGACATGTCTACAACAAATGCACTGTGATCATATGGGACTGAAGTGTACATGTAAGCACAAAATGGCCTCTAAATGCAACAATAGTAGGATAAGGAACTGTGGACAAAAATCTCAGGAATTGGCTCTTATCAAGATAAAAGAATGACTAAGTGCCCAGAGACCCAAACACATTAGTCCTTTGACCTTCTTCTTCACTAAAACTAAACCACTAAAAAAAAAAAAAAAAACATCTGTTGAACCTGTGAAGGTGCCAGCTGACACTTTTGTACCTATGTCTATAATAATAGCTCCTGGATATGTTGGGTCATAGGCTACAATTGTATTATAGCACTATGTAAACTGGCTTCAACTGCAGCTGGATAAGACAATGAAAGTTGAATTGTTGAATCAGAAAAGTGTCCAGTCCAGTGTTGGGAGTATTGAGCTTTTACATTTTTATGTTGTAGGGCACAGATTAGTTAGAAACAGTTCATTTCTTTAAAAAATGCCGACAAAATGACCACCAGATGTCACCCTATATCTCACAAGTTGGATATAAACGTTGCACATCTGTGAAAAAATGTTCTTTAAAAGTACGCAGTTACCCATTAGAAGTATCAATTAGCTCCATAACAGCTCATATTATTTCAAATGTGAAGATTTATGAATAGAGTTCGGTGTGAGTTTTGTTTCACACAAGGAAAGCAAAGACTCATTGTGAGTATAATAAAGTTATAGAGGGGAATATGCTAGTTTTCAGCTAGCTGACTGATGTGTAGAGTTAACCTCAAGGAAGCTACAGAGCAATTTAACTGCACATTGTTTTCCATTTCTTACGGTAGCTGGACTCAAATGAGGACTTGTGGTAAATAACGGTAGTATAACAGGCTGCTTTTCTCCAAGCAGAGCGGGGGGAGGTTTGATAAAAGTCGTTCTTGAAAGTGGAATTCAAATAAAAAAGTAGTAATTAACAGTACTCACCCTCGCTTCCATACTGTTTTCCATTGTTCGCACCCATTTTAAAGAATACATAATCTATGCGCAACGCCCGGGTTGTCAAAAGGAGTTAAATTCCAGAGAAAAGGACAGTCTTTCCATCAAGATAGGCTAGACAGTCAGGAGTTTTGTGTAGGGCCGCTAGCTCCGACTCCAAATAGTTAATCCAGATGTTGAACAGAGGACGCCTCAGCATTACGCAAACCTAGAATCCAGACTTGAGCTTCCAGCGGTGCAGACTTTCTATATCTGAACATCCACAGACACAGCGAGAGGGTTGTAGGCTACACACGCGCAACAACAACAAAAAAAGAGAGTCCCAGTTCGAGGAGTTTTTTTTTGTGGAGAGGGGGAGAGAAAAACTTTTGAGAAGTGCCCTAAATGGTAAGCAGCTGTTTATCAGGCAGAGTGCGGGCAATCACAGCGGCCAGACAAGTTTGTGAGGACGCGCAGCTCTCCTCCACTGGATCTGGATTTAAAGAGACCGCAGACCAGGGAGGGAGATGTGGACGTTTAAAAAAAGATAAGGCAAAGACAGGGAGACTGTGCCTCAGAGACAGTGAAATTGCAACACATGACGACACAATGCTCTAAAAATGGACAAACTTGAGAAAGAACAACATACACCCCTGTTATATTCTTCAAAACTACCACACAGATTGGAATTAGTCATAATATAACCCCCAACTGGATATTTCCCAGTAATATCCGATCAGAAGTATCTTTTACCAGACAAATCCCCCACCAAACAGAACTGAGGACTCATATATCCTAAGTATAAAGGCCTGCTGACAGAGGAGAATAGTTTAACCACACATGTTGGGACGTTTCTATAATTAACTGTCATACAGGTCATCGGATACCTAGAAGTAAACACCGGTCAACAGCAGTTGTCAGCTGTTGACAGTCGACTTAATATTCCAGATACATGTTAAATTCCTTTCTAAATGCACACAGCAAACAGAGCTGCAGCAGGCTTAACGCTGGGATAAATATGGTGTTTTGGTCTATACAGACCGACTGTATATTCTATAACCAGATATGAGGTTAATGCAGCGCCATTCATCTTAACAATAGGTGCACGGCAGAGTATTACGTGGGCACATTTTTGCCTTTGCAGAACATTTGACAATATATATGGACTAGTCATCGTTGTGCTATGGTGGTGGTAGGTAGACATCTTGGCTTGCAACCAGGAAAAGCAGAATTGTGCACAGGGTGCTCAGCAGTAATCAAAAGATTTGTTACTGTGGAATTTCCATTCCAAAGAGGTATTCAACTCCCACACTTTTCACACCAAAAGTCGTTTATTTATCGTGCAAAGCTGTTTTCTCAAAAGGAAAAAATGACTAGAGTACTAACTCTTGTTGATCAGCCCAACACAATCAAGCCATAGCCTTAATGTTATTTATGCATGCAGGAGAGCTACTTTTTTAACTTTAACATGTCGTGTTTTGATTGCTACTTTATTATTACGAGCCATCAAGAATGCATTATGTACTTTAACAATGTCTGATTGGCTCACATGGTACCAATCAAATTGGCTCTTGGCTGTCTGAGAGGGGTCAAATGCCAAACCTCAAACCTTTACAGCCAGCAATCTTTGCCACGGTGGAATGCATAGTAAGAAGCACTTAAGCTTTCTGCAGAAGATCATGCACTAACAAATAACTCAGCATCCTCAGGCAAAAAAAAGACAAAGTAAGTTATGTGTTGTGTCTGATTTGACGTATGAGGGAAAAAAAAGCTTTACCAAAACATTTATTCCATTCTATACATGCCACACATTTTAAGAACTTTGGGACGTCACAAACTGGTTTAGATGACCTCTGACAGCTGACCATTCAATGTGAAAACACCCACAGGAGTGAATGGGTAAGGGTTGACAGCAGGACTTGTATTTATTTCAGGAGGAAGCTCAGAATCGGTGACAGACATGGCATAGCAGGCCGAGCCGGAAACGCTGAAGCCGTCCTCTGGCACAGCTGCACCCTCGGACGACTTGGTCAAGGGGCTGTTAGCGTCCATCACAGCAGCACTCGATGGAGCCGAGTGGTCACTTTCAGCCTCCGTGGCGGCCGGGCCAGCGGGAGAAAGTGGGGCGGGGGTGATTTCCTCAAGCTTAGTGTATAATGTCCTCAGAGTCAGAGGAACGGACATGCACCTGAGTCATGAACACAAATACACACTGTCAAAGAGATCCAATTAAGGCTGGAAGGAAATGACTGAATCCTTTCCGCACTTACAATTTGGTTATATTTACATCTGCTAAAAAAAATCGATCTTGTCAATACATCACAGTGAATCACTTAGTTTGCTGCAGTATTGATTACACTCAGAAGGGAGATTCAGAGCCATCAATTATACATGTGTTTCCTCATAAAATTGTAGAGCAGGGAGGGAAACTTGTCATGAACCATACCTCTTCATAATAGTAGAGATGTGTTCATCCATGGACGGATCACATGCTCCTGCTCCAAACAAGCTGCAGGTAATATGATGGGGATCTGATACGTTCACCAGCACTATGGACAGAAATCCACCATAAAGTCATACATTTGTCATTTGCTTGACATTACATCGATCACAATATAGCTTCAGATAAGTAACTAGTGGAAAATGCTCCTTATAATTTCATTAAAATTGCATTTTTTAAAATTCTACCAACAGTCTTAAAGGGATAGTTCAACATTTTGGCAAATTGGCCCATTGCCATAATCCCACGAGCTGCTCAGAGCTACGCTACAGAGGCTCATGGGATTTCTTGGTTTCCCTCATTCAATTCATCAAATACACAATCCAACAACTCCCAAAATGCTCTCGTGGACAAGTTGTGACCTGCACATTCACCACGCTATGAGGTAATAACGGAACGTTACGAGACAAAGTTGTTTTCGGGGTAAATTCATGCAAAACTGCTGATGTTCCCGCAGTTTTTCAGCAAGCAGTCTCTGCATTTGCCTCAAAAACTACTGTCTCGCAATGTTACGTTATTATCTCATAGCGTGGTGAATGTGCAGGTCACAACTTGTCCACAAGAGCGTTTTGGAGTTGTTGGATTGTGTATTTGTTAAGTTTGATGAGGGAAACCAAGAAATCCCATGAGCCTCCGTAGCGTAGCTCTGAGCAGCTCGTGGCTCTGCTCTGCCGTTCTAAAAATAGTTTGCACCGACAAATAAAGGTAACAAACCTACTGCTATGACTACAGGGATTATGGCAAATTTGCCAAAATGTTGAACTATCCCTTTAACACAGAAAGATTCGAGTTTATGATTAAAAACGTCAATGAAAAACATCACATCCTCACAGCTTAGAAGCTGGAGGCAGGAAATATTTGGCTTGTCTCATAGCTGTGACACTTTAATCTGAGTAAAAACATTGAGTGGGAAATACTCACACACAGCGAGGGAGTCGATGTTTGGTTGGTGGAAGGTCACAGAGAAGCTGGTGTCAGACTCCAAGAGGACTTCAAAGTGCAGGTCACAAACTGAACCTGAAGACAAGGTACATCAGTGAAGCCTCACGTCACTTTGCAGACATGTCTGTCGCCATGACGCCAGTGATTTTGTAATGTAAAACTCCCTCTTACTTTGATTGGCACGCTGAGAAGCGATGCAGCTCCTCAGCAGGGTGTTAATGACACACTGGTGGCGCAGCAGGTTCAGTATAGCCGGGACATGTGCCGGGTGGGTGAAGGGAACGCCATCCATCACAGTTCCCCCATGTGCGTGCGCCTCCCATGCAGCTCCAGGGAAAATATAACTGTGCATCACACCACCAGGGAGAGGCTGAAGAGAAGAGAGAGCATAAAAAACAAAGATTTATTTTAGATCTAAAGCTTGCATAGTAATTTAGCTTGGACCCAGTTATCATTTGTTTCATAATCAGTGTGCTGATCTTTAAAGCAAAACATACAGACCACTGTAAAAATAGTATCCTGTCCATCCAGTGTGTCCACATGGCTGCTTGGACTCGGTGAACCTCTCAGCAGAAGCTTGGGTAAGGGTGCCCACTGCAGGTCAACCTCTGGTATGGCCACATCTATGGAATATCACAGAGGGAGAATACAGGAGAACATGTGATAGGGTGAAGAGCAGCTTAAAGAGGAACTACTGTAAGCAGGATTTTTCCAGTGGTTCTGCTATATTTTTTACCTTAATTAAAAAGCTCCAGAGTTAACTACATGACTTGTGACTTGTTACGAGTGGCTCTTTGCCTTCCACCTGGCGTCTCAGGGCTGAAAACCAACCATGCAACATCAGTGTAGTACCTGGCCGCCGCCCCGGTGTCCCAGCTCTCGTCTCCATAACCCGCAATCGTTTGTTTATGACAGTTAAAGCAGAAGTAAGCGGAATGTTTGTGTTAATATAAGTCTTAAATAGTCTAATCTTCCGACGGCAATCACTTAATAATATACACTCTACAATATAGAGTGTTTGGTCTGAAACACGGGTCTGTCAGTCACTCTGCTCTGCTGTAAGCCGAGGAGAAAACTTTCCTTGTATCCTACAACCTTTATCCAATGAGGAGAGAGAACGGCATAAAGGGGCAGTCCTCTCTGTGTGTGCAGCCAAGGGATGCGCGTGAATGTGGTGACGTAGGGACGAGGGCGGGGACTGCTAACTCCATCTGCTGACAAGAAGTTAGCCAAAACCACCGGATCGCTTACTTCTGCTTTAAGACTATGCAGATACACGTCGTAACATCGTATATGTTATATAACGTTATCCACCGGCCCATGCATTGATTTTTCACTGGTTTCATTGTGAACAAAATGCACATGGCCAGACGGAGGGTTAGCAAATCAGCAGAAGAGCGACCGGACTTGCATAGTTCCTCTTTAAAATGAGTTAAAGTATAAACTTTAACATGTGTGAAAAGAAAAAGAAAGTTCGGCCTACCTTTTATGCAATATTTCCTGCGAACAATTACCTCACCTGTAATTTGGCTGAGCTTGTTTACAAAAGACATAAGCAGTGGGACAGCTGGCTGCAGTTTGAGGAGAAAGCAGGCGGGCAGCGTCTCATTTGGCACCTCGTTCAGCGGCAGGAACACAGGAGAACTGCCACAGGACACAATTTCGCTATATTAATACCACTGGCGCTGACATTCAACATTCACTGTGGGATGTAAAATTAAATACGATTCCTGATGAGAGGGAGATTAAACAATAACAGCGTTACCCCTGGGGATCCAGCTGTGGTGGCTGTGGGATCACAGATGCCATCTGGAGCTTGTGAGACACAACGCTGACACATACGGTCACCTGGGCTGCCTGGACACCTGCTTTTATATCTGTTATTTCTTTAAAAAACAAAGAGCTTTTATTATAGGAAAATCTGCATTTGACAGGGCCGTTAAAGGCTTCCCAGGAATACAGACACATCTCTCATGCATTTACACAGCAAGTCTATTAGTAAATGATTTTAGTTTACCACCAAGGAGCGTCTGCTTTTGTTTTGCAGGCATTTTGAGATCTTACGTGAATCTGTTGGTTTTACATCAGTGGGAGCGATAAAGAACTGGATAGTCAGGGGGCAATCTGGAATCAGAAACTTTAATTTAAAATCTAAGCAATTTAAGAAAATATGTGTTGATAACTTGTGTTTTTGCATCTCTACCTTCTTTTCCAGCTGTAAGAAATCCAATCCTTCCATTGTTAATCATGTCTATTTGGGGGTCACTGTCCTTTTGTACCCTGATTGAAAATGATTCCAATTTACAAATAATTATTTTCTTGATGAGTTGTTAGGTTTATGAAAAATGCAATCATGAATGCCACATAAACCATTGACTTATTGCCTGAGCTCTAATTTGCAGGGGAAATAAAGTTTAGGCTTTTGTGTTTGATGTTGCCCACCTTGGCAAATTAGAAATTTGCTGCAAGTCTTTCCCAAGGGAGTGTAGAGATGTAAACAGCAACAATTTGATTTCGCTGGGGGGAAAAAAAACAAAACAAAACAAAAACATCAAGGAAATGGATAACAAATACAACTGGCCAAAAGATAAATGCAAGATAAAAATTGTTTTAGGGTTGTGTACTTCTCTCCAGGGATGTTGTACTGGGTGAAGAGCCCTGCCAATCTCACGGAGAAGTCGGCAAAGTTCTTTAGCCTGCATGGATAAAGCAGGAGGTCAGCATGTGTATCTGAAATCATCTATCTTTAAGTAATCACTGAAATAGTTTGTACTCTAATCATCAACTCAATGGTTGAGGGAATAGCAGCACTGTTGGGTCCAAGTGAAATGTCAAAGTCTAAATTTACCATTGCTCTTCCTCTTACCTCAGCAGCTGCAGAAGGGACTCACTGGGCTGCAAAACAATTTATTTTTATTAGCACATGGACTAAAAAAAAAGGGAAGTGCTGTTAATAATGGCCGGCTGGAAACTGCACTTACAACGGGGGCTTCTCCCTGCGGGGCCACCTTTACCTCCTCCACCCCACCACACGGCAACAACACCACCTCCAGGTAGAACAAGTCGGCTGTGAGGTAGCAAGTGGCCTCAGTAACATGAAAACCCATTCTAGACATGGATATGGAAATGAATGGGTGTCACCACAGTATATATCGGTAGAATAACAGGTGACAGAAGAGATAATGTTATATCCTGGGGATTTAGATAGTTAGAAATTAAATAAAACTATTAACAGGTTAATACTGTAGATCTGGTAGGGGTGTGAATCAAATATCACAAGCTCAAAATAGAACAAATTAAAGGACAAAGATGATAAATGGAATCTACCCTTGTTGTTTGGCTATCATTTCCAAACGAAACCTCATGGTATTCATAGACGACACTGAAAAAAAAACAGAATCTGACTTACTCACAGGTATAAAGTGATATACATGTACTGAAATACGTGCGCAATTTTGTTTTATTTACCACTGAACTCTTCCTGGAGCCTTTCTAGGGATCTGACCAGAGGCTCACAGGGTTTTGATGCATCTCTGGATTTCTCCTATTAGGGGACAAAGGGAAGAAAAAAAACAACAATGGATCAGTTGTGTGGCAATGTCATCCTTGTGCACACACTCTTTGGTCCTGTTGGCCCATCCCGCCATGTAACACACAAACTGCATGTCACCATGGCACAGACAAGTGTTGAGTTGACATTTGAATGCTTTGCATTTTGGGATGGGTTAAGACCAAGGAGGCTACAGCAGGCCTGTCCAAATACAATCGTGCACTGCCCTGCTTAGTTAAAGAGAAGTCTGGTCCTACAGGAGTCCTTCTTTTACATCAGTGCTGGCAGGAAGCTGTATGACTAACCCCAGCTGCCTTATCCTTTTGGACCACACATCCCTTCAGACCACCAAGTAATCAGGTTTCTTTACTAGACTCCAGAGACTGGCCACTGCCAAGCTCCACTTTGTATTAATCCAAAAGTATTATCTACCCTGCTGCTCCACCCATGACAAATCTAAAGAAAACTAACCCACCCTCTCCTCAAGAGCCTCTGCACACAACTAACTATGGCACAGCTAATGCACTCTGCAGATCCTCTGTTGGGTGTACAATCCATTGGAATCTATGAAGCTTTGCTAATCCTAAAGTAAAATAATGTATGTCTACAAGTATATTTAATGGAGCACAATGTAAAACTTGCAAAAGCAAATGAGTGAAACCAACAGATAGTACATGTCTTGCCAAACAGGAGGCCTTGCCGAGCCAAGGCCATACAGAAGCCTAATTAAAACGAGAAAAACCAATCAACCAACTTTGTTTTGTTCCAAAAGGCTGAGGCTGACAACACATACTGTGCCATGTGGTTGATAAGAAGTGAATCCAAGTGAAGTTGTGATTACTGTCAATGCACAGACTGCTGATCAACAACAAAGACTCGAGTGTTCCAGGATACATGATCTCATTCTCAGTGCATCACTGCACCAGTTCCTGATTCACAGCACATCATCATATTGGAGAAACCCTCCAGCGACCTGCAAACTGAAAAATATCAGTTTTCCCCATGCATAGCAAATAAGGGGGATAGTCTCAAATAACCTGACTAACGGGAATCTTGGGTGAACTCCATCATTTACATAATGAAGGGCAAGAGTTGACTCATGTGAGGGGAAAATAAAGAAAACGAGAACCATAGTGATCAAACATTGTGAAATGTTTGACGTTTGTCTCACCATGCATCTGCGGACAAGCTGAAAGGTGTCATTCCAGGTCCTCTCTGCAAACTTCAAGCGCAGGTCAGAAATTATGGACTTTGCTTTCATCTCTGAAGGAGAAAGAGAGGACAAAATATGAAAATAAAACTACAATATCCACACCCTTACATTTGTGGGCAAACTTTAAAGTGTGTTTTGGATTAAAGATAAACACTTAATTGTGTGTTTGGATTTTGGTTTGCAGCCTGTAATGCTCATCTTGCAGTCAACACTTAAAAAACCAACATTACCTGGTCTGTGTGTGTCTATTGCAGCGTTGCTGACTTGACAAAGGGGCCTCGCCCTGAGCAAACGTGACAACATTTAAATGCGGATGAACTAATTATTCAATTATCTAGCATCCTCTTGTGCTTCATGCAATATCTAACCACATAAAACAGAAATGGTGATGTGTGAAGCAATGCAAATGACGTTTTATTTTATAAATAAATATTTAAATTGATGTTGCATTCAAAACAAAAAGTAAAAGTGAGTGTTAGGTTCTCCCAGGCGGGCGGGCGGGCGTTGTCAGACGGAGCCAAGCCCACAGGACGTGCAGTCAGTCTGCTGCTAACAGCCACCAGCCAGCCCAGCCTCTGGAGTTAGCCACGGAGCTAGCCATGAGCTAACAAGTAGCTAGCTGAGTCTTTTCCAGTTTTTGCCACCACAACTCAGCCTTCGCCAAAACGCCGTGCCAAGGTGAACACTGTTTAACATTTTACCGGTAGGTGATGTTGTTGCACACAAAACCCGTTGTTGTGTCTCGTTTGCTCTTTTTCTGCTCTCGCATCATTTAGTTGTGATTAGCTGCTTGTTATCTGCTCGCTAGCCCCCCTCTTTTTTTGCCTGTGTGTAGCTGGTTAGCCACCCGAGCTGGGAGCTGCTGAGTTTTTAAAAAGCATCGACCCGAGCATCTGTTGCTGCTGGGTATCTGCTCTTTTTTATTATTAATATGTGGTTTAATGTGTCGTCTCAGTCGCCACCTGCGTTTTGAACTTCCGTACATGTTAAATTACCGGTTAGGTGACCTGTCTGTCAGGTGAACCTGCTCGGTTGGTTGGTTAGTTAGCTCGTTAGCCGCATCGCCCACTGGAGTCTGTCCGGCATGTCGGCGGCTAACTTGCTAATAAGTTAACGTGATTATTGGAGTACTGTGCTTCGTCTTACTGATGTAATGATTAAGTCAAATTGTCTCCGGTGACGACGTAGCCTAGACCATCTAATTGTGTTGTTGACGTGCCTGTGTTATTAGCCTTGTTTAGCTATGAGTTGCCAAATAATGACATTAAACTAAAATACCATGGCGATAATTGTTACCTAAGTAACGGCTGTTGCCAGTGCATTTCTATCACTGTTTTGAACATGTAACTTTGTTTAGAAATTGTTTTATTAATTGTTGAACCGTTTCCTCTTTGAGCTGGTTACATATCAACCTATGTCTCTGCCATTTTTATATACTTTACGTTCATTATAATGCTACACGTGGATGATATTTTTCCATCATGTTTAGTCAAGAGGTGTGTCTCCGCAATGTGGTTGTCCAAATGGTTAAGGTAAAAGCATATTGACTTTAGTACTTAATCGTAATATTGACTTCCAGCATGCAGACCATTTTGTTAATTTGTATAATGACCCATTGGCTCCATTCCCGTATTTATCCCTGATCCTCAGAAGCCGGTGTTGGCCTGTGATGGGAAACGGCATCAGCACACACACCTCTTGACATCATGTCATTCCTATAGTCGTCTTGGACAGTCCAGTATGGGAAACGGATCACTAAATGGCTCTGACATATGTCAGATCTTATCCACCCCTGTCAGAATTTAGGAAAATACTGCCAGTTGTAGTTGTAAAAGTTTTATTTCTCTGCCATATGGCGTGCACAAGTTCCTCCAGGGTTAGTGGAATTTGTAGAATTTGTGTTTGCTTATCTGCATGTCATCCATCTCAGTAGGTTTTCTCAGAGGTTGCCAAAAACAGTTTATTTTCCCACAGATTGCAAATGTAGTTGTGATTAGAGGCTATCTACGTTTACATGATGACCTCTGATTTGGTATTTTGCTGATCTACAAGGCTTATCGTGAAGGCACCATTGGAGTGTAACAACAGTGTTTACTACTGTTGTATTAAGGAACATGTAATCCACACACGCATGGTGATGGGGAAGGAGCCAGTGGATTTATAAAGCAGCCTGTACTGTGTCAATCTAGTAGAAGTCATTCTTATTCTATCTGCTGTATCTTGACATGGTACAACGGATACTCCCCTGTATTATATTTTAGAGTAATGGCTGTTTCTACTGGTTGAATTTTTATTGTAGTGGGATTTATTGCTAAGAGACACACTGATGGCTATGCAATCTAACTGCTGAGATGGAGTCTAGAGCCCCCAGAAGTGATGATGAAACATCTTACCATCATTTTCTCTCTTTTCCTTCTCTGTCTCCCCAGGAATTATCATTCAGCTCTTTGTTGCAGCTGCAGTCCAGACTGATTTTTACCCTCTTCATTTCACAATCCTTCCCCTCCACCTTGAACTTTCTCCCTTTCACACTCAGATCTCTCAGTACACAGAGCCATGGCAGCTGCTAAGCCAAAGGGGCAGAACTCTCTCGCCCTTCACAAAGTGATTATGGTGGGCAGTGGAGGAGTGGGCAAATCGGCTCTCACACTCCAGTTCATGTACGATGAGGTGAGCCACTTACACCACAGCTGTGCAGTTACAATTCACAAGTTTTTTTTGTTGTGGAAAAAGTTCAAGTGAAGCTTTTTTTCTTTTTTCCCCCCTCTTCTTTTCCCCCTCCAGTTCGTCGAAGACTATGAGCCAACCAAAGCAGACAGTTACAGAAAGAAAGTGGTGCTGGACGGAGAGGAGGTACAGATCGACATCCTCGACACAGCTGGACAAGAGGACTATGCAGCCATCCGGGATAACTACTTCCGCAGTGGTGAAGGTTTCCTCTGTGTATTCTCCATCACAGAACTGGAATCGTTTGCGGCAACAGTAGATTTCAGGTACAGCAGCGGGCTTTGATTTTAATGCAGAACTCTCTTATCCATCAGCATTGGATACATTTCAGTTTTCCTAGACTAAATGCTTCGCTTTCTGATACTTTGGAATCTGTAATTTACAGCTTTTGCTCTGTGATGGTTGCAACACTGTGAGTGAGTGTCTTAACTTCCATAATTCATGACTCGATGGCATTTCCTGTTTTGCAGAGAGCAGATACTTCGAGTGAAGGAGGACGAGAACGTGCCGTTCCTCTTGGTCGGTAACAAGTCGGACTTGGACGACCGACGGCAGGTCAGCGCAGACGAGGCGAAGGCACGTGCCGAGCAGTGGGGCGTATGCTATGTGGAGACTTCTGCCAAAACCCGTGCCAACGTCGACAAGGTTAGTCCGATCGGCAAAAGATAAGCCACGGCTTGGCTGCGGTCGTGTAAGCTCAGTTGATCTACAGCAGAGATATGAGAGCCCTCTTTTTGTTATTTTGTTTATTCATGTTTTTTGGGTTTTTTTGAACAGGTGTTCTTTGACCTGATGAGAGAGATCCGGGCAAGGAAAATGGAGGACAGCAAAGAGAAGAACGGGAAGAAGAAAAGTAAAAGTTTGGCCAAGAGAATTAGAGAGAGATGCTGTATTTTATAGTCCTAAAAGAGAGCAGGATAGCTGCTTATGTACATATACATTTCTCAGACTTTTGCATTTACTTTGTGCCCACACCTGACCATGACTTTCTGTTCCTGGCTAACAGGACATCTGACCGTGCGTCAGGGAGTAGTAAGGTGGCACTCCATACACCATTTATAGCTCTAACTTTTTATGTGCTGACACTCCAAATAACTTATGTACTCTCTCTCTCTTTACTCTGACCACATTACAGAGTGTAATAAATGGATGGTGTTTTAATTTAGGCCTAAGCTTGACAAGAGGCTAAGCCCTGAAATGTTACAAAAACCTTTCATTGTAAAGTTTGATGTGTATAATATATTCAGACAACTGTGCAGTGCAAGTTCAAAAAGGAAAAGATAAAATGAAAGTGTCAGAGCCAAGGTTTAAATGGGGAGGGAAATATAACTGGAGCTCAATACTGGAACGCCCCACTTCGTAGAATCAGTCCACCGTCTTTGGTAGGAAACGTCAAGTGAACAGACTTCAGCAGTGTAGTGTCAAACCAGAATTCATCAAGTGCCACAGAGGAAATGTACATTGCACTTGTGAATCTTGGAAGCATTTTAATTGAATGATCATGTGTGTTAAACTTAGCCAGAGCTGAAATTTGATGCCATTCCTATTTGTCGTCTTACACCTCAATTTTACTGTGATACGGTTATCGACACTTATTGTTTTTATGTGTGAAGTCAAACTTTTATTTTCTTTCTTTCCTTGTCCTCTATCATATCAACCAGTGTAAGCTGATCGCACTAACTTTCTTTCTCCCCTTCTAGTCACTTTGTTGAGTCTTCTCAAAATGCACAAACAACATTGATCTTTACCCTTAAACCTGTGAGGGATTTTGCAACACTTGAACGTTTTTTTTCAATTCTAACATTTCAGAAGTTTTACCTCACTCGGCTAATGACTTCCATTGCCTTTTTATTTTTGCGATGACGGAATCCCTGGTGCTCTGATAAAAAGGCGATTCCATAACACTACATCCTTTATATGCTGTCTTTAACACATTATTTAACATGTGTCATTTAACACAGATAAAATAATCTGCTTCCAGACATGTAAAGGTTTCTTTTGCCAGATTTTACTTTTCCTGGCTCAGACTTTTTATCTCCCTATTTTTATTTTATTTACACCTATTCCTAAAAATTGGGACAAAAGTGGTATTAAATTGATTGATAGATTAAATTTGAAGGTAGAAAATGTCAAAAAATGAATGCTGGCTTGATAAAAGTAAGGTGGTACCTGTCCAAAATAAACTTACACTCTTGTCACCAAAGAAATATGCTAGCTAGTACAAACAAGTGCCCACCGTTTAATTGAAGTGAATGACAACTTTCTGTGGTGAGCATCAGAAGAAAGTGCCGCAACGTTAGTGCATAAATTATCTTTATAGAAGTGACCGAGACAAAGGTTGAAGGAGCGTCAGGGGAGGTGAAAAGATTACATTGGAAATGGCCTGGGGAAAAAGTACAAGGTTACGAGGGCTTTAGTAATTCATGTACAGTGTATCACTGTTGCCTCTCTGTCCATTGTGAATGTGAATAATCCCCATATGCTCATCCCGTTTGCCTGTAACCTTTGGCTGCCAATGATGTGCAGAGTTTAGAGGTCATTGACTTTGTACTTTGTTTACCTTTGTTACATTTTGTGCAAGCCTACCCGGTGTTAGAATGCTTTAGTGGCAACTCGATGAAATATTTTGTGTTTCTTCTTCAGGTCTTGCTCATGTAGTGGAATAATTGTACAAGCAAGTGGAGATTAGTGTAGTGTAAGAATTGGCAAAGTGAGAATGCAGCACATGATTAGTAGCTAAATTACATACACCACAACACCTAATGAAATGTGCCCCTCAATCCTCTTAGAGTCCCTTTACAACTGAGCCACTCTTTGTTTTCCCACCACTTCTAACTTATTCAAACAAAAATACCTTAAATTATTTTTTTTTTCAAAGTTTGACAACCATCCAGAGGTTCCTTTTGCCACATTTCACACTGATCCAGTTTAGGTTATTGACATGAGAGTAAATGTGTGCGTGTGTGCATTGCCAACAGCAGCAGCTCACCATTTACATTAGAGTCCAGCAACCAGTGGGATGCCCAACAGTGGAGTCTATGCAAAAATAATTGGTGCAATTGCAAAGAGGACGAGATAACTTCAAAACGGTTCAAAAACATTGTCACTGTCTTCAAACTACTTTTTTATAAGACTTGGTGCAGCAGAAGCACTTAAACTTGAATGCGGTTAAGAGAGCTGAACACAGCTGAGGAAATCCAACATCATCCCAAAAGTTGTCGAGCGCAAATAAGAATGTTTCATTGATTTCCTGAGTTAATAGATAAACACTTTAAAATCCATGCCTTTTGATTACAGGCTTTGTTTGTCGTGTATTTCAGTGTGTTAGTTGTACAGAAAGACAGTAATGCTTAAGAATGTCTGTGGGATTTCATGTTTACTGAGAAGCACACGGTTGAGAGAGTTTTAGAGTTTAGAAATGGGGAAATGGGAGGGTGAGACTGGATATGTGACAGTTAGCGAGGCAAAACATTAGGAAGCCATGGCGGCAGAATGTTTGGAAAGTCGTTTGGTTTAATATTCTCTAAGGGCTAACCTCCAGTACACTACACCGTGATTGAAACGGCCCTGGAAGTTCAAGCGACAGGCACAAAAACTGACATCCAGTGTAAGAATCACAGTCTGTTATGGCACACCTTCCTTAGCTTACGGCCATTACAATAACCAAGTGCTGTGTGTCTACATTGTTGAGGATCGCAGAAGCTACTGTACTTACGTCGACCACCATAGTGCTTGCTTACTCGAACATCGGCTTATCACAGTCTCATTCATGTTTCAGTGCTTTTTCAGAAGCAAACGTAACTCATAAACGTTCTTTTTCTCTGTCCTCATGAATAGTTTAATAGACTGGACGGTCTTAATATTTTCAGCTGGATACTAAAACAGATGTTTGTGTGAAAGCTAAGAGCAAAATGTCCTACTGGGTATTCAAATAACTTGTTTTGCCTTTTATACAAATACCCTCGGAGTGAAAAAAGAAGAAGAATAGATATCCATGTCTTTTGATTGGATGGTTGTATGTACTGTATGCCATCAGTTAAATGTTTCCTTCATGTTTACTTATTTTAAACATAACCACTAATGTAGCCTATCTGTTTGTGAATGCAAGAGGTGAAGCTTACATTTCAATTCATTTTTTGTGAGGTATTTGGAAATGGCAAATAAAGTGGATATTACTAATAACATTTTCCAGATGTTTGTAGCGTTCTTTGTGTGATTACTTACGCAGGTTGAAGAAGCTGTCTTATGTTAGTTCATTCAAGCAGAAATTGACACTGCTTAAATTGGCCTTGTTGTCACCAAGCGCCGACAGCTTGTCTACACCCACATCACTGTTTACACATTAACACTGATTCTTTGTGCTGCATTTAGGTTTTTTTTTTTTTCTTCTAATATTTGACTTTGCCAATGTCATGCAGGATGGGAGGGGTAAGTATTGATTTACCATAGGACAGACATGGCTGTGTTACAGTTTGTGTATGATGTCTGCTTGATTTGATTTTTTTGTTAAAGAGCTGTCGCCAAGTGTAAAATATTAGTCATTTTTACATTTTATTTTACAAATATACGGTATTAGTATTTTTGTAATAAATTCAGCAAATCTATTACAGCTTTTGAAGAATGATCTGGTATTGCATCCATGTGCAGGCAGAAGAGGACACTTTTTTTATTTGTCCATTTTGTTTTGTTTTTTCTATTTCATAATTATTCATTATTTTATTTTTTGACAGCTACCTTTGAAATGTCTCAATTTATATAATTAATTTACGTTAATGCATTAATTAAGACACAGGCCCTTAGAAGAATCTATGGTCAAATCCAAATAAATGAACACGAAAGTCAGTAAATAAATGTATACCATTATCAATATATATATATATATATAGCCTATATATTTACAAGAATTATACATCTCTTTTGAAGGGGAAAAAAAACGTAATAAACCACTAAAACAATAAATGGCGTACAACTCACGTCAAATTGATATGTGTATTTTCCAGTCTTGTTTGATGTATAGAATCTCTATAGAAAAAACAAGTTTAATTCTGAGATCGTCGGATTAACAGAAAGGAAGCGGTGGGTTGTATTTTGAAGTTAGGGGTCAGGGGTTTCCCTTGGTGGGACGTAACCACTGAGCTGGATGACGCACACGCGTATCATTGGTCCACAGCGACGCACAAGGCCTGTAGTTTGAAAGCTGTCTGGGCCCAGGCGAGCCACAGCGTTAGCCACACTCGAACAAAGTTGGGGATATTTTGAAATAAAAATCAAATCATTTTTGGGGTCATTTTTACCCGGAAAGACGTGAACCACTTTTGGGACAATGCGGCTGTCGGAGTGAGCAAGAAGCCGGCGGAATACGTCGGAGCGGAGGTGTTTTTGAATGGCATTGTTTTATTGCATCTTGACTTGAGTTGCCGTGAACTCCACGCAAGGAGAAAAGAAAGCTAAGTGGCTAAAGTCGCTAGCGGCGGCGGCGGCTATCCAACAACTCGTGTGCTATTCACTTCCTTGTTGCATACTGGAGGAGGAGTGCGATGGAGGGCGAGAAGAAGTTTGTCAGGAGGAGACGAGATAGTTTTTTACCTCCACTTTAACACTACCCGGTGAATGGATGTACATGCTCGCAATTCACTGCAACATTTCAGAAGAACTGGATTTTCAACTCTGTGTGGCTCCGGGCCTGTGCTTTGACCATGAACTGGAAAGCGACTGTGTAGCCGGACACAGCTAGTGGAGGCTAGCTGGCTAAAACCGACTAGCGTTAGCTGGCATATCTGGGAGATGTCCGTCCTGGAGTACAATGGTTGAGTATCGACTGGCTCTATAACTAAGCACTGTATTGTGGATTATATGTGACGGAATCTACTGGCACTTATTTTCAGTAATTACCGCCAGGGATAGCTCGTTTTATCCGGAGCCACAATCGTGTTAGCTCTGTAATGCTAACGTTAAGCTCGTGATTTAGCTACCTAGCTGGTTGGCTGTCTTAATTGTGAGGTAGCCGTAGCGTTAGCTCACTAGCCTGTTACACAGCTAGCCCCAATGTTTTGTTTCACGACACAGCCAGGGACATAGTTTAGGTAAAGTACGCAGGATTAACTACAACTCTCGACGCGGGCGTAGCGTTTATTTGGCGGATAAATGCCTAATTCAGACGTGCTTCGCGAGGGTCGGGGACGGAGCCCCTCAGCACAGAGAAATGCTAACAGGCAGGACAGACGTAGTAAAGCAGGGAGCGGTGCTGCTCAGCGAGAGAGGCCCCGTGAGAAGAGGCGCTCGTCGGCTTCTACGAGAAAGAAACGCAGGCAGGCCAAGGATAGAGACTTGTGGCATACTGGTACGGCAGAAGACCACGACAATGATCGAAAAAGCACTTTTGATAAAGAGGTTGAACTTCGGACATTGGTAGAGTATGACGACGTGAGCTCCCAGTCTGAGCGATTTTCTGGGAGCCCCTCTCCTAAACTTGACCCCCACGCTGACCGTCTCTCGGTGGACCGACTCAGCGATGTTGACTTTGTTGACTATAATGGACCAGCATCTCCAGACAGAAGTCAGCCGAAAGACCGAGAGGCGGTGAGTGTCAGCAAAGACGAGCAAACCAGAGGACCATCTGAAAGAAGCAAGCAAGACAAGGAGCAGGGGAGGAAAAAAGATCGCCAGAGTCGCGAGAGAGACTCCTCAAAAGCTCGGAGTGGAGGAAGCTTGAGTGGCTCTAAAAACCACAGGGACACTACAAGGAGCAGTGATAGAAATGGTAAAAAGACATCCACGTCTCAGTCCTCACAATCTGCAGACAAAAGGGATTCAAAAAGGCACAGAAGTAAAACTAGGTCTGATAAAGAGCCCCCGTCTGCATATAGAGATGCTCCACAATCTTACAGAGATGACCGCGAAGACCTCAGGGCATACAGGAGAAGTCCTGGTTTAAAATCAGAAAGTCCCTATGGGACGTCATACTCGTACACCTACCAGTCCCCTGGTAGCTACAACCAGCTGATATCTAGAAGAAGTCCAACATATGGGAGCAAAAGACTCTCTCCCAGTTCCACATATTACAGCCGGGATTCAGATGTGTATGGGGCGTATGGCGCGACAAAGTCGCCCAGTTCATACTCTAGCAACAAAAGGAAACGATCCCCTGCGAGCCCAGCGAACTGGCGCAGGTCACCAAGTTATGGCCGTCATAGTCCGTATGAACAAGGAGAGTTTGGTTCAAGTCCTTATGGGAATCGCAGGAGATCACGAAGTCCATACAGGAAGTCCCTGAGCCCAAGTCCAGATGTCAGGTAAGTTCTTAGGATGAGGTGTGTTTGATTTCTGTCTGTGCTCTATTATAGTGGTGTGTCCTTTTGATTTGTTATAGGCCTTTGATCAACCAGCACACAGATAGAGATTTTGATTGATTGAAATCTTTATTTTGAACATGTGTGAACAGTGAAATCAAAACAAAACCAAACATAATAAATAATTAAAAAGAAAACAAAGAACATAAAAAAACAAACAAAAAAACTAGAAAATTTTACTACTAATTAACTAATAATAATAAATAAAATAAAGTTTAACATGTTTGGAAAGGAGTAGGAAGAAGTAAAAACTTATTAGCCTAACTCCTACCCCCACAGTGAAAAAGATACTGTATGTGTGCTATTGTGCAATTGCTGATAATAAATGTAAAAAACCTACCTGATATCTTTTCATGGAAAGCACAACACTCCAGCTTCAATAGCCACCAGTTTTTCTTTCATTTGATTCAAGCAAATGAAGCAGTCATGTGTAACAGTTTGTAATGTTGAAGCAAAATATACAATGGCGTCCTTGTCGTTTCCTTTCCAGGCGATCTGCTAGATCACGTAGCAGAAGTCCATATTCATCCTCGAGGCATTCACGTTCTCGCAGCCGCCACCGCCACTCTCGCTCCCGCAGTCGCCCCTCTAGCCTCTCGCCGAGCACGCTCACCTTCAAAACCAGTCTCGCGGCCGAGCTGAGCAAGCAGAAAAAGGCTAAAGCTGCCGAAGCGGCCGCCAAGCTCAAGAACTCCAGCAACACGTCTACTCCGACCAAGGGTTCGTCGTCTGCTCCCCAGCCGAGCCCGAAGTCTAATCACGCAGCCAGGAAGGGCCGCCCCCCTTCTCCACCTCCACCAGAGAAAGGCCCCAGAACTCCCACAACCAGCCAGCCCCAGTCTCCCTCCGACAGGTCGTCCAAGACCAGGACCACCGAGCACCAGACCAGCAGGGACAAAGACGGAAAGGGGAAGGACGACTCTGTACATCGGGACAAGAGGAAAGCACCAGCATCTATACCGAGCAAAGACAAGGAACGAGCCACCGGTTCTATCATGTCTACTCTGTCATCTCTCCCATTGCCCCAAACAGTTCTTGAGCACATGAATAAAGGAGAAGGGTAAGTGTGTGTTGGGGCAGTTGACCTAGAAGATTAATGCACCTCTATACTCGACTGTCTAGACTTACTCTGTCATTGTATCCTACATTTTCTTCCCATCAGCTCAAAGGACAGCTTACTCTCAGGGAAGAAGAAGTCAGAGAGAAAAGCCCGCCAGCTTCTGACCGATTTGCCTCTCCCTCCTGAACTTCCTGGTGGCACGTCCTCCCCGCACAGCCCACCCGAGGACAAAAAGTCCCAAACCCTTCGCCGAAGACCTAAGTATGTTAGAGTGCATCTAGTCTTCCTTTATCATTTCCTGTTGATGCTCTTTGTTCTACACTCACTTTACTTCCTTTGAACTCTTTCATTGTAATTCTCAGAATTTGCGGCCCAAGATACGGTGAGATCAAGGAAACGGAGATCGATTGGGGCAAGCGCTGTGTGGACAAGTTTGAGATCATCGGAATCACAGGTGAAGGCACCTACGGGCAGGTGTACAAAGCAAAGGACAAAGACACTGGTAAGTGTTCTGTACATATGTTGTTCATAAACCAGTGTCCTGTGCAGCGATCTAGTTTTGAGGTGCATTTCTTCCTTCTGTTTCACAGCTGAGATGGTGGCTTTGAAGAAGGTCCGCCTGGACAATGAAAAGGAGGGCTTCCCAATTACAGCCATCAGAGAGATTAAAATTTTGCGACAACTCAACCACAAGAGCATCATTAACATGAAGGAGATTGTCACGGACAAGGAGGACGCTCTGGATTTTAAAAATGATAAAGGTATATTTTGTTGAATGTATAGATTTCTCCAACCTGATCTTTTTTTTTTTTTTCTTGGATGACTAAATTTTTTTTTTCTCCCTTCCATCTCAGGTGCTTTCTATCTCGTATTTGAATACATGGACCACGACTTAATGGGTTTGCTCGAGTCCGGCCTGGTTCACTTCAACGAGAGTCACATCAAGTCTTTCATGCGACAGTTGCTGGAAGGTCTCGATTACTGCCACAAAAAGAACTTCCTGCACAGAGACATTAAGTGCTCCAATATTCTGCTCAATAACAAGTAGGTCCTCGGGATCTCTGCTGTCAATTAGAACGATCTCGCAAAGATTTTATTAAATCGTCAAGCCTGTTTTCCAGCTAGGTCTAATCAGTCGTTTTTTTCCCCCCACCCAATCAGAGGTCAAATCAAGCTTGCAGACTTTGGTCTTGCTCGGCTGTATAACTCTGAAGAGAGGTGAGCCTCTTATATTCTTGGATGCAGCTTTCTTGCTAAAACAAACTTTGTTTCATTCTCCATGTTTTATTCTAACCCTTTGGTGTGATTTAAAATAATAATCTGTATTCTCCTTTCCAGTCGCCCATACACCAATAAAGTGATCACACTATGGTACCGCCCCCCAGAGCTGCTCCTGGGGGAAGAGCGATACACGCCTGCTATTGACGTGTGGAGCTGCGGGTAAGAACAGGACTGATATGGACTTGTTGTGGACATGTTACATGATTATCCATCAGGTCATAATCAAAACTCACGCCTTGTTTTGTCTGTCACAGATGTATTCTTGGAGAACTGTTCACAAAGAAACCCATCTTCCAAGCTAATCAGGAGTTAGCCCAGTTAGAGCTCATCAGGTAAATGCTTGCTAAAAATGTAAATGTTTCACTTTTAAGTTCTGTTTCTCTCTCAGTGGTGCAACCACTCCGAAAAAAGGAAGAGAAAGTGGCACATGTTTTACTCTGATCGTCTCAGTTGAAGGCAATGCCATTCAGCCATAATATGCGCTCTGGTTAACAGACCTCACTTATCTTTTTTTGTGTGCGTGTGTGTGTCCTCTTTAGTGATAAAAGTCAAGGTAGTGAAAGTAAAAAAACCTGAAAGTTTGTGCAGTTCTTTAAGCTAGAAAATGGAAGAAGCACGTTTTACTCGTCTCATTTACTTCCTCACTTTTACTACACTGGTGACATCGAGGGAGGAGAGAAAATGAACTGTGACGGCAAATGTGACGCAACAAGTCGGGCCAGTTGCCTGGGTGTTGTCAGTTATTCTGGGAGTCACAATTTACCGTTTGCTAAAAAGTTGTATTCTGCTTTAACTAATGACTTGTGTGTTCCTGTCATCTAGTCGAATCTGTGGCAGCCCCTGTCCTGCTGTGTGGCCAGATGTAATAAAACTTCCCTTCTTCAACACCATGAAACCAAAGAAACAGTACAGGAGACGGTTACGGGAGGAGTTTGCTTTGTAAGTCAATGTCCATGACCTCTAATCATACATTTATGGCTTGGGGCTTCCAGCAGCACGTTTTACCGCGACCTTGTGCTTCTGTTGCCGTTTAGCATCCCTCCGTCTGCCTTGGATCTGTTTGACCATATGTTAAACCTGGACCCCAGCAAGCGCTGCACGGCTGAACAAGCGCTGGGCAGCGAGTTCCTCAAGGACGTGGACCCAGACAAGATGCCCCCGCCCGAGTACGTTTCCGTTCATGTCGATCTTGCTGTATTTAATCACAGTTGATAAATCCTCAACATTTCTCACCGTGTTAACCATTTGTTTCTCTCCAGTCTTCCACTGTGGCAGGACTGTCATGAGCTGTGGAGTAAGAAACGCAGGCGACAGAAGCAGATGCCAGAGGAACTGGCGGCCCCTAAGGCACCCCGTAAAGAGCTGGGCCTTGACGACAGCCGCAGCAACACTCCCCAGGGCTTCCCTGCTCCTGGAGGTATCAAAGCTCAGAATGCAGCTGCTTCAGCTCTGCTCGGTGAGCCTGACTATCATTTGTATTTGTACTGTTTAATTATTGATTTTAGTTTGTTAGTCACTGGTAAAGATCTTTGGGTTGTACTCCCCTGTGTGAAAGGCACTATGAAAACAAATGATTATTATGGTAAACGAACCTTGGAACCAAAGTTTAACAGCGAAACCTCAATGCTTATCTTATTTTTCTGTCTTCTCATAGATCCGAAGGGTCCAAACTCTCAGTTGACACAGGAGCAGCTGGCGGTCCTCCTGAATTTCCTGGGCCAGCCGAAGAGCGCGGTCAACACAGCCCAGTTTGTCCAGTCCATGAGCACAAAGGTCAACCAGGAGACGTTACAGCAGCTCTCCAAAGCCCTGGCGCCCACCGAGCCGGCCGAGCCTCCCGCTCCACCTGCACCCGCCAAGCCTCCCCAGCCCGCCGCTCCAGCAGGAGTCCCCCGCACCCCTCCCATGCCCAAGCCCCCTTCGCCCCCCATGTCCGCACCACCGGGTATCCCAGAGGGAGAGGCCGCATCCGCCACCCAGACGGCGATGACAATGCTGCTGGCTCAACTCCTCCAAGCGCAACAGGCCCAGAGGCAGGAAGCCGGCGAAGGCGCAGAGGGAGCAGAGAGCACAAACCCTGCAGGAGTGGTAGCACCTGGAGGGTCTCTTCTACCTCCAGAGGTCAAACAGCCTCCAGAGCCCAGCCCAGTCTCTCCAGGTAACCCCCCGCCCCCCTCCCCTCCTGTACTTAACGCTCAGCTGTCTGACTGAACACATCTGACAATTTCTTTCTACTTGAGGCTCCTTAAGCCATTTTTTCCCCATCATTTATTTTTAAAAGGTTTTCACCATATGTCAGCGATAGAACATTGGTTTACCAGATGAAATCATGTGTAATGAAAACAGATTAGGCCAAGAACGCTTTGCAGGGAAAGTGGTCAGCAGATGGAGTATGTCAAGAATGTACAAAACCACAAAATTATATCTCCAGAAGGATCAAGATCTGTCAATTACCATTAGTGTGACACAAAAAAAATTGGCTCTATCCAAACCGTTTATTCAGATTAGACTGAGATAAGAAGCAGGGAAATCCAAATTACAGGAACTAGAGAAGTGGTTTGTCTAGGTAGAAAACAGTTCAACTTAAAGGGATAGTTCAACATTTTGGCAAATTTGCCCATTGCCATAATCCCTATAGTTTTAGGAGTAGGTTTGTTACCTTTAATTGTCGGTGCAAGCTATTTTTAGAACGGCAGAGTAGAGCCGCGAGCTGCTCAGAGCTACGCTACAGAGGCTAATGGGATTTCTTGGTTTCCCTCATCCAACTCATCAAATACACAATCCAACAACTCCAAAACGCTCTGGTGGACAAGTTGTGACCTGCACATTCACCACGCTATGAGATAATAACAGAACGTTACCAGACAGAGTTGTTTTGCGCGTTCCCATCGGGGGCAGTTTTTCAGCAAGCAGTCTCTGCATTTACCTCTAAAACAACTCTGTCTCGTAACGTTCTGTTATTATCTCATAGTGTGGTGAATGTGCAGGTCACACCAGAGCGTGTTGGAGTTGTTGGATTGTGTATTTGATGAGTTGGATGAGGGCAACCAAGAAATCCCATGAGCCTCCGTAGCGTAGCTCTGAGCAGCTCGCGGCTCTGCTCCACCGTTCTAAAAATAGCTTGCACTGACAATTAATTAAAGGTAATGAACCTACTCCTAAAACTATAGGGATTATGGCAATGAGCCAATTTGCCAAAAGGTTGAACTATCCCTTTAAAAAAAGAAATGAGATAAATTTACTCACAGTCTGATAATTTTTCTTATCTCCCTCTCTAGTGTCTGAAGTAGGTGGAGTGTCGATCCTACCCCCAGACCAGAGACCACCTGAACCTCCAGAACCACCTCCACACGCTGACCTGGACTACCGGCAGCCTCCCCCCGAGCCCAAGACGGGCCACGCGCCCCCCATCGCATCTGCAGGCGGGGGCGACGGCGGGAGACCCCCGGAGCCCGACTACCCCCCTCTACCTACCGCTGAAGGGCCTGGATACGGGGGCGAGTACAGCCACCCGCCGCCTCCCCCCTTCACCCCCGCAGGGTTCGGGGACAGCTACATGGGTCACATGCTCGGCGGAGGCCTGCCCCCACACACCCTGAGGGAGGTGTTCAGCGGACCGGGCCAGGTCACGGGCTCCTCGTCCGGCGCCGGGGTCCTGGCCCCGGCCCACCCGGACCCCTTCCCCCCAGGCTCCGGAGCCACCAGACCCAGCAGCATGGTGTTCACCGGGGACAAGGACCACCGCTTCGAGTACAATCACAGCCCCTTACCCGTGGAGGGACAGCCCAACCCCGGCGCCATCCACCTGTACAACCACGCCATGGCTCGGAAGGACGGCGGACCCCCTCCCCCACCCATCCCAGCACCAGGACAACCCTGGGGCTCCCCTTCTCAAGTCGGGGCTCCACCACTACCCCTGGGCTTCGTCCCACACGTGAACTCGACAGCAACAATCAGAGGACGAGGACTACCTTTCTGAAAGACTGGAAAAATCTGACATGGCAGTTTGTGACAATGGACAAAAGGCGTGAGGACTCTATTTTGAGCCTGACGCCTCTCATGCCAGACCAGAGGGATCTGGAGATGCACACTCAAGTTTGTAATAACTTAAATCAGTGTAAGGCATTGTATTCCTCCCCAGTCTGGAATGTGGAGTACGTTTGCAGAAGGACAGTGGAATAAACCCCGGAGGAGCTTTTCTTGCTCATACCATTTTCATATTTTTTTGTAATCTATTCTGCTGTCTTTTAAATTAAACTTTTACCTTTTTTGAGTGTACATTTATCAGACAGGTAAATTTTAAAATCTCTACCTTTAGCTTGTCTGTGATTTGCTCCAGGGCAGACTAGTATTAATGTTTTGCACTACTGACTGAAGTAGGCGGAAACAGTTTTAGCTATGAAAGGAAATGGATGATGTGCTTTACCTGCACAATTAGGAATATGACCAGTAATGTAGTGTCCTCCTTTTTTTTTTTTTTTTTTTCTTTTTACGGCCATGATTTAGTGAGACGATGGTGACTCAGTTGATTGGGTTAATGGCTTAGGTACCAACACAGGCAGCCATCTGAGGAAAAGGACTGTTAGTTCCAGAGAGACTGGTAGCACTTGGACAACGGCAGAAAATCCGATCTGACTTATTGGAGAAAAGCTATTTTCACTCTCAATTCCACATGCCTTTTTGCCAATAGGTGTTGTAAATCATGAGGAAAACAGACACGTAACCCGAGTTCAAAAAGGAAACAATGTCTTTTTTTTTTTTTTGTACTAAAAATGATTTTGTCCCCCCTCCCTCCTCCTTTGGCAAATGTTTATTAAAGAAATGCCAACAACATATCGTTGTCTCTCGTTACTACAGATTATCAGTGGGCATTTCTGCTGCTGCTGGATAATATGTTGACTTCATAGACACCACCACCAGATGGCAGTGCCGGTCAAACATCACTGCAGTGTGTGTGTGTGTGTGTGCTCATTTCAACATGTGTGTCTGTGATTCAGATTGGCATTCAGCACCACATCTGTAGGCAAATGCGCTCACTTGTCAGTCCCGCTCAAAACCAACAGACCTTACCCAGCGACCACAATTGCACTGGTGCTAAATCTTTACACTTGGAAGTGTACACACCATTTACATGAGGATAAGCCCCTAGAGTGAGTCAGAACAATGCAAATACACATCTCTTTGCTGCATTTGTGGAATGTAAACAGTTTTTTTTGTCCTCCCCACATGACAGTCAGGATGGCAGCATCTCAATGGAGACGAGCCTAAGGAGATAGCAGCGCACATCAAGTCTCAGACAACATAATGCACAACTTCAGACTAAGATACAGACTGTCAGGAAGAAAGAAAATCTTCCAGTAGATGATAACTCCCAGTGGATTCAGTCTTCAAGCACCTTGACTCATAGTTCGAACCTGATGGAAAAGAGTTTATCGAAGATCACAAACCGGGCCTCCTGCATGCTACCACTTAATGCCAACTATAATCTGAATTCTCCTAGATGTCAGTGGACCTTTATGTCACTCTAGCCTGTACTGGATAAGGAGTGGCTCTCAAAGATTCTGTCTTGCTATAAAGAAATACATTTATCAGAGATACATTTATAAAACAGATGTCCAAACATAATGAAATGTAAATTAATTCAAAGATGGAAAACCAATTCCTTTCCAATTAGGTTTAATTTCGCAATTTAAAGGCACCACACAATAAAAACAGTCCATTACTCTTGATTCAGGAAGGTCCGTGCGAGACGTATACTAGAAAAAACATATAAATAGATTAAAATCTGCTTAACTGACCTTAAATGAAATAACAGTAACACACTAGATAATGTTAGGGTTAGGCTAGTAGATTTACAATTGATGCACAAACCATACTGGAGCCACAGCTGAACAAAGAGAGAAACTTTACACACATCTGTCCTTTGTTTTACCCATCACAGCCACATCTGCATTTGTCACACGTCACATTGGCGGCGATGAAAAAGTGATTATCTCAGAGGGGGTTCCGTTCTGCAAAGCTAATTCAGTACATGGACGGCAGCTAGTCTGTGATTAATACACCGTGGATGATGGATTGCTGAAAATTTACGGTAGCTTCAGTGGGACTGGCAGCATCATATTTTTATGTGTGATTGATTGAAACAACACTGAGTGTGATTTAAAGAGAAGATGAGAAGAGGCAGAGTCAGGCAGGGAAGGTGCATGGACTTTAACAAGAGCATCACTCAGACTGAGTTAAACTATTCACACAGGGCTTAAATCTATCACAAAAGGCCTCCTGACCTATGTTTCACATTGACTGCACATTGACCCCTAGTCGCTACATTTTTATGTTAACTCAGTATACAGTACTATACAGTAAAACTCACCAGATCTTTGGTTTGTCCTATTGGTTATACAGGTTGAAAAGTTGAATGAATGTGACAAAGCACCACCAAAAATAACCTAAAATATGTGTTTTACAATTGATTTTCTAAACACTGGTACCAAACATTTCAGGACACTGCCCACACCAAAAAGGAGTTGATTACCCAGTCACATGACTTCCTGTTAGGCAACCAAAAAAAGACATTTCCACTGAATCACCACCTACGAAATGAAACTCTGGATTCTTCTTAACGTAGCTTTACAGTAATAAAGAAAAATGTAACCTGTGAATATGACAAAATACATTTCACTGTTGATTTGTTGCAACTGTTAAAGGAAAAGTTTCATATTTAGGGAAATCTGTTTTTATTTACCTTTCTTTTAGAAAGACAGATTAATGGATTGATGGTGGCATGTGGCCACTTTTCATGTCTGCAAGGTTTGTCTAACCTCTGCCTTGTGTAGCTCTCTGCTACCATCTATGGTGTTAGCGTCAGTTTTAACCCGTGTTTTAAATCAGCTGTAAAATACATTAAAAACTTTTTTTTTTCATCCAATCTGTTTTTCTTCTCTTGGTTACATTGTTAGGCTTCCTTTTTGTTTCTCATCTCTTGGTTACATTGTTAGGCTTCCTTATCCATGAAAAAGTTGGTTTTGCAGTTAAAATTAGTTTTGTTTTATTTTGTTTAAATAGAGGTTCCTGACAAAGTCAAAAAGCCTTGATATAAACAAATGTATGTGGTAGGCTACTTATATGCTTTTAAAACCTGAAAACACAAGAGGAAGGTTAAGTTGATACTATGCTGTCGTTAGTTTTATATTGGCTATCTGTTGCCTGGCACTACACCTTTATATTCACCTTAGAAATGTGACTTCCCAAAATGTTAATACTGAATTTCTATGCCTCACTTTGTTACAGTAAGTGCACTATTTCAGACACATTTCATGTAATTTCCTATAGTGGTCTAGTGTAAAGACAGAATGACTATGTGATTTGCCAGGGCATGTAAGAACAGGAAACCCCCTCAGATATGACTATAAAGATCAGCAGAAATCCTCTTGTGTGTAGGCTACGCCTAAAAGGCTTTTCTTTTCCATTAAGAACATGGCTTCCAGAAATACCAATAAGAAGAACATTTCTAATCAAATAATATAATAAAAAACAAACAGACAATGTCCTACAAAAGACTTTCTATTGTTGATATGTCTGAAGGATTATAAAAGGAAATCAATTTGTTTTGAAAGGCTTCAAAAATAGGAAGAGTTTTTTAAAGAATCTACATCTGTTCCCATTAAAGCAACCCTCTCAAAAATGTCAAACAAGATTAAAATAACAAATACAGATGGGGTTGATGTTTTTCAAATCATTTTTTTTTTCTATTTAAGGTGGATGGAAAACATGGTTGTGGAGAAGGGTCTACAACAGCCATGCTGACAGGAAAATTGGTTGGAGGATAAAAAATAAAAGAACCAAAACGTCTCCTCACATAAATGATCACAGCATGGTCACACTTTTCTGGTGTGTGACAGTGTTTACAAGGTGCTGGGACTTGTTCTGAACCTCCTTCTCTTTGTCACTCTCTGACATTTCTTTATCTATACAGTTGACTTGAGAAGGCCTTTAAATTGATTCACTAACCTAAAGCCTCTGAAAAAAGAGGAGAGTCAGCAGAATGCCACACACACCTGCCCTCGCCCACATGCACACATATGTCAGATCACTGCAGTAGATATACACACACGTGCTCTCTAACTGCTGCACTGCTCAGGTGAGGCACAGTGTGGTGCTAAAGGACTGGAAAGGAGCCGGGAATTCAAAAGCATTGACCAGAGCAGAGCCCATCAACCAGATTTCATATAAACCCTGCAAAACTGAAAATTACATCCCAGATATACCTTCAATCCCTTCACCCCAAGTGCATAAATATGGACACACGCCCATTAATACTGATGCTCGATGAGTAGAGCCGACAGAATTAATTCATTCCAACTTCAATGGCTGGAACATGTGCAGAGGCCTGAAGACTTTCTGCAACTTCGTTACCTGCCGGCTCTTGTTGGAAAATGGAATACAGCCAATTTCATTATGATCCACAAGCTCATCATGTCGGCCTAATCAGAGACTTGCCTGGACTTGAGCTTGTTAACTCATTAACTGTTCCAAGGAGGCTCCAGGACAGGACGACACGCCGCCTGCATGTGCAAACTGTTGACAGTCGAATGTGGAAGGGAAATAATTAGGAGTTAAGGATGATTTACTGAGGAATTAATGTGCCGACTTTGAATTAACCTCTGAGGTTTTGCAGTAACTGAACCTTTACGTGACCCTCAGTGCATCGCTGCGCCTTGGGCCATACTGCTCGGTGCTCGGTGACGATGTGAGTCAGCTGAAGTAATGGCTATTAAATGGCCCCTAGGTCATATTCGGTTTCATTTTTAATTTTTTCGTGTATATGTGTGTGTTTAAAGAGGAGGCAAGACAGGCGGAGAGAGAAAATGCACGCTGCTGTCATTTTTAGATAATGTTTTGTTTACAATTTTTTGGATTTTCTCTCTGAGTGATTCCCTCCTGGGGCTGTATTCAAAGTAGTTTTTAATTAAAATGTGAAATCTAAAAAGTAGTGGCAGTCAAACAATGGGTGCACAGTCTTCCACATGCGTGCACAGCAAAACTTTCATGGTGTCAGTAATTACGCTTGCTGCATATTACTTAAGCTTAGGTAGAATGCCAACCATTATCGTGACTACATTACAGGGTGTTAATCTCTCCTAATGAGCGGTTTCTTTTTAAAGACACTGCATTAACCGTGTAATTTCGGAGATAGCGATTTACTTAATATTCACTGAATGAGGAGGGTAAAGTCCTCGGAGCAGATCAATCATGATGGAGAGTTAAAGGGCAGTTTTTCCATCCAAACACAGGGCCAGTGTGTTCAGGGGCAAGGTGGCACTCTGCACAAAGGTCACGCTGCACTGACCTTTATTGTGCTATTGTCACACACGGAGGCAGACAGGCATCAGTTAGTGAAACCAGCACATAACCAAAAGGTCATGTATTTTATCTCCCCATGTGTCACTATAACCGGTCATAACTATATGTGCTGTAAAACTGCAGACTCCCCTTCTTGTGTCTCTTTTAACCCAATCCTTCCTTTCTCCCTTTCTTCTTTCCACAATCCTTTTTCCTTTCCTTCTTTCCTTCCTTCCCTTCGTCCTTACTTCTTCTTCCTTCCTCTTTTGATCCAATTGACCTGATCTGTTCCCTCCCTCTGTCTTTCTTTTTCCTCTTTTCCCTTCCTTCTTACCCTTCTTCTTTCCTTCTCCTTCCTTCCTTGAACAAATCTGTTCCCTCCCTCCATCTTTCTTTCCTTTTTCCCCTCCCGTCCTTCCTTCCTTCTTCTTCCTCCCTTGAACGAATCTGTTCCCTCCCCCCATCTTTCTTTCCTTCCCTTTTCCCTTCCTTCTTTCCACAATCCTTTTTCCCTCCCTTCCTTCCCTTTGTCCTTACTTCTTCCTTCCCTTTTGACCCAATCTGTTCCCTCCATTCTATCATTTCTTCTTTTCCCCCTTTCTACTTTCCCTTCTTTCTTCCTTGAACGAATCTGTTCCCTCCCTCCCTCCTTCTATCTTTCCTTCCTTTTTACCTTCCTTCTTTCCACAATCCTTTTTCCCTCCCTTCCTTCCCTTCGTCCTTACTTCTTCCTTCTCCTTTGACCCAATCTGTTCCCTCCCTCCTTCTATCTTTCCTTCCTTCTTCCCCCCATCTTTCGCTTTGTCCTGCATTCCTTTCTTCTTTCCCTTCGTCCTTCCTGCCTTCTTTCCTTTCGTCCTTTCTTCCTTCCTTGATCCAGGAAGACAACAGGAGGGCTGAGAGGAGGTTCTGCTACATTTCACACACACATGTACAGTATTATTCTTGCCATATGCACATGTTCAACTCACCGTGTTTTCTCCCCCTCCACTGTGAGACACGGCCTCACCTTCTCCCTGACATCCCCATTAACTCCAACCATGAAGACAAAGGGCGCTCCAATCATTTACGGCAGATATGACCCATAAATGTCATGCTCAACTTCACTTCGCAGACTTACCTTTGACATGTAAGGTCAGACTTTTGATAAGTGATTATAAAAAGTGAGTCTGGCCCCGGCCACGTGCACCACCCAGCATCTTGACCCACAGGCTTCTTTTATGGGAGGGCACATTAGAGCTAAAGTAGTTGGGGAGCATTAATTCAAAAAAAGTTGGGAAAGTGTGAAGACAGCATGAAACTTAAATAGACAAACCCCTTCTGCTGCTTGGACCCAGTTGTTGCGTGTTTGCACTGGAGAGCTGTTTGAGCTTTACAAGAGCGTGTCAGGAATATGAATGAAGACGGAGGATGCTCTGGTCTCGTTGAGCTACTGTATGAGATGTTGTTCAATTCAGAAACTTTCACAAAGTCAACATCTCATACAGTAACTCTAAGACCAGTGGGCAATTACAGGATAATGAAAATTTCCTACATTTCCCAAGATTCTCGAGTCAGATGTACACCATAACAAGTAATACTGATGTGTGCAATGATATACACATTTGCTGGAATGAATGAATGAACTTTTTATTTTCGTGTTATGCCACCACTGTGGCCCATCCCATATGGGATTACAAGACACATTTAATGACAAATACAAAAAAAAAGACTAGACAGTCCTTCCTGTTGGTGTTACCTGCCACACAGGTCTGACACATAAATAAACAATTTACTTTCAGTACTCAACTATATATCCCTCTTCGTCTCATTCGTCTTAAGCCTTTTCAAGAAATAAAGAAAATGGAAATATATTCAACTGAAAAAGATGTTTTAGCTTCCCAGCATGGTCTAACCACACAAATTTGTTATTTGGATCTAAACAATTTTTGTCTTATAGAGTCATAGAAAGGACAGTATACACAAAATGAATTTCATTCTCCACTTCTTGGATGTAAACAAATTACAAATTCTATTGTCTTCTGCTGTGCCAACATATCTGCCTGTCTCGATATGAAGACCAAGTATTCCAGCTCTCATAGAGCACACAGGGATCTTTTCTTTTTAGACAAATTATACAAAACATAGTTTTCTGGCCCAAATACCTGTTTTATTTCACAGTAAGTACGCAGCTTTGGTTTACCCCAAATATCTAATGCCCATCTATCTTTACTTTGTTGGAAAATAATTTATTTTAATACGTTAATCTCCACTTTCTCTTTGTTATACAGTAATATCGGGCCATATATGTATGTCCCTATCCCATGTCCCATTAGTCAGAGTGTCCCACTCAAAGATTTTTCTTGCAATCCTGTTACGATTTAATCCTAGTATCCTATTCCATAAACGCACCATATGTACACTCCACCGTACCTCATCGGGTTTGGCTGGATTTGATTTTTTATTGCAAATTTTCAATACTTTTCCTTGATAAATTAATTTTTCCCCATGTATTTACATTTCATCAACCCCTCTTTGCACCTTTTCTGCGTAGTGTTTGTCGTCACCCCAAAGGAAAGCAGCACAGCACAGCAGCAGTGGTTGGCTTTTTCTAAATGTAAAGTCTGCGTATTCACTCATCGCCGTGCAATGACATGCTTTTAAAAGGATTACAGTTCATAATGTTTATAGAGTGGACAGTGTAATGCTGTTATGTCAATAAATCCTTTGCTTTACGCCATCCAAAAATCACAAATCTCCAAGGTGAAGCGAAGCTAGATGGTCTGTAACATAGGGCTTTTATAAAGAAACTTCCCCACATATTACGACTGTCCAAACCGTAGCGAAAACAATCTCCAGAGCCATTAACGTAAATTGTGTAAGAAAACACAACAGCTTTTCCATAAATGTGGAGAGAAATATGAAATCAAGCGTGAAATGTGATAGTTGCAATCCAGAGAATTATTGTGGCTGAAATTGAAAAGGAGTGGGGGGATGGATACAAAACTGGCAACCACTTTGACGTCTGTAAAGGTCGATAAGTCAATAAGACATCTTGTTTATGATTCATTGCTTGTTCTGTAGATTAAGCCGTACTCAAATACTGCATGGTCCGTGCTCAGCAGTTCTGTTTGCTGTACTGTAAAGCCTTAACACTGCACAAGGAGATAAAATGATACAGTAAGTGTACAGTACACCTTGTTCTGCAGCTTGTTTCTCCTACGGCTCCTGCAGCTACGCACTGTTCCCACGTTGAGTTTAAAGTCTTGTTTCAAAGTGAATGTGCTGCTGACATCTTCTTGAGCAAACAAACCTGTCAGAGAAAAACATACTACCACACACACCCAGGACGCATATTACCTGGGGGGAAAAGTCACCCCACAGACTCTTGAACTTGTCTGAATCAAGAAATAAAAATGGTTTCTGTGTGTTTGTTTATGATGAAGAACAAAACTGAAATACAGAAACAGTGGTGATGACTGACATTTTTAAGGGAATGTTCCATCAGGCTGTCGGAGAGAATTTGAGTATGTGCATATTTTAATGTGTCAGAATGATAATACACCTGATATAAACTGAAACAATGGATAAAACAGCAATGGTGGTGGCAATTAAAAGAAATGAAGGAACATTTTATACAATGTTGGAAAAATATGTAGTGTGTGTGTGTGGATAAGTCGGGACTCGGGAGGTTTTCCGCAAGAAAATGTGAAAATGCCTGAACAGCTATCTGATTCAGTTGGGTGCTGATCAAATCCAGGCAATGCAAATAAATCAGAAATGAGGGGTTGCCACACTAGGCCCTGAAAGGCTTAGATCTTTGAGGTGTACCATGGATTATGTATAGTTTGGGCTGAAATTGTATAATTAATGACATTTTGTGATAATGAGGTAAAAGTCCTGAAGCATACTGTAAGTGTAGCTCACTTTTCAACTTGCCAAAAATATTTTAGGTCCCATAATGTATTACGTGAGATTCCATGTCTTTTTTTGATTATAAAGCAGGTCTAGGTTCTATGTTAATACTGTAAAAGTATCAAAGGACTCATTCAATTGAGAAATACATACAACCTGTGCATTCAGAGACTGGGCTTTAAAGGGACATTGTGTAACTTCTCCTGTTATCTGTTCATGAAAATCGATTATTTCGTTCAAAAGTCTGTTTTTCATTAATCAGTAATCCCCCCCATCAACAAACTGAAGTGTTCCTTTCAGCTCTGAATTAGCCGTTCATATCATTCATATCTCCATGGAGCGGGTAAGCTCGGTGCTGCTGCCATGTGGTGTCTCCATGTTTTTACGTTCAGTGGCAGCGTGATGGTAGGAAACCACGGAAACTCAGCGGAGACACCGGAGCTGTCAGCTCAGGTGGAGGTGGCGTCTGTGAAAAGTCACCGTGGTAACGCAGTGAGGAGGAATGGAGCGTTACACTGATGCTGCATTCACCTGCAGTCGGGCAGACGACCGTCGCTAACAAACCAGATGTCATTTTAGTCACAGAAGTCCAGAGAAAGCCGGTAAAACGTGGGTCAGGTAAACAATACAACATCGCCATGACAACATATTGTCACGTGTATTGTTTTGCCTCGTGCTGACAGACCACTTGTTTACATAGAGGCTTGTTTATGCCGTTAGGTGCAGCGGCTGTCGTCCGTCTGCCGTCTGCCCAATTTCACGTGAATGCAACATGAAAAATACGATTGAGTTGCTTGCGATATACAATCGCAACGCTAGATGGGAGGAATTCCTACACAATGTACCTTTAAAACCAGCCATCAGGGCTTCTGTAACATTGTGATGTCACAACGAAGCAGTAATCTCTCTCATCCTTCCTTCCACAACCCCTGCCCCGACCCTGCCCCTACTTCCCTGGGTTTTTACCTGACATCTATTATAGATACATTCAATCACTCAGGAAACCGTCAGCCAATCAGAGGAGAGGCTCAGAGCCATGCCAGTGGTGCGTGCAAAGCTGTGGTGCACTTATTGGTTTAAACTGTGTTAAGGAGTCATCATCAACACATTAAAGGGCTGATCTGGCAATTTAGTGTTGCAGTTCCATGAGGTCAGGGGCGGTCAAGAGAGACTGAAAAACAGAATGATCAAAACACAAATTGCTTCAAGCTCCAAAAACCTTACCTCCTACATTTCCCATAATGCAACTCAATTTTGTCTTTTGTTAGATCCTTCCTGCTAGGTATATACGTCCTCATGTCCTCCCAGTTTGTTGAGCAGGGTTTTTTCTGGTAATGTAACGTGAGTCCCCAAAGCCCCAGAAGACATTATTCAAGTGTTTTCAAGGGCTGTGTACTCCACATGACGAGTAAATTGACTTTGACATGTAAAATCGATGGAGTGCCCCGTAAAGGGTCACGATTCCCAGATTTCCCTGTGGAAATGAGTCTTGCACTGCTTTTCTCAGGAGACAAGGATGAATCTTTAAGACAGAATTGTTATCTAATTTAGGCTCACACCTGCAGCTGTTGAGGTGGATGTATTTACTTTTTTATAGAGATAATTGGTGTTGGGGTTGACGCATCACAGTTTCCGCTGATTTATCAAAGAGCAGTACTTTTGATGCCAACAATGCAAAACAAACCACATTCACACAGTTAGCTGGTAAATTCTTCGACAGACAACAATATCTAAAAGGAGGGGGTTTGTTTGGACGCCATTAGAGAAGCGGCTGCTGCAACCTCATTATATTTGCCTGTGAATCATGCAGCAATAATGGCTCATGAGTTTAGGTTGCTGGTAAATGACTGCCCTCAGGTTGGTCTTTGAAGGTGGATGCTTATCCGAAGCAAAAATAATTAGAGAATGGAGAATATAAAACGTGTCCCTATTCCTTCTAACGACATCATTGACGTTACAGGACATTTCTCCTGCTTGGTTCGGTTGTGACTTCTCCCCTCAGTTGGCCTGATTTGTCTTGGCATGTGAGTGGTCAGGCACATGTGTTGGCAGTCTGTTAACTGATGTACATTCTCTTCTGAATCACAAATATCCTCCTTCGTCTTTGTAAATGTCGACCATTATTAGCACTGATGCTACAGGGAACACGGCTGTCTGCCCTTATTACAACAGAAGCTGTTTTTTCTTGGTCCATAAATGTCTCCATTTGCATTCTCTATTACTTCGGGGTTCAAAGGTTCATTTATTGCACTTAAGGTTTAACTTTGGGCTGATATTGGGAGAGTTTCTGCTCTTTTTTTTGAAAGATAAAAAATCAAATGCTGCAGACACAGAGTTGTTTGATTTCTTCCAGCCAAAAAAGAACTAAATATACATTGTGCTTTTTCTTACAAAGTTTAAAGAGAGAATTGCATAAGCAGCCACAGTGAGAACAAGTGCAAAAAAAAAAAAAACTTTTTCAAAGTCTTTTTTTAAATAAAAGTTTTAAGTCTTGAAGTTGAGGTTTTGATGTATTTTGATTAATTTTAATACAAGCTTAAAGCGAGGGGTGAACAATCTGAGAGGTGCACTTGTTTTCCTTCAAAGATGAGATTGATATCACTGCATATCATGCAGCCTCACTTACGGACAGCACCAACCAGTCCTCAGTGGAAAGTGGCTACAGTTTATGCATAAAGCTGCTAGATTTATTGCATCTTCAAATAAATCCCTGAAGAATATGGAAAGTCACTAAATCAAGCAACAAAGTTGTTAAGTTGTCATCTAAAGTTGCCCCCTTGGATAAATGAACAACTGTTTTTTTTTGTTCTGAGCTCCTGCTCATCTCTTTGTGTTGCCACTGGTAGGGGTTGAATTGCAAACTTGGGACTTCATGTACCCTCAGGTCGAGCCAGTTCAATGGGCTGTGATGTGGATGTAGATAGCTAATAAGGTAAATTGGGCACTAGTGGATATAACCAGGAAGAAAGCTTATTTGCACACATGGCTTAGCTATGTTTCAAAAAATCACAGCACATAGCAACTTCTACTTTTGCTTTAATTAAAATGTTGATTACATTTTGTTATTATATTGTGGCCAAATGTGTCATACTGTCACTGTCAGTAGCCTATGTAATAATAATAATAAAAAAGATCTCAAAGTGCTACAGAGTTAAAAGCAAGGTATAAAAAGCACACAATAGAAAACACAATAAAAACAAAATGAGTGTCACATTATGTTAGTGTTAGCAGTCATAGGCCTTTCTAAATAGAAAGGTTTTCAGGCCTGTTTTGAATGAGCCCAGGCTCTGGGTAGCCTATTCCATAGGCGTGGTGCAGCCGAGCAGAAAGCCCGGTCTCCCATGGTGGAAAGCCTGGTGCTGATTGTGGATCTGAGCCTGTGCAGTGATTGAAGGATGGGGGTTATATGATCATGTTTGCGGGCTCTCATCAGGACCTTGGCGGTGCTATTCTGGTTGTATTGCAGTTTCTGGATATTCTTGCGAGGCATCCCAATGAAGAGTCCGTTGCAGTAGTCCAGCCTCGAGGAAATGAAGGCATGGACTATAGCTTCTCTGCTGCTGCTGGGAGGGATATTTCGAAGATGGTAAAATGATGTCTTGCACAGGTGTTTTATATGATCATTGAAGGTCAGTTGGGGGTCAAACCGAACCCCCAGGTTTGTTGCTGAGGGAGAAAGAGGGATGACCTGGCCATCGAAGATAAGTTGGGATATGGGTGAAGAGTGGACCTGTTGAGGGGTGCCAGTAAGGAGTGGAGGGGTTTGGGGCGATTTTGATGTAAAGTTGTGTGTCATCAGCATAACAATGGAAGGACAATCCATGTTTGCTGATGACACGGCCGAAGGGGAGCATGTAGGTGATGAAGAGGATGTGGGCAAATACTGACCCCTGGGGAACACCACAGGTGACAGGGAGCGGCCTGTCACAGCATACCAGTGTATTTGCTGTTAGCAACATTAGCATGGCTTATTATAAAAAGCAGAATCACATTACGATAACAAAGTAGCATCAATCACACTCACACACCTTCTGGAAATAGCATGATTTAATTGTTGTGTAGGACTGACAGTTAGATTTTTTTGGTGCTTTGTTGGGCATTAGCTTGAATACTCCTGAGTCTTATTAACTGCAGTGCCGGGGGATTTGCTGTCTGTCTTGGTAAGATTCACTGGCTTCACGATTTTAGAGGAAATATTCAGATGGGAACCGATTTGTATCAGTATCAGGCTTGATTTCAGTTTTTTTTTTTCATTTGAATAGGAGTTGGTTGACCAGACATTTCCAGTTATGATGCAATGGCAGTGTACACAGGAAATTTCCACAGCACCACTGTTGATACAAATGCGGCCGTTCATCTCCAGTAATGACAGCAAGATTTCATGTAATTGCAGCAGCAGAATCATTCTCCTCCTTACACATTGGTAGGGTTACTATAACGAGCACAGGCCAACCTGTAGGCCTGTGTATGAGTCATTTATGACCCTGTGTGGTTTTCTGCTGTAATAGCACTTTGTGTGGAGTGCTGAGATGAGGACAAACTGTATATGTAGTGCTCAGCCCAGTCTCTCCCAGTGTGATTAATGAGCGAGCAGACAGACAACCAGGGTGCATTCTAATCACCCACAAGGACAAAGAGTGATAGAGAGAGACAGAGGGTGTGAAAAAAACCCTCCTCACTAATGGCTCCAACAGCCTGCAATTTACAGGAATTGTACCAGCATCTGTAAAGGGAAATCCACCATAATGATCATACAAATGACTTTTGATAAATCATACATTTACTCTTTAATCTGACAGTTGAGTTTTCTTCGAAAAATAAGCAAGAGGAAGCCATAAACCTAATGTTGCTCATAAAATCCTCTGAGAAAATGCCTTGGCCTGCTCTGTTACAAAATCTGACATAATAACCACTTTCAGTTTTTAAAGTACAACTTTGTTGTCATGGTTACAGTATAAATTGATGCTGTTGCATGGGAATTGGAGACCACTCTGTTGTGTCATATTCCTGTGTTTTGTTTACTCATCCCTCCACCCCAACACTTCATTGTTGTCTGTGCCTGGTAGAACTCTGTAAAAATGTAAAAATCTTCTTGTTTTCTTTCAGCGAAAGTTATTTGAGGCTCTTATTTTAAGTGTCCTCCATTGTTTGTGTTCATTTCCTCGATTTAAATAGCATTAACATGCCCACGTTCACCTTTTTAGCAGCTTCATGGTTGTTTTAATTTACCAAACACACCTGGTTTTATGCCACTTACCTTTCCACCGATAGACGGGGCTGTGACATAAATGGGGTAATAGACATTCCCTTTGTGATCTGCAACAACTGGGGCCCTGTACTTTCATGCTTACAGATGGTCAATACTTGTATGAATGAGCTATAGACATTCAAACTGCTGGACAGAAAACAGTTTATACATCCACCACATATTAGCACTCATTTGGGGTCGTGCTTCAAGACCCAGTATCCAGATGCACTTTGGTTGCTACCAATTCCGCTGTAAAACATCTGTCTCTTTAGCTGCTAAATGCTCCACTATGTGCAGCAGCTGGTGTCTAATTTTGTCTGTGCTTTTTGGTGCCAGGCACTTAGTTGGTGTATCAGAGTTTTTTCAATCAAAACAGCCACAGAAATAACAGCACAGATGAAAACAGTAAAGGTGTAAACCAAAACGGTTAGCTGAAAGCTGCTAAAACACTCTGAAAGACTCAGCCAGGTGATATTTCTCTGTGGGCTCACATTTCATCACACTATATCTTTTCTATTTCCATTCCTAGTTCTTTAAATACAAAATATTTTATTAAAGGAGTGTAAATTATTGAAGTTGAACATCTTGTGTACAAAAATGCCTTTAGAAACAGAGTAAGTTCTATATATAAATTCCATTTCTCTCATGTTATTTTCATCCTTTAATATTGGAATACATATATATTTATATAAGCGTGCATGCACATCCTACATCCTATGATATTTTCAGATCAGTCCCCACACTTGCCAGGTTTGTTTCTCTGGCGCTTTCGCTCTCAGTGACTTCAACGTGGCACAGGAAACTGGCAAGAACCGCCATCAATCATATTTCGCAAAGCTGCAGCAGAGCGCCAACATCAGACTATAAATTTGAACAAAACTGCCTCAAATTAATGTGCAGGTTTGAGGAACACAGGGAAAGCAAAAAGCATCTTAGTTCCAGTTTCTAGGTTCCTGATTTTCCACTTTTTTTTTTTTTTTTTTGCTCTAAGATAATTATTCATCTGCCAGTCACGACCAAGTGAAGCCAACTGACAAATCAAAGCAAGATGCTTCCATTAGCTGTAATCTGAGAGATAAATGCAAAAGGAAGCATGAGTGTGTAAAATCACACTCAAAATTGGTACCCTCTTTCTTACTGCCAGAGACTCTTATTTTAAGATGTTTACTGTGAAATAAAATTTAAGTGACGGAAATACTGTGTGATAAAAAACACTGGAAAACAATCTACAGCAGCGCAAATTAGGAGATGAGAGCATGAAATGAGAAAAAAACATAATGCTGGATGTGCTTAAACAACACAAAAAAAGTTAAGAGTCCAGTGCAACATCTATTATCGTCTTTCAGTGCCTATTTCAGCTAAATGTATAGCTAAAATGCAAATGTACAATGATGATTAAAGGGGAATGCGTAATAACATGCATTGGTCACCATCTGTGTTTAAAACAGATAAATTAATACTAATTTAATGGCGAAAAAAAAAAGTATTAAAGCATTAAGTATTATTATTTGTCACATTAGAAATAATGATTTTTCTCCTCTGTGTTTATGTCCTCATTAGGAATTATTAACAATTAAAAAGAAAATCCTTCCAAGCCAACAGGAAACCTTGTGTGCTCCCAGATTGTGGCCCTCTCTCATCACTCCTGTTTTCTCCCAATGAAAATTGAGTGTCCATGTGTGGGATGTATTGCCAAAAGTCACCATAGATTTAGGTGATGTATCTGCTGTCACTTTGTGCATTAACGCTCTGACCTTTTCTTCCTATTTCAGAAGCAATGTGGCCCAAGCTGGTAAGAAAGATGGATACGTAGAGGATGAAATCTGTCACAAGAAAGAAATTGAGGAGGCTGACTCGCCACTGTGGTGGTACCACATATAAACCACAGCAAATAACTCGCAGATGTGAAGGTAGCACACACGTTATCACGCGAAACTGTAATATACTGAAGTTTGGAAAATGGAGTTTAAGCGATCTGGTGGAGGAACAGAGAGAGGAAGGAAGCATTAAGAAATGAGAGAGGACAGAAAGAACGAGTGGAAGGATGATGGGTTTTGTAGCAGGGGAGAAATCAACTTCTTTCTTCACTTGTGCTCTTTTGTCTGAGCTGTTACACAATAGATCAAGGCAAAATGTGGATTGATTACACTGTCACTGGCAGTGTTATCCCCTTTTGAGAGAATTTAATATTTGATTTTGTTTGTTATTCATGCTCTTGATTCGTTGCGATGTCATTTGGCTCCATTGTCGCTGTCAATTCATCTTCTAGTGTCCTCACTGTCATCAACTGAATGCAATATTAAAGTACATGTTTCTTCTCTGAGAATGGTGTGCTTTCTCCATGTTTATTTCCTCATACATTTTGATGTCATGGATCAAAAGAGGCGGAAAATTACAAAAATACATTCATTCAAGTGCTCCATTTCCATTTCATGCTACCTTATGCTTCTAATTCATTAGTTTTCAGACACTTTTCGATTTAGGACGACTGATAGTCACTCAACAGATTCAGATTAATCAAACACTTCACAGAAAGGCTAATATTGGAGAAAATACAAAACATGAATGTTGAATCTACAGTATTTTAGGGAAGGCCCTACCAGTCTGTCTGTGCTAATTAGCAAATATTAGTATTCTGACGTGCTAGGCTAACAATGTGAACATTGCCTCCAGTGTCTTATAATTGTCATTGTGAGCATGTTAACATGCTGACATTAGCATTTAGCCCAAAGTGCCACAGAGCCTCTAGTAGGCTGGAGACGGTGCAACTAATTATGGACATGAAAGTATCTGGGTTACACTGACCCCAAATATCATCACTGTCTAAAAAATACAACACACGTGTTAGTATGTTAGGGTGACCAAACGTCCTCTTTCACCCGGACATGCCCACTTTTTACGTCCTGTCCGGGGCGTCTGGGCGGGTTTTTATAAATTCATGAAAATGTCCGGTTTTCAAGTTAAACATACTTGACTGGCGCTTCGCACAGAATATTCCGGTATTTTGTTGCGTCTCTGACGTAATTCCAGAGAGGCTGCTTCTGTATGTGCGGCTCTGCAACGCTCTGCTCACAAAATGCCTTAGTGCAAGTGTAGCCCTCTATTATTGCCAGTAATACTGATTATTGATCATTTACACACCTAGCTACTACAAACTCATTACAATTTTTCTAATCTCTCGCTACGGATCATCATCCTAGCCTGGAATGTTTTTAGCCATCTATGGTTTTTAATCTGAAATTATATCAAATTCAGCCAAAAGTGCAGCCTGGGGTTGATTTACACAATATTCAAAGTGATATAGGCCTAGTACTAAATGTCATATGGGCCTACTAAAAGTGACAAAATAAACCAATAGCCAATGCATTTGCTGTAAATATGTCATCATTTCTTTTTGGTTTTAAACAAACTGCAACACCAATGTGAAACATCAACTTAAAGGGCAACCACCCTATAGTATGTAGGCTAAGCTAATCGTCTCACAACCTCTCAGGTTTGCTTTGATGCCCTGTTGGAGGAGACCCCACACACAAGTTGGTACCACTACACTACACTTAAACTACTTAATGAAATAGGGCATAAAGCACTGTTATTCAAATGAGCTCCATATCAACCATCAGCAATGGTAGATATCTCATTATGCAATGATGCACATTAAAAATGTATAAAGTCATGTTTAATCATTTCAGTAACCAGCCATTGTTCTGCAGACCCACCCACTCCTTCATCCACTTTTACTTTGATGGGCTACTTTACATAGCCTACATTACAGCTGCATTTTTAACTCATTGTTTGAATGCATGTTCTTAATGGGTGTAAACTAAGCCGACCCAAATGCGAGCCGCTGTTATCTTACATCTGAGCATTTTTCACTTTCCTATACATCAACCGTGGTCTCATCCCGCTTTCTGTCTTTGCTCCCCTAACTGCAGGAGGCTGCGCTGCCTGTATTTTTCTTCCTCCCTCTCATCACACACTTCCAATCCCAGGTATTTACTGCCCTAGCATCAGACACAGAGCCACATCACAACATGAAGTTGCTGAGACAAGCACCATTGACACATAGGGAGAAGATTATTCATGTAAGAGCACCATGAGGCCTTGTTTAGTTCACTTCAATTGTACCATACTCAGAAAATCTGTGCGTGTGTGAGGTTGTACTCTCTCTGTTTTATACAAATAATCCTGGTTCAAACTAATGCTGAACAGATTATGCTGCACTCACATGGACTCTGGCAGACGGCAAACGCCGCTGGACGGAACGGCAAAAACAAACAAACGGTCCGAGTCGGACGGCAAAACACGTCACGATGTTGCTATGACGATGTCCACATAGGCCTACTCATACAGTCTCGCTCGCCAGACCCTCCTCCAGAGAAGAAGGGTCTGGCTGGTCCGCCTATGATTCTGCGATCAGAGAAAAAAACGCTCCGGCCGTTTGGAATTCTTTCAACCAGTCACAATCATTGAGGTCGGCGCCGTAGCAACGGTGCGCTTGCAAAATATTGCCGGTTGGAAACTGGGTTTGGGTCCGCGGTGTAACGATGCTCGGCAACCGCTGACGGATATTTCTTACGGATGTATAATAGATCCATGGCTCGTTCCGGCCAATCAGAGGCTAATCGCAGCAACACACTTCGTCAGGCCAGACTAACTCATACATCACATCTGGTTGAGGATACCGTTGCGGCAGACGGCAAAAGTTAAAATATTTTAACTCCGGACAGCATTGTCGTTTGCCGTTGCCGTCGACTGTATTTTTTGCCGGCCTCCCCGAAGTTTTACCGTCGTTCTCTTGTCCACTAACATGACATCCGGTTTGCCGTCTACTGTCTGCCGTACTCCATGTGAACGCAGCATTACTTTCATATAGCTTGTGATCACAGATGTAATGATACATAACCGGAGAAAACCCAAGCAATGATTGCACAAAAACATAAACAAGTAGTAAATCCCAAAATTCAGCCAGAAACTTTGATGATTTTCACGTGGGGTCAGGAAAAGAAACTAAATCTCCATGATGCACACACACACACACACACACACACACACACACACACACACACACACACACACACACACACACACACACATCAGAGATATGGAATCTTTACTTTGTGATGAATCATTAATGTGTTTTGATCATTTCATGCTGTGGGCGACTCGCCATGAGAGGAGCTCTGAACTCATTCGTTGCAGCAGATTCTTGTGGATATCCACAGCGAGCTGGAGGGACGTGGATATGTAAAACCCCAAGGACTTGGATGTGCAAGAGATGCAAGCACATGCTGCGCTGTAGTCTCTTGGCACCTGAATTCCTCTGCATGAGCATATGCACATTGGGATGGATTCACCACTGCAGCTGACTGAGAGGTGAACTAAATGCTGGGAAGGCTGAGAAGGCTGGAAGGAAGCTGTTTTGCCAGCTGACGTAGCCATGGCAGCAGCGATGGATGGCAGCGGCAGGGGGTTGAGGGTGGGGGTGAAGGTAAGAGGTAAAGGGGGGTGTTGTCTCTTCAGATGACCTCCATTTGCCACAGTGAAAGGCGAGGATGCCAGCCGTCGTCGTCATGGTATCCGACGGGAAACTTCCCTGGTGAGTTAACAGCCGGAGGGGAGGAACCGTTTCGACAACACAAGCCGCAATGAGAGGCTGAGGAGTAGCTGTGAACCATCCACCAAAACACACACACACACACACACACACACACACACTGCATCAGGCTGCTTAAACAAGATGTGACACATGCCTCATTCCCTTATGCCAGCCTATGACAAGTGATCAGGCAATCGCATAACTCATGCAGCACTGTGGTAACTGATGCACACATTTAAATATATCTCCATATACAGTAGCCGCGCTTCATTATTTCACATTTAAAACTGTGATAGCTTTGTTTGTCACAGTCTACCTTACCTTCCCTTGATGTGAAGAAACTCATTTGTAAACTACTTCCATCAGCTGAGTGCGATGGGCGCCAGAAATAGACCGCGGCGATGTTACCAATGTATTTGGGAATGCATGAGCTGTGACCTGGAATTTCAAATGTGATCTTATAAACTGCAATTCATATTTGATGGGGTAATAGAACATGAATTTTTCACTCGGCTGAGGGAGACAGGGGGAGAAGAAGAGCCGTGCGGTTTAAATTTGTTTCACTCTGCATTTCACATTCGGATTTCAAGGCTCTGTAGCAGCCAGACACACAGGCAGGTATATGTGCAGAAACCAATCCTCTCTCTCTCTCTCTTGCACACACACACATGCCTGGTGGCTGTGTGGCTTGTAATAGCTGCATAAGCAGATTCTCTCTCCATTAAAGGAATAGTTTGACATTTTGGGGAATTATACTCACCGACTTTCTTTGCCAGGAGTTCACAAAGAAGATTGATGTCACGGTAATGTCTTTCTTGGAGCAAATAAGTATCCTGGGCCAGCAGCTGTTTAATTTAGCTTAGCATAAGAAGAAGGGGAAACTGCTAGCATAGCACAATCTTATGTCTATGCGTCAATATTAAAATAGAGAGGTGTTAAAATATGAAGGTATTAACAGTCTTCAAAAAGTTAACACACGAAACTGAAAGAAAATATTGTCTTAATTCATTTCGATCGACAATCATTACGATCTTTCAGTTATGAAAACAGGGATATAGATAATTAATATTGGTTTATCGAATAAAGTTAAAGCTATAGTGCATAACTTCTATCGCCCCCTAGAGGATTTCTGCGTTATTACAACGATACGGCCGGCACCTCAATATGGCGTATGGCCCGGTGTAACCTGCCCCTCTCCTCCCCTCCCCACCGCTACCGTTTGTCACTCTCTTTCTTGGCCAACAGACCTTCTGCCGAATGGGAAGGCTTTTTCTTTTTAGTAGGATCCACTTCTCAACCTCTTGGTTGCTTCTTCGGGTTCTCCGCCGTGTTGCTTCTAGCAGCGCTCTCCTCCCCCTCCCTTCTCGTTGTCAGGTAAAACCGAGTAGAGCGGGTTACTTCCTGTGTGCCAGCTCGGGAATGTCGCCAAAAACACCAAATACAAAAAGAACAAATACTGAAAAATACCGCGAGGTGTTAGAGGAGCCGAACGGCTTAATCAACATTTACAGACACGTAGAAGTTACGCACTATAGCTTGAAATGTCGTGAGAATTCAGATAATAGTTTTTATGTTGTTTTGTTGGGTAAACAGATAGTTATTGTCACCTGCAGTGATTGGCTTATGGCAGAGAGAAGGAAAAGAGGGCGCCTGAGCATCACACAACTGCATCTGTGTTTCAGTTGGTGTGTGAGTGTGTACACGAGTTAAACTGTAAACCATAGGTAAATCGTAGTTACTACTTGATTACAACTTGACTGGTTATCTTAGAGGAGATAAGATATACTGTCGAGTGGTGTGCTCATTATTGCAATTTCCTGTTTGCAACCTCTGCTGTTTTCTGACGACCAACTGGAGAATTAAGTCCATTAACTGTTGTGTTACATTATCACCATATATTTGCATGGTGCAGTAATGAACATAAAATGACAATTTTCTGTAAATTTGGAAAATATTTAAGATAGGCTACATTTGGGTGGAAGCTGAATTGAAGAGTTTGACAGATTAAATGACATAGCATGTTTCCTAGTTCTCTGTCGTCATGCTAAGCCAAGCTGAATCAACCATTCCAGCTCTTGACTGTAGCTTCATATCAGGCAGACATGAGAGTGGTATCTTATCTCATCACCTAACTCTGGGGAAGAAAGGGAGAAAGGGAGAAATATAATATTTCCCAAAATGTCCAACTATCCCTTTCTCGCCACACAACATATTATAGTGACCTTATGAATCCTATTCTAACCATAGTCTGGCAGACCTTACATTATGCATTATCTCCCGTTTGTGTGGTGATGCATCTTGAAGAAGTACAGGTTACTGAGGACAGAGCATTTGTTTTCAGATGCGCGTCTGTGAGGAGAAAATAGCCAGATTGTCCTCTGTGAGGAAGCTGTGCCGAAGTGGTTTCATAAAAAGAAATATTTATACCCAGGCTGCTTATCACCCAGCAAATGTCGAGAAGTATTAATATGTAACATCCTGCAGGGCTCTCCAGGACACTTGCCATAGCTCCAAAGAGGGAGAGAGCCTGGTGTTATCGAGGCTTGGCAGTGTGACTTGGTGATGGTATCAGCCATGCTGACTGGATTCCATTAGGCAATGCCCACATCTATGTCTGCCGAACATATTGGCTCACACTGCAGGGGGAACGCAGCGAGCGATAGGCCTGCAGTCATGACACATGAGCTATCATCCACCATCCAGGAAGGCATTATCAGAACATGCACATTAGTTTACTGCAGACCTGATGCTGCACTGCAAAGATTATAGCAAGTCTGTCTCTCTCATATAAATCATACTTTGATGAAAAAAAAAGCAGCATTTAGGATGATGGCAATATTCTTTAGAGCCTGGTCCCTTTTCACACTCTGACTACTTCCCCAAGTGCCCAGATTTCTCAGCACTAATAGGATGAGCAACCCCCACTTCCCCCCCTTGCCTTTGTATACACAGAGCTGCTGATTTAAGCAGCAGATTTGCATTGCAAAGACAGTAATAGAAAAATTCAAAAAAAAAAAAAAAACAGAACAAGGGTATAATGAGACAGCAGATAAAGGATAAGTAATGAGAGGCAGTTCCCTGTTAAATGCACCGGTCCTTGGAGGTCAGAGATGCGAGTTTGACAACGGCTAAGCTGTGCATCTGCATTGCGCTGTTGTTTAATGAGACCAAGACTCACAAAGTCATCAACAATTAAATGAAAATCAATGGATTTATATTAATTCTAGTCACCTACTGGCTACTACAGTATGTCTGGCTCAGCGTTGTTGATAAATATTAACAGATTCTTAGAGGCGAGATATTTTATGAAGAACTATTGATATTTCACATCAGGTTTAAATACAACTGTTTAATCTCACATCAATTTCAATGGATTTTTCTAAATGTATTCTACAAATACATTGATATTCTGGAAAATGCACTTGTTTGAATACAGATACCACTTTCATGTTTTTATATTGTTCTATATAGCCAAATTAATCTATAAGAAAACTCAATACAAATTGATGTAATTTTTTTTACAGTGTAAAAATGCAAAATTTGAGGTCATATATGGCAGCCAGCTATAAAGTTGAGGTTACTCCACTATAGGCTTCAATAAGAAAATATAAGTAAAGCCAACAAGTGCTGACCACACGCCTCCCAGCACATCTGAAGCTCACTAATTACCGTGTCATTTTTATAATGTGTGCAAAACCTAATGAAAAAAACTGTTGAGGTTCAGGAAGTCAATGCAGCTGTTCAAGAAATAGTCAAATGATAACCCAGTGTGAAACCACAACTTTGTGGCTTTTACACTTTAGTTTAAACAAATGAGATATAACATGGGAATTACTGAGCTGTAGGGGTGCTGCCACATTTTTTCACATTCTTTTGAATTCAGCAAGTCAAGCTGTTCCCCGGCCTCTCCAGTCTTTATGTAAAGCCGAACTTGCTGCTGACACAGACATGAGAGTGGTGTCTTCTCATCTAATTCTCAGCAAGAAAGCCAATGTAAGCATGTTTCCCAAAAGGTCCTTTAGATATTGCTCATACGTAAATAATAAATAATTCAGATGGAAACACTATAATTCTTTTTACCTTGAAGAGAAACTTTTTTTCCCTCAACTACAACAGCTGAACAAATGCAGGGCTGACTTAACAGAGAAAACTTTCAGCACAAACAGTCACCAAAGTCATTTCTGTGCTGCAGAATGGAGCTATGTGTCATCACTCCAACAGCCACCTTTCTGCCTCTGTTTTTCCCCTCCCTGCCTCCCTCTCTTAAGGTCTGCTTTGTTGTGAATGTGGGTGTTCATTCATTTCCTTCTGTGGCAGCTTACAGGCTCAGGCTTGAGTTCACAGTTCTCCCATAGCTCAGACAAACACATTGTGTAGCCTGTTAGGATTATCTACAGAGGCAACAAGCTTTGGAGACACTGCCAAACAAAATCCTAATTATGCCGAATTCACTGTGCTCTTCAGCAACATGGTGTCTCCAAAATGTTCCTATATGAGAAACTGGGATCCATGGAGAGTTGAGGAAATAGATAGGATCACCATTTGCTGCTTCTATTAAAAAAAAAACAAAAAAACAGTTTAACATAAAGGTAGGTTTTCAAATTTTGAAAATAACTTGCATCAGAAAACAAATGGTGTCCATGCACCTAATTTTGAATTTCTGTCTTATTTGTTCAATGTGTAAACCATGAAAATTAAAACTAAATGAAACGATCAAGAATCAAAAGAAAATCATATGTTTAGTTGGTCATAGAAATGGCCTATTAATTCAGATGTGGTGGTGATTCTTGATCGACAAGAGCTCTGGCCATCTGAGCATTACAAAAGGCTATAATACTTCCTCTGAGCACAGCTTATTCAGGTCAGATTGGAGACTTCAATGAGTTGCAATTAGAAAGTGACTAAGCCCTTTTCTTTTCCGATAGGTGTGCGCAGGCTGTGCACAGTTTCTCCATTCGTTGTGCATGTGTTATGCGAACCCGCTCCCTTCTACTCTTCACGTTTGCTGCTACTCTTTTCCTTCTCAGAAAAACTAATGAGAGGATTTTCTGCGTATTTGTCAGATACATGGTGCATCAACATCCACTACACAAGCAAGCCAGCATAGGGGGGAAGAAGCCCTTGTAGCTTTGGTCACCTAGCAACAGGCATGTAATTTGCAGGCTGCACCAAGGTCTTCGTGCGCTTGTGCGCTCTACTCCACGGCACGCATGGAAACACCGCGTTCAGCGTTGTATCTGAAAAGAGCTTAATGTGCTAACTACCTAGTTAACATGCTATCTTCAGTGGTAGAAAACATGATAAAAGAGACAGAGTTGGTGTTGCTTTTCACCAGTGGCGACAGCTATTGGTCAGTAAAGGAATATAGTTTGATGCTGAACTTGTCTTGTTGATTTGGAATTAATATTTATATTTTTGCAGGACATCACTCTGCATCAAGATGATATATTCATTGTCCTTTTTTTTGTATTATTTTTCATATTATTTTAAGCAAAAAAGGACAAACAACATTCTACTGCCCAAGGGGGATATCAGAGGATCAGTCCGTCAACAACAACCCTAGTCAACAGGACCAAAAAAAATTAATGAATAAAAATAGATGTAAAAAAAAAAAACCCCACACAAAACAAACATAACATGTGCCTTATACCAGTTAGATCTGATCCTATTTGTAGATAAACAGCTGTTAGTGTCTTATATTGCACTAGCAAAGCAGCAACAAATAGCTCTTGTATAACATTTCACAAGTGCAAATATTCAAAAGGGTTTCATTATGTGCTAAAGAGTTCGACTTGAAAGATCAAAGAAGACCACCTCATGTCTGGATGTTGGTAATTATAGTCAATAAGGTTCAGAGTGTGATAAAAGGTTTGAAGATCTCATCGTTTCATCAAGTTATTAAGATGAACTACATAACTTTTCAACAAAGATGGTTCATGGGAAATGAATACAACCACACCACACATATATATGAAAAATAGTTACATTTTAACACATAGAAACACAGTTAAAGAGTGTGTATTGTGTCCTTGAACACACTGAGACTCTGCTGCAGTTGGGGCTCTGTGGTTAGAGCAGGTGGCTTTGTTTGTTCGCTCCCCAGACCAGCAGGAAAATCTGGCAGATAAGACTCTGGCAGGGCCGGGCAGCTCTCAAGACTGAGACAGTTCCATTGTGAGTGTAAAATAATGCTGGAAAATGTACTTTACTTGGATGAAGCCAGGTTTAAATGTGTGCATGTGTGTATTTTCAGGTCATAGCATTACCATATTTTAAGTGCAGGTGCAGAGAATGGAGGGGGGGTTGCACCACATTGGTATCGACAGTAGGTGTAATATCTGATGTGATTGCATTTCCCACCATGCAACAACTGTAATTGTTATTTGGTGCATGTTTGTGCAGTAATGGTTGAAGGTTCCCTCTCTGATTAAGTGATAGGAATTATTTGATTTCCAATGATATTTTCACTATTGTTTCAAATTGTCCATAGATATGGTGGAAAAACAATCTGATGTATTTTGGCCACAGTAGAGATGGCCGTCAGGATCTGATATTATGAACATCCATTGGAGAAACACATTTTATTTTACAATATACAAAGCTCACTTCTGAAACAGCAAATGCACCTCAAAATACAGGTTACACTGCAGTACATCACATACATCACAAATGTTTAGTCAATGTTTAGTCTTTGACATGAGATTAAGTTTTTAATTTGTATTTCTATCGGCTCTAAGAAAGATATTTTTACCACATTCTCTGACAGAAAAGTAGAAAAATAGAAGAAAAACTATATTTTTTGTCAAATATTAAAGCTAGTAGTGGGATTTAAAAATCCCTCCAGTGGCAGCATCAAGAATAACTGTTGAAGAGAACAGTTTAAGATTTCAGAGATTTTGTTTGTTTGTCTTTATTTATTCTCTTTTAAATATGTATTTGTTCCACCTTTATTCACTGAGTCATGCATTAAATATAATAGTAAAATCATAAAATATAACACCATTCACTTTCAGCAATATAAATGACAAGTGTTGATGTGAAGTGATGTAACTTGTTCTGCAGACCATGCAGGGTCTTTAAAGGTAACACTGCAATATAAGAGAAGGAGATGACTGCAAGCTGACAAACAAACAAAAAACCCTTTGCAAATGTTTTATGAGGTAGAAAAGGCATGGGCTAGATGCACACAGTGTGTTTTGGAGGGGAACTCTGAATGTGAATAAAATCTCTGTTTACATGCAGTGATTAAGTGGTTTAAATTTAATTCAACTTCAGTTTACCTTTAGTGGAAAAAAGTGGACTTTCTAGCTGCTCTCTACCTGTCAGTGTGATCCCTCTGTACCAGGGTGTGTTCAGCACCTGCTGGAACACACAGACAAGCCTCTGCTCTTTCCTTATCTCTCATTAGGATGGTCTCACTCTGGTCCTCAGACAGTCAGGCAGCCAAGCACATCAGCCAGTGACAGGTCTGGGAGCCAGGTAACCTGATAGTCTCTTACTGTCGGGGTATTTTCTTCAAGTAGAGCAGGAGGCTGGTGTCGGGCACATTATCCAACAGTGGGCTGTGAGACATGGCAAGTCTTGTTTTGTTTTTTTCGTTTGTGTTGCAGTAAACATGGATGTAGTGTCTCTGACTTCAGCCACTGGTCTGTGAAGACCTAAGGAGTTTGACGAGCACAAAAGTAGAAGGAATTCAGTGCCCCGGGGATGACCTGCTCTTACAGGCAAACACAGTTCACATCACCCAGGTTCCCTTGATTAATAGCCAGTGCAGAAAATAAACTCAGTGGCAATCAAAAGCTTTTGAATTGAAGAAAACTGGAAGTGGCCTTATAAATATATTTTGGGGGCACCCGGGAGCACCCGCCCCATGTGTTGAGGCTATAATCCTCACCGGTTTGAATCCTGCATGTCATTCCCCCCTCTCTGCCTCGCATTTCCCGTCTCTCTCCCAACTATCCTGTCTATTAAAGGTGAAAAAGCCCCCCCCCATTTTTTTGAATAATCTGCTACAACATAAATTGTAGTAGGTAGCATGTCTGGTTTACGAGTTGTAAGTGGTAAAAAGGACTATTAGATCAAGGTGCACATCATTAAACACATTAGTTTGTGGGGCTGTAGCTGTTAGGGTGAGACCAAAAACAGATCAAACCCCAAAGGCAGACACAGTGGTGATAGTTTTGGAGAATTGATTACAAAAAATGAAACTATATCAAAATGGGAAGACAGGGCTGGGCAGGACATGGAGCAATGGCCAAAAAAAAAAACAGGAGGGGAAACCAGGGGAAAATGGGGAAGCAGACTGGATGAGGCAAAATGGGACTGGAGGCAATGGAAGGGCTGAGGGCAGAAAGAAAAAACAAATCAGATGAACATCCAAGAAAGACACAATCCAGAAAGTACACTGGGGAAAAAGAGCCAAGCAGTTTACCACAAGTAAATCTACAACCCACTTCTCTGTGGAGGACGTATGCCAGCAGATGAACAGGTGTAAACTAGGGAAGGCCCCCAGGGCCAGATGGCATCCAGGCGCAGGTGCTGAAGGAGTGAGCTATGGAGCTTTTTCCCATCATGCACTCCCTCTTTTGGAAATCCTACAGAACTGCCGGTAACATACAAAAAACCAAGAAACCCTGCCCATCAGAACCAAACCACTACCATCTAGTTGCACTACCATCAATTGTAATGAATAACCTTGAGAAGCTGGTTCTTAACATCAAACTTCCATCTGTCAAGTCACATCTGTACTAACTTGTTTGCATACAAGGCCAAGAGCGGGACTGAAGATGCAGTGGCATGTCTCCTTCACTCCCTCCTATACAGTACCTTGAATCCCCCAGGTAATTTCACCAGACTCCTCGTCATAGACTTCAGCTTAACATTCAACACCATCCATCACCTCAGTGTCCCACCTCTCTTCATCCACTGGGAACACAGCTTCCTCAGTGACAGACCACAATCCGCCAGAGTGGGCAGCACCACATCCTCAGCCTCCATCAACAACACGGGAGCCCCACGAGGTTGTGTCTTGAGCCCTTTCCTGTATCCTCTACACTAATGACTGCATCAGCCACTCACCCATCACTACATACGTCAAATATTCGGACAAACTGCAGTACTTATACTCTACTCAATGATAACAGCTCAGTTATGGCCTATCATGATTCCATCACCCGTCTCACACAGTGGTGCACGGACAATCATCTGCAGTTAAAGGGGAACTATTCAGAGTCGGTCAGTTTTCTGCTGTTTTGGTCACTTTTTTTTCTCTACAGAGTTTTCCCTACAGTTTTGGAGTGCATATTTTCACTGTTGTAAAACTCACCTCAAACCCCCCTCCCCCCATGTGCATTTGTTTTCAATGAAGCTGGTGAGAAGGCAATCCGTGGAGTGATGTCTACCGGAGTGGGAAGGCAAGGTTGGTTTTCGGCCAAGTGACCAAGAGAAGGCCGAGAGCCTCCACTCTCCCTATAACAATTCACATTTAAGCTGAAGCTGTTTACTTAAAGCAGAAGTAAGTGGAATGTTTGTGTTAATATAAGTCGGCAATCACTTCTATAGAGTGTTTGGTCTGAAACACGGGTCTGTCAGTCACTCTGCTCTGCTGTAAGCCGAGGAGAAAACTTTCCTTGTATCCTACAACCTTTATCCAATGAGGAGAGAGAACGGCATAAAGGGGCAGTCCTCTCTGTGTGTGCAGCCAAGGGATGCGCATGAATGTGGTGACGTAGGGACGAGGGCGGGGACTGCTAACTCCATCTGCTGACAGGAAGTTAGCCAAAACCACGGATGCAGATCTTGCATAGTTCATCTTTAAATGTCTCTAAGACAAAAGAACTGGTCTTCAACTCCTCCAACAGGTCAGCCCCTAACCCCACCCACAACCCCGTCAGCATCAAAGGTGAAACAGTTGAGATGGTGGAGAGCCACAAATATCTCCAACTATCCACCATCCGCAAACTCTTAGTTGCCACCTTTTGCTGCTACTTTACAAAAGCATTGTTCAGCCGGTCCTCTGTTACTGCTCACCCTGCTCACATATGCTGTCAGCCCCCAACAAGAACAGACTCATATAAAGCTGCCAAGATCATCGGCCTCCCTCCCCACCCCCAATCCCTCAGACCTCAACACCATCACACTTGACCCCAGTCACCCCCTTTCATACTCCTTCCATCTGGTCACCTTTACAGGATGCTCTCCTGGAAAAAGGTCAGGTTCCACAAAAGCTTCATCCCCAATGCAATAACTAAACTAAACTAAACTAAACACTGAATAGACTGTACTATGAATGCATTTGAATGACCGTGTTGGTGGTGGGCAAATGTTGCGACAGTGTCGTTTTGTATCTATGGTCTGATTCTGCCATGTATCTATGTTTTGTGATCTGTGAATGTTTCTCAGGGTTTGAATGTGAAAACAATTTTCCTGGAAAGAACAAACTTAATCTAATCTAATCTAAAACGTGTGATAAATCCTGTTGACCAAGTTTCAGCAAGCAAATATAGCTACAAATGAGGAACCTGCTTCTAAATCTGCCACTGTTGTTATTGTAAATTAGAACAAAGGTAGGAGTGGGATGAAAGATGAGCAGAGTGTCTTAGTAGGAAAACATAAATATAAGACTGCAATGCCAAGTACTGCATGCATGTGTGCTCACTAAAGAGGTTCTAGTGAAACAATCTAGCAGGTAAACCCATTTCGATGCAGATGGCAACACAATGTAGAAAACACCATTATTTTTATAAAGTGTGCACGGAATACAATTGAAGCTTTATAAGATGCACTGATGTGGTAGAGAGCAGAAACATAAAAAAACAAACAAAAAAAATCAATAAAACATAAATGTGACTCACCATTGACTTGACTGGTGAAGTTTCCCTTTCAGAAGTTGCTTGTTTTGTACATGGCTGAGGGGAGAAACTCTCCAGTCATCCAGGAAATAAGAGAGCAGCCATGTGATTTAGAGACGAGAGTCCGTGTCAAGCATCCAGTCCACCTGAGACTGAGATCATTCTAGGTGTTCAGCAGCCCGTTGATGGATAGACACACTCCTTTTATTGCTTTTTCTGGCCTTTGATCATCCCATTGTGGACATACCATTTCATGTTTTATCTGCACTGCAACATTGTTTGTTATAAATTATATTCTACACCAAGACGCCTTTGGCTTCAGAAGGTAAGTTCAAGGAGAATTTGGTGTTTTCACCCCCCTCCTCCGGCCTCTATTTTTGTGTGGGAGTGCAATTGAGGGAGAGATCGTGCCTGTGGTTGATTAAACCTCTGCAACTCAAACCATCTCATGGCCTTGGTGTTTATTGGCAGGCACTTCACAACGATGCACTCACAGGTGCTGTACACACACACACACACACACACACATACACATACACATACACGTACAGAAACCATGCGAACACCCCCCAATTCTATTGAGCTTTGCCTCGTAATGAGCATCTAACAGTAATTTAAGGCCATAGCACTGACACCCATATTGATCTAGGTGGACAGGGCATGGAGAACATCCACAAATCAGTGCAGAAGTGTTAAATTGCCTCTCTCATCAGATAAATCAGCACTGTAGAATGGCCATAAGTTCATGTCCTCTCCATTGCATCTCAGCAATTTTCCATTTCATGTCGTGTGTGTTAATACTGCATGCGCCTCGAGCTGATTTCCTCCCCTGCATTTCTCAACAGTGACTGCTACATTTATTTACACTCTGCATAAAACTCGGTGTCCCATGTTGGCACACACAAAAGGTAACTGTGACATCAGATAAAACTGCAGCAGAATAAAAATGCAGACAAAAGGCCATGTTTTAAGATTGATTTTACAGTCTCAAACCCACAGGTACAATTTCCATTTTAACTTTGTGGGGGAACTGCTCAAGCCAGAAAAACAAACAAACACACACAAAAAAGCTATTATCTTCATTTACAAGAGTAGTACACTAATGGGATCATGGGTTTAATCTGCATATTACATGCAGCCCCTTTGCACTCAATATAATTTCCTGACTCGACTTGCACAGCAGCTGCGGTCATCTGAATAAATACATTTAAAAAATGCATAGTAATTTGTGCATTAAAGGGATAGTTCACCCCAAATTCAAATTTCACTCATTATCTACTCACCCTCGTGTTGACTAAAGTGGGAGAATTTTCAGAGTCCTCCGTTCCTTCTCTGAGTAACGGGGGGGTCCGCTCAGCAGTATTTGTCCATGTAATGGTTGTGAATGGTGCTCACTTTTCTTCGTCCAAAAAGACACACCAAAAAACATCCAAATACCTCCATACTGCTCGTCTGTAATGTCCCTCTTGTATTGAAGCCCCGAAATGAGAAATTGTTCCGCCGGTGGAAGAGCAGTGAACTGAGACACTGGGAGCTTCCGCTACAAACAAGCTTAAAATATAGACTTATTTAATTTTTTTTGGAACTCAGAGAAGGCACGGAGGACTCTGAAAGTTCTCCCAGCCCTTAGTCAACATGAAGGTGAGTAGATAATGAGTGAAATTTGAATTTTGGGTGAACTATCCCTTTAAACAAGTAAATATTAAAGTGGTGCTAAACATTGTGGCAGCAGCAAACGCTGTTTCCGTCATCAGTTCTCTGGTGAAGTTTTCTTATCCATCACACGGTACCGTCGGGGAGGCGTCTGATGCATGTCAGCATGACAGCAAAACCAAATACACAGCCGGAGTCGTAGAGAAGTATCCTCAACAACAAGAGGAATGAGGAGTCCTGCAACAGATGGTCTGGCCCCCACAGAGGCCTGATCTCAGCATCATGGAGTCAGTTTGGGATTACATGAAGAGACAGAAGATACTGAGACAGCCTGAATCCACAGAGGAGCAGTGGCAAGTTCTCCAAGATCCTTGGAACAACCTACCTGTCAAGTACCTTTCAAAATTGTGCCTCTAAAATAGCACCAACTCTGGTAGGTACAATTGTAGTAGGTGGTCACACAAAATGTTTACTTGACTTTGTGTGAAAGTGACTGATGAATAAAAACATAGTAATGGCATCATTTATTAAACAATCCTTAACATTTATTTCCCTGACTACAATACGCACTGCTTACAGAGTGTATATAGGCCTATATGCCAGTCAAAACTATTGCACACTCATGAACCACGCCAAAATTTGGTGAAAGCACCAAATTCCAACCTCCTTTCTAACTTTCACTTTTGGCGCTTTTCCACTAGCACGGCACGGCACGGCACGCTTTTTTTGCTTTTCCACTAGCCCCTAGTACCTGGTACCAGGTCGAGCCGGAGCAATACTAAAATGTGACGTCAGCCGACTGCCTTCCACTGATTTGACAGAGCGTTGTCACTGGAAGAGTGCGAGCGCTACGTCCGACATGAGAATCAAACCCGGAAATTTCAAAAACAGAGCGGCAACAGCGCCCGCTGACTGTTGTTATTCCTTCACCCGAGTTAAATGATGGTGTGTGGAAAACCACACTGTGGTCCATAATCGAGGTGCAGAACTCAGCTGTAATGGAAAAGCCCCTTTACCGAGCCGTGCTGTGCCGTGCCGTACCGTGCCGTGACTGTGTAGTGGAAAAGCGGCATTTGTAATTATTCCCTTTAGCTTTAGCTGCTGCAGCTCAACTAACTAGCTATGCTCACAACAGCAAGCGGTGTATCAAACTGCAGAGAGACAAGCCGCTTATTTCTACCGTGTGATATCAAGGAAATATGACCGTAATAATAGAAAACAATCTCTTTTTTTCGCGATCTCAATTGGAGCTCGTTTCTCCCAGCCGTAGCTGCAGATCAGTGCTAGCTAAACTGACAACCTGGAGGCTGAAATGCCACTGACGCTGTGATTGGGAGAGAGCACCGGGTGGCGCCACATGCCAAAACCTGAATTCAAAACATAAACATGATTTGCTTCCGCAAAAATAACTAAAATTCAGTGAATATTCTGGCTGTACTATTGTTGTCGGTGAGATCAGTATGTTATATTAACATTATTCCTGAGTCTCTGTGACTTAGGATGATTTTACAACTCTTTGCTTTAGATTTCTTACAGTTCCTTTAAATATACTTGTGAATATACATTTGTGACAGCAGTGAGGGTGTTTGAGCTGTATTGTTATCTCAAATTGATGCAAACCCTCCAGCTAATCGCAAACAAGTATTCTCTATGGCCAGGATATAAAAGGACGCAATCATCTCCCATTACAACGTGTAATTAATTTGCTGCATTGTGACAATGGTATAAACATGTCATTTACAACTATGTGCTCTTCTTGTCACGCGCTGAATGTAAATTCTGTGACACATTACTGCGTCTAGTAGCATAAAATCTCCCTACACAGAGCTTCTCTATTTCTCTGCAGGAGTTTTCTCTTCACCTGGAGCAAAGCTCATTTCACTGGAAAATTGGCTCTAGCACTCCGCTCCCCACTCCCCCATTCTCTCCGCCTGCCTCTCTAAATTCAGCCATTATTGTAGTGCCTTAAGCACTAATCCAATTAGCTATAGGAAGCAAATGGAGCTATCTCTCATTTTAGCTTGTCACCTGCGCAGGGGGCAAAGGGAGGGGAGGCAACCAGTTTTTATGAGAATTGTGACTTGGGGGAATAACTGATACCTAGCATGCAAATTTTTAAAGCCTGCAGAAGGAAGAGTTTTGACATTAAAGTGAACCATCAACAGAAAATGACTTGGCAGTTGGATTAGAGAGGGGGACTGTGGTAAAAAGGGAAATGACAAACATGCCACCAACACCCCATTTCACCCTTCCCCCACACACACCTGCAAATATTTGCTCATGGTGTGAATTTTGTAGTCACCCTTGAACTCCTCACTGCTCAGTGATTAAAGCTCCACCTCTTACTCCGCTAACTCATTTGACCCTCGTCTGTGGCCTCAGGCGTACAGTTAGATTCCTGGATCTGTGCCGACCTATTAGATACTGTAAACCTATTTGGAACTACAACACAATTGCTGCAAGTTGCCCTTGGCAGAAGCCATGTTTCCCAGACTCCTTCTCATAATGCCAGATGGTGTCAGTGCTCACAATCCCCCCAAAAAACATTGTGGGTGGTGGTGAATTCAGAGTGTATACCTGCAGCAATGATAAAAACCAGTGAATTAAAATGAGTAAATGGATGGGTTGACTATCACTTAACAGTTTGGAGGCACCATGAAACACAACCATTTCAGACCATTAAATGAGTCAGTATGTGAATTTATTGAGGCATAAATCAGCTTCTCTTGGGTGAGTTGAGAACACATCAGTTAGGGGAGTATGAAGATAAACTACATGAAGTTGTGCAGTTTGATTTGGGTGAATCATCTTGGTGAAACGGACGTCACCTACCTAAAATAAACCTGACTCCACGTTTAAAGATTTAAGACTGCCTTTGAATTTTACATGAATGTCCGAGCAGGGAAAGCTTGGTTTGTCTTTTATATTACAGGGAACAGATGAATATGTGAATAAAGAATAATGCAGAGCTTTGTCAACCTCAAAAGAAACACTTAAGACCAAAGAGTGGTCAATGACAATAAAAACACAGTTTACACTCTGGCAGATCTACTAACTGCCTCCACTTTGGACTCTACACAGATATATACAGGATGCAGTTTGTACATGTCAAACCAAACTATGTCAACTATAATTGCTGAACGAAGACAAATGTAATCCTGGCGTTGGTACTGACATTGGACAGCTCATCACTTTAACACAGGGCTGACATATAGAGACAGGGAGACCATGTAAACAGGCCTAAACTCTGTACCCACAACTTTACTCTTGTGAGGCAACAGTGCTAACCACTTACCACCGTGTACCACCTGACCTGAGACTGAAAACAGCTGAATTGCAGCTGAATAGTAGCCTACCACTATCCTGGTCCATACCCTGTTACATCCTGTCTTGACTCTTCTTTTTTCTTCTGCCTGATAAATCCATCCATAAACTGCAACTGGTCCATTCAAGGCCATCAACAACCTCGCCCACTCAGTATCTTGCTGAGCTCCTTCAACACATCCACTTGTACTCTCAGGTCCTCCTCTTCAATTCAACTCACCTTCCCACCTGCTTGCCTGTCCACTTTGAGGGCCTTCACCCGCTCGGCCCCGAGCCTCTGGAACTCTCTGCCACAAGACATTAGACATCACATCCTATCCTGTTTAAAAACTAATCTCTTAAGACTGGCATATACACTTTAAACCTTGGACTTGTAGAAACACCCAACCTCACATGCTCACATTCATGTGGGCTCTTTTAGAGATGATGTTCTATGGTGATGGTTGGAAGCCGGAGAACCTGGAAAGATAGGGACAGAGAGGTGACAGTGCAACCACTGTGCCGCTCCATACAAGGAGTATCCACTATGTATTTTTACTGTAGAAGACAGGAAAAACATCAATCATTAATCAAACTGGTCAGATCATGAGTTGGGTGCTGCTTTAAAAAAAATGGGTAACACTTTATTTGACGCCTATTCTAAATATAGTTATAATGTGTTATAATTGGCTTATACATGTGTATAACTATCATCAACACTAATAAATTATCATAAGGCTTTATAACAATAAGCATAACACACTATAGAGCATTATAACTCTATTGACCATATAAGCCATTATAAAATGCACTATGATGTGTTTTTCTTATTGTTATAAAGCCTTATGATAATTTATGAGTGTTTATAATGATAGATATACACGTTTATAAGCCAATTTATAACACATTATAACTATATTTATAATGCATTATCAATGTGGGCATTGTCAGCGAGTTACTAACAATTATAACGTATTATAATACCTGACCTTATAAGTCATGATAAAATGCTTTATAGTGTGTTATGTTTATTGTTATAAAGCATTATGATCATTTATGAGTGTTTATAACTAGTTATAAAGGTAAAGGTACTTTATTAGTCACATATACAGCTAGTACAGTGAAACTCTAGAGTGCTATAACTGCATTATAACTCATTATAAGTAGGGTTATAATGCGTTATAGAGATAGGCGTCAAGTAAAGTGTTACCAAAAAAGGAACCAAACAGACATTCCAGCATGACTGACATAATGTATGAGAGATTTTTCCTCATCCTTTTTTTTTGCCATTTGCTTCATTCAAAGTAGGAAAAAAAAAAAAAAACTCTTCACTACAGGGTGTGAGGACAGAGAGGACAAAACTGATCTCTCTGTGTATTTTACATAAAAAGAACAAACTTTACCTAATGCAGTTTGCCTGCTGCACATCCCCCTTTTGGTTCCTCTTGTTATTTTCGCATGAAGGGCTGCTGAAACATTTGTAGCTCCGACCTGCTCTGACTGTCGCCAAAATCCTCATATACACTGGCAGACCTTGCCTGTGGTGCTGCCTGCCTCTCCGACACCCCAGTGCCCTGTTATGATGACAGTTCTGCCTTTTGCCCTCTCTGAGCCTTTGTAACAGTATATCGCTCGTGGTGGATTGAAACATGATGAAATGGACACAGAGACAGACCTGCTGGTGGTTTTAGTTTCTCTTTGAACTCGGGGACGTGGCCGTAAAAGGACAGCAGCTCCGGAGAGGTCAAGTGAGTTTACCTCGTCTCTGCGTGTGATATTCAATGCAACAACAACACACATTTTCTATAGAACAATACCTATTGTATCTGAATGTGATGAAAGGGGTATCTTCTTTTGATTCACCTCTTAGGTTTTGTTGTCTCTCTACATTAAGACAATTAGAAAGAACACTCACATGTACTCTGAAACAAAAAACAACCCGTTTGATGATGAATGACAACAAAGCAAGGCGCAGGCTCGCAGGCAGGCGCACCCAGGCCCAGCAATTGCGGGGAACGGCAGATACAAACAGAAAAAAAAAGGCAAATTGTCATAAGTGACTTATCAAAAGGCGTCAGCCATCAAACCTCTATCAGAGGCCGCTCTCACGCAACGCAGCAGATGTTACCGCTGAGCTCTCTTCATCAGAAAAGGACGCCGTTTGTTTGCAGATCACAAATTCGACGGCGGAGCTGTGTCAGGCTGCGATCACTTCAAAAGGGAAGCTTCTCAACGCTTCCTGTTTCATTCTGTGACATTCTCTGTTGTGTCAAGGAGGGGAGGGGCCCACCAGCTGTACACAGGACCCCCACACTCCACTCCCTCCTCCTTCCCCCCGTCTCCATGTTATACCGACGTCTTTGGAGAGACGGGAGATGAAACAGAGCAGATTAATTGAGACAGAGTCCACCCCCTACCTGTGTGAGCTGCCATTCTCTTGGCTGAGGACACTTACTGTAGATAATTACAGTGCTGGAGAGCACCAGTCTCTCTCAGCTAATGTGCATTCACAGGTTGGAACCTGACATTAAAGGGAATCTAACCATATCTGATTCACATAAGCATCCTTGTAAATATAAGATCACTGTGTCCTTGCCGCCTCCCTGCAATCACTCATTTCGGCCCCTGTTGTTTTGTAATTGTACTCATTCTCATGCGCAGCCCACGATTAAAGGAGAATTCTGGTCATTTTTGACCCCTAAATCGTTGTCCTGATGGTCACCCAGTGTTGGGGGGAGCAAAAAACGTGACTAAAATTGATGCAGTCAAACCGGAGTTACACCATGGCTAGACGGCGCTAGGGATAGCAACAACGCTAACTTATGGGGGCAATTTTTTCAACCACAACAAACATTAATCAAATATCTAAAACACAAAGTTTATACTGTTTGTACTGTACACTATATGAGTTCAATGGTGTGCCATAAGGATTCCAGTCATGTGCCATAGATATTTGATTGTTTTCTGAGTGTTTGTTGTGGTTGAAAAAATTGCCCCATAGCGTTGTGGCTATCCCTAGTGCCGGGTAGCCAGGTTGCCTGCATCAATTTTAGTTGCGTTTTTTGCTCCCCCCAACACTGGGTGACCATCAAGACAACGATTTAGGGTGCTCCTTTAATATACAGAGCAAATCCGCAAAAACATTGAATGACCTCCTTCTCCAAAACACCAAACTTTATTCTTGGCACAAAATGACTCTATAAGAAAAAAAAAAAAACCTCAATATTTGATGGCTGTCTGACAATGTGTGTCTCTAAGAGCAGAAGGTATACCGTCCATGTCAGCAGGGCACTAAATTATTAAGCGTGAGCTGAATGGTGGAATGACAGTGATTAACAGATGGCTAAATCTGGCTGGGATAATAAGTGCCCCTGTCATGTCATGTCATTTTTGCACAATTCAATCTTTAGTCTCTTTTGTTGCATTTAAACCCCAATTTCTTCTCTTTTTTTTGTTCACATTCATGATGAATCACACAAGACTTGGTTGTTTATTTAGCAGCCGCACTGCAAATACTCGGAGCTGTGACTGACGCTGCAGACTTACAGGACCAACAGCGTAAAAATGTTTATGAGGTTTTGTATGCAGCGAGGCGCAGCTCGGTGGGGGGATATAGATCCCTTGAGCTCCCTAAACAGTCACCAGTGCTTTGTAGAGTATGTTTTGTATTACCCTGGGATTTTCACTGATGCAAGCCCTTTGTAAGGTATAAGCTCACCAACAGAACAGACAATTACAACACACATCTATGACATCTCCAATGTGAAACTATTATATTCTCAAATATAGAGCAGAATATACGTGTAATGGATCAGCCCCGCATGTACGGTAAGGTAAATAAAAGGAAGCTTTGTTCGAGTTGAACGTTGTGATGTTGCACAACTACTAAGGACAGATACTTATTTGATTTTATGTCCATTTCAAACAGATATGCAGGAAGAAGACATCATTAGAGCTTTTGATCCAATATGTCATGGTCTCTTCAAAGAGTCACACCGGTCACTGTTACCATCACTACAGGACACAGAACTCTCTGTCTTCCTCCGGCCTCAGACATCATAAGGAACTCATCTCACCCGGGCCACTGCTTTTTCACCCTAAAGTGCTACAGGTTGTCTGAAGCTTACACTTCCAGATTCTTGATAAGTATTTATAAGTGCCATCATGGAATAAACTGCTTTTAATTTTCTACAGGAGGCTCTTATTAGCTTGAAATTGGTCTTAAATGTAACAAAGACCAAGTTTATGCTATTCTCTCGTTCCCGAAACCTGGATTGCAATACACTTTTATCAACCGTAGATGGCTCATTCATAGAGTGAGTCACTGAATATAAGTATCTTGGTCTCTGGCTTGATGAAAGACTAACTTTTAAATTTCATATTAATGTCTTTGCCTCCACTCTGCAACAGAAGGTTAGCTTTTTGTACTGAAACAGAGCTTACTTTCCATTACTCAGCAGGAAGAAAATTGTTGAATCAGTCTTTTTATCAGTTTTGGACTACGGTGATATTATTTACAGACATGCAGCAGCTACAACCCTCAATCCTCTGGATTCCACTTATCACTCTGCTCTCAGATTTATTACCGGGGATAGATATGACACTCATCATTGTTTACTATATGAAAAAGTTGGTTGGTCCTCTCTTTCTGACAGACGCAGGAAGCACTGGTATATGTTCATCTTCAAGGCCCTTACTGGTAAACAGCCCCAATACATCTCATCTCTATTAGAATGGCACTCTGGATCTTATTCTACTCGCTCTAGTGGTTTATTATTTCTTAAGGTCCCTTTTGTACATTCAGAGCTTGGTAAATCTGCCTTTTGATGCTCCAAACTCGTGGAATATTCTCCAACATACTTTGGGGCTGGAGAATATTCCCTCTCTCGTTGATTGGTGTCTGACTTTTGTAAATCATCCTGCAATTGTTATTCAATGAAATTGTATTTATGTTCTGCTGCTGCTTGTAAACTCGTCGTCCCTGTAAATGAGGGAAACCTCAGTGACCAACGAGTTAAAATAAAGGTTTAAATAAAAAATAAATATTAATTTATCAGGCTACAATCAGTACACAAGACAAGTGGTGTCCATATGGTAGATGTCCAATATTACCTATGTGCAATACATATTTCATTGTAGTTTTTGTTGTTACTGTTCTACATGTATTTACATAAACTGTAATATTATACTTGTCTCTAAAGTTCTATTTCCTGAATGTGTAACTGGGGGAAAGTTCAGTACATTGTGCAGTGTGAATGAAAGCACTGAATTGGATCCAATAGTGTTGCATTTGACATCACAGAAAAATCTCTCAAGAAAAAATAAAATACTCACATTTGTGGTCATGCCACACCTCAAGATACACAATGACAACTACTTTGACATGATAATATAATTATATCCAATGCGAGGATGAGAATACACAAATTCAGGCTGATTTCTACACAATTTTGTCGTGGCTGACAAATTTCCAGCGTTGGGCCCGATTATGAACGTTGTTTCTTTTCCGTGTCTGAGCAAAAGACCACTTGCATCACACACATAAATTGATCCATCCACACACAGCGCTATGGCAGCCATGATTGACAGTTTGTTGTGATGCCTCCCCGATGGCCTATGAACTTGCACAGGGTCGTGGACGATGATTGGTCGGGGTCATACGTGTAGTGTTGCCAGTCTCGCCGCCAAGACACGGCAATAATTTATGCCACTGTGAATGTTTAATCTGATGGTGACCATCGTGAAAGACAAAAAAAAAAAAAAATAGTGTAGTGTGATAAGCTTTTCCAAGCCTTTGTGGGAGAGGCTGTCTCTGAGGTGCTTGCTTTCAACCAGTTCAGCCAGCACAACATCAAACATTGCATCCTCTGCTGACCATGAATGAAGAGGGCACTATCTTGGAACATTTTTTTTTTTGATACGTCTGTGAGTTTTACTCAGTACATCTGAGGACATGCCCAGGTAGCCACCAGCATTAGAGCATTCAGTACAATACTGTGAGACCTGGAACTGAGCCTTTCTATCTACAGAAGAAAAAGAAACATGATGGTCACACTAAAAGGATAGATAGGATGATCCATTTCAGGTCATTTATTGTCATTCCAAAAATGTTTACCCAAGTTTATCTGGGAATGTTCAATATGTTCATATTCAACTGATTGGATATAGCCACAAATGATGATGCCACCGTATATAAAACTGATAGACAGACTGAATCTGGCCTCTTTGGTTTGTCTTTAAAGGTATAATATGTAGGAATTCCCCCCATCTAGTGGTGCAGTTGCATATCTGAATGTATTCTTGATGTTGCATTCACGTGAAATCGGGCAGACGTCAGACAGACAACAGACGCTGCATGTAACAGGATAAACAAGCGTCTATGTAAACAAGTGGTCCGCCAGCACGAGGCAAAACAATACAGGCGTGACAATATGTTGTCATGGTGATGTGACCTGACCCATGTTTTACCGTCTTTCTCTCGTTGAGTAAAATGACATCTGGTTGGTTTGCCGACGGCCGTCTGCCTGACTGCACCTGAATGCAACACCAGTGCCTCCTTTTCCTCACACTACACAGTGGTGACAATTTTAACAGGCCGAGCCCACAGCTCCGCTCAGTTTCCGTGGTTACCTACGGTCACGCTGCCACTCAACGTAAAAAATGGCGATGCAACATGGCCGCCTCGGTTCGGTGGCGCCCACTTATGTATTTGTAACGACTTGTAACAACTCATTCTAAGGTACCAGAAAGCTTTCATTTGTATGCGGGTGTGATTCGACTTCAGTGAAATACGTATTTATGAAAGCAATATTTGATTTTTGCTAATAAAAAGCCAAATAAGTTACATACTGGGGCTTTAAGATATCAACACTGCACACCTACAGATAGGAATTCTCTCCTTCTTTCCTGAACAAAGAATTTTTCTGACTTTCCTTTGCTTTAAAAAAAAAGATCGATCTTCAGTCATCTCAGGTAACTGGAACCATGTTACTAACAACTAAATATCCTCCGCAGTCACTAGTTCCTTCATCAACACTGAAGCTAAAACTTGTGAAAACTTGTTGATTTGTTGCTTCACAATCTCTGACGTATTCTCAGTGCTTGAGCTCTAAAGAGAATATTTCAAAACTTGAAAAGCATAAAAGTCACTAATTGGAAAGGGACATCAAAAGCAGCTTCAATAACAACAGCAAGGTCTTCAGCCTGCAGCCAAAACAGTGGATCTAAAAATTTCATAATCAGAACAAACATCAACCATCTGGCTTTGTTCAGGAAGCCTCAACCAAACCCAAGTCAAAAATAAATCTTTCATTTCACAACTGTGAAGAATAACACCTATGAATTCCAGCACACAAACAGCTGGCTTACGGTGAATGTAGATGAGCTTGTTGACAGTTGTCTCCTTCAGATTGTGTGTGTGTGTGTGTGTGTTTGCACTAGAGGGGCGGTGGTTTAAAATAAATGAGTAGCCTCAATGGACAGCTGAACTTTGGCTACATGAAAACTAACACAGACGACTGGGGGTTCGTGATAACTGGCAGAGCTTCAGCAACATTTTGTAAGACATGAGCTGCAAGGGTTTCATTTTTAGGTAAAACCAAAGGGGGATTGAATGTGTGTGGAAATAAGACTGCCTACAGTTTCATTTCTAACTGAGCAACTGATTACAAAAAAAAAAAAGGAAAAGCCTTCTGGACCCAGCCGCTACGAAGTTTGTCCTTCACCTCGTAGCAGGAGCTACTGCTGGCACCAAGTAGCTGCACATTCAGCAGCCGAGCCACTGCAGAAACAAACAGTTTGTGGCTCAGGCTGTCGGAGCTCCAGCAGGGGCTCCGGCGAAGGCGGAGGGATCGTTTAGCTGCCGGGCTCGCCATGGCTCAAACAACTGCAAACTCAGGGGCTGACGGTCTGGTCTGGTCTGGGTCTCAGTGGCTCCACTTCTTGGGATTCTATTAACAACAAATTATCACTAAGAAAAGAAACAAACAAACAGCAATTTATCTGCTCTTTTCAAAAGCAACCCCTGTAACACTGTTGTTTAGACTGGAAACAAAAACTACTTGGTCAAATACAAATTTATCTTTGTCTTCTTTTGCTTTATCTGGGATACATTTATATTGAATGAAATATCTCTTAGTTTTCAGAATTATATTGAAGCTGAGGACAAAAAGTGGATTTGGCTTTAGGTTGAGACTGAGCTGTGGTGAATTTGCTTCCCATCCTTTAAAATCACTTCTCATAATTCATTTGTGCTTTTCAAAGCAGGACCAGAGGCTGCAGACAGATAAAATCATAGACATGGTCAGTGTTTTACTGAAGGCTTCACCTCAAATTAATTCAAAGACAAACAGTCAATTAATGTAACATAGGCCACAGGGCACAGAGTTAAACTCTGGGAAAAAAAAACATTTAAAAATAATTCCAAAAGAGCGCCCAGAATTTGTAATAATTTCACATTTGACTCAGCTTTGGTGAAAGAAACCCAATGAGGCCAAAAGCGTTGCATCATCCACTTTTATTTAAAGCAGAAGTAAGCGATCCGGTGGTTTTGGCTAACTTCTTGTCAGCGGATGGAGTTAGCAGTCCCCGCCCTCGTCCATACGTCACCACATTAACGCGCATCCCTTGGCTGTACACACAGAGAGGACCTTGTTTTTAAAGGTACTTAAGTATCCAAAATGCTTTTAAATTTACTTTAAGTAAAAGTAAGAGTAAGAGTAAATTTCTTATTTTTCACATCAATGAATTACTATAATTTTTTCTAAATGAATTTAAGGACCTTTTAACTCTTGTTTCTGAGAATGAACTCTTTGAAACCAGCTGCACTGATGTGCTGCTTTTAGGGGTTAGGGTTTCCTTCTTTGACAAACACAGCTTGTGTCCAATAGGATTTTAGAAAAAAAAGAAAAAAAGAGCAGACCTGAAAGTAACGAGTACTTTTCAGCCTTCCTAGAAATTAACTTGAGTAAAAGTAAAAATATTTGTCTTGGAAATGTATTCAAGTAAGAGTAATAAGTACCAAAGAAATCTAATACTCAAGTAAAGTACAAATCCTCTGGATATGTACTTAAGTACAGTACTCAAGTAAATTTACTCCGTTACTGTCCACCACTGACTATTTAAATTAACACAAACATCCCGCTTACATCTGCTTTAACCTTCTTTGACTTTATATATATAAAAAAAGGGTTCCACAAAAGAGCAACGGGTTGCACACATTTATTAGACAGGAGTCACACACACACACACACACACACACACACACACACTCACTCACTCACTCACTCACTCACACACACATGCCTCTCTGCAGTGTAATGTGGCTGCAGAGTGTGTTTATTTTCATTTCAGGGGACAGGTTAGAGTTGGACATGCAGCCTGCGACAGGTGCGTCCCTCACAGCGAGGTTGCATCACATAGAGATTCAGCCTCTCGTCTGTTTTCACACCTGTTGATGTCACACTCACATCATACCAGCAACATTACACAAAGCTGACACCTCCCACCAGAGCTGTCTCTGTCCAGGCTCAAACTGAACTGCAACATTTTAGCAGGAGCATGTGAAGACGGAGGCATTTTATAGAGCTCACTTAAAATGTCAACACCACCCTACATCTGTGCAACCTGCAGACTCCATGTAGAGATGTGATACTACTGTATAGCTGCAGCATCACAGCTCTGACGTAGCCGGTGTGAACACACATGCGTGATTTCTTCGCAGCAGCGGCTCAATAACGTAAGCCGTCAAGCTCACGCCGAGCAGCCAGTCTGTTCTCAGCCCTAGGCGGTGTGTGAGAAAGAGGAGAGAGAAGTGCTCACCAGGGGCAGCAACCACGCTGTCTACACCACAACTACTTATGAAGGTGAAATAGACCATGTTGGCCGGCAATTAAAAGACTTCATAAACTGCTCCCTCACCCCGGTTGGATTGTTTTAAAACACTAAACCACAACCATATTTTAAACCGTACTATGTCTGTCTGATGGGTATCAGACAGTAATATACTCCTGTGATGCTTTTTTTTGTTGAGCAGGAACTCTGGTGTTTTATGAGCAGTAAAAATCAGGCAGCAGCATCTGGACCTGTAGTTTTTCATTAAATGCGGTCAGTGGTGTATGGGGGTAGCCTGGACCCCAAAATCTGATGGCAAATGAGACGGTATTCAATATGTGGACTGGGCTGGCCAGATGAAAGCCCTCCTCAGGGCTCAGTGTCCGACAGAGAAGCAGATCAGTGATTTTATTTTCAGTGCTACTGAAGAAGAAGCCAAATGTGAAATCCAACTGCTTGATCAACAGAACAGAAAGACAGCAGATGAAATATTTGATCTTTTAAGCAAATTGTATGTGGGAACCGCAACTGCTGCTGACCCGTGTATATAAATTTATATAAATATATATTTTTTTACCATTATGCAAGACACTAAATGGTTTTTAGCCTTTACAATGACAAAGAACTACTTTTAAAGTTATTAGGCTGCAGGGATTTGGGACGTTGTGTAATGTACATTAACGCTGAGTCTTTGCAGAGAGGACTGAGGGCTTCTGCCAAGCCAGTGATGAGTGAAGAAGAGCAGAGAGATGTTAAAATAGGCCAAACAGCAGGTGAACCAACTCATCAATAATGAGCCTCAATTACCAGAAATACCACTGCTGCAAAGAGGGCAGCTCCCCGAGCCCCCACCTCTGACACACGACATCGCAGTTTCAACCTTTAACTGGCTTGCTTTATCACATTGTGTCCTTTTTTTTTTTTCATGTATCAAGCATCTGACTTGTTCTGAAAAATGCCTTATAAACACAGTTTATGGCTTAGGTTAATTCATTGGGTTTTAGTCTCTCCCTCTGAAAGCATTCAGGTCTATGTGTGCAAAGGATAGCAGGAATGAGAGAAAGGAGAGGTGTATTTTGTGTATTCTGAGCACAAAATTGGTGAGTACAAAACCTATGTGAGCGTCCCACTGTACACCACACACACACACACACAAACAATTTGCGTTGGACCGTTTTCAGGCTGCAAGCTTTTTAAGCTTTTAAATTAGAGCTGGCCCATCCCCTCTGTTATGACTAAGAAAATAAAATGCCCAAAAGCTATAGTCATGGCACATTGTGTCAGTGTCTACTGCTGGATGATCATTTCGCTTAACATGAGTAATTATCATGTTCAACATGACTAATTTAATTGAACATAAATTAGCACAGTCTTCCTCAGGCTTCACACTCTATGTTCATTTACATTCATAGTCAAACAAGATATATAGATAGATAATGGAATGAAATCAAGATGTGCAGTAAGTTTTCTTATTTAACATTAAGTTACATTTCCATTACAATTTATTCTGTTGCTTTAACACAACTGTACTTGCTGTGATTATTCAACTATGAGAAAGACATGAAGGTGTGGGCTGAAAGAGGTGAAATAAATGTCAACTGTAATGTTATGTCAGTCATCTCAGTCCAAATGTCAGCCCGGCTTTCTCCTGATAAAGAAACAGAGTTATCAAACTGCTTCCTGTTGCTGCTGCCATGGTGATAGGAAAGTATAGAGGGGGTGAATCAGAGGCAAGTGATAAGGCTTGAAAATAGATGTTACCTCTGCATCCACGCTTTGCTGTTGTTTTATGAAATGGTCCACAAAGGTAGGACCAGTGTGGCTGTAATGCTTCTGTATTTGTCAGGGAAAAAGACAACAATCTTTCGGTGTTGTGTTGAGCCAGGCAACTCCCAACCATCAGTTGAACAAAAGCAACCTGTTTTCTTTTGTTGTTGTTTTTGTCCTTGTTGCGAGTTCATGCAGTAGGATTTGAGAGGATTTCACTATGTCCAAGAATGGCTCAACTTTAAACCCATTGTGGACTTAATCCGTTGATGGAAAACAAAAAAGAACCAACGCCTTAATTCTCAGGTTTATCAATAGAAAACGTTCAGTCATTCATTTTCTATACCGCTTATGCTGCACTAGGGTCACAGTGAGCTGGAGCCTATCTCAGCTGACTTCAGGCGAGAGGCGGGGTACACCCTGCACTGGCTGCCAGTCTATCGCAGGGCTGACATATATAGACAGACAACCATTCACACTCTCATTCACACCTATGGGCAATTTAGAGTCACTAATTAACCTAACCTGCATGTCTTTGGTCTGTGGGAGGAAGCCGGAGTACCCGGAGAGAACCCACGCATGCACGGGGAGAACATGCAAACTCCACACAGAAGGGCCCCAGCCGGCCGGAGGGTTCGAACCCAGAACCCTCTTGCTGTGAGGCAACAGTGCTAATGTGGTATATTGATGTGTTAATGAAAAGAAGGGATCACCGCCGACACGTCTTCACTTGCATTCAAAAAGAGTTTATTTACAAGAAGAAGAACAGTGCTCAAAAAATGCTGAAACCTGGAGCATCTCTGGTGCCAATGTGAGATCTCTCTCCTGGCCCAAACCTCTGACCTTAGATATGTTTCTAACTCCAAACACTCCACCTTCTCCAAACTAAGGAATGCAACTAATCAACAAAGGCAACCTTGATCTGGATCATTTACTTTCTGGCATTTAACCTCTTGACCAAATCGATAACTTTTGGGCTACCGTAGGTCAATGGAAGAAGATGCCCTTGACCTAAGGTTTCAGCCTTTAGGCTAAACAAAACAATCATCAACTTTCCGACAGACCAAATTGCTTCTAGGCAGGATATGGAACCCATGAAGCAGAGCATCGGTTCACACATTCCTTCAGTTCAGATAAAGCACACACACACAAAGAAGAATATACCGTATTTCCTCTAATAGTAGCCGGTATCTATTTAATAGCCGGGTCTGTTATAATGGCCGGGGGCGTGGTTTACACGAACAAATAAAGGCCGGCCCCAAATACAGGCCGGGTCAATGGGAAAAAAACAAACAAACAGAAAAAACCTGAATTTCAGTCACTGTGGATGCACTGGTCTCAGGCGGCCAAACACGGATGCAGTAACCCACAAGTGCCAGCAGATGGCAGTAGCTAGATCTGAAGTGCCACATGAACCCACGCTTCAAGGAAACAGTCACTGACAACTCGACCGAAGAGAGCTTTAGCAGCATGGCGTGTCACTACCCGATTTGCGACGCTACCCGATCTGTGACAAAACTGGTCACTTGTGCTCCAGCGTTTATTAGCCTAATCCTGTCCAGCTGATCGCTGCTGTTGCGGTACCTGCTACAGTAATGTGTAAAAAAATATAATTAATTGTAGGCAGAATGAAAACTGAGCACGGTAACTGTCAAATTTGAGCACCAGCATGAAACAGAGGAAGAAATAATAGCCTCTCTCAAATATAAGCCGGTCTCCAATACAGGCCGGTTCCCCTGGGCAGCTAAAGTAAATAAAGGCCTCGGCCTCTATTAGAGGAAATACGGTAAGACAATTCAAGATATTAAAACAAAAAGTTCAGGTGGATAATACACTACACACAAACCACTGCACCACCGTGCTGCCACCAATAGAAAACATAATAGGTCAAAAAAAAAAATCTCTACAATACCATTACAATACATGGAGACTGCATATAATGGTGTCACATCATGGTGTCACATCATGCAAACATGTTGCAAACAATAGTCTGAAACTCACTTTTACACATACTTTTACCAACATTTTGATCTGACATTTAAGTCACTACTGGGTTTTGCAGGATGAAGATCGCATCAAGATAAACTTTAAAACAATGACAGTTTAATTAAAGGCTACCCACCAGAAGCAGGAAAGTTAAACACTGATGATACAATCATGGATTTGCTGTAGTGGATGGATTGCTATTTTGAATATTCAGCCAAAAGAAAAAAGAAAGAAACTCTAATACACTGTTTCCAGTTGAGTAGCTAATTGTGTTTGTTGTCGTGAACGCCTGAACAACAAAGGCGATTTTCAACATGTATGCTCTCTCCTCACCCTTGCACTCCTTCCTACACTGTTATTCACTAGCATTGTTGCTGGTACAGTAATGTTCGCATGCACAAACAAGCACAAAGACTGAAGTTTACCAGGGGGCTCTGTACAATTTTGACAAGAATTAAGTATAAACAGTGCTCTCATTCTTCCCTCAGTTATTCCTCTTGGCAATTTATTTGTCTGAGCCTCAAGCTTCCACTGAGAAAATAAAACAGTAAATATGTTGACAAGTAGGAAAGCATGGAGAGCAAAAGGCTTTAGAGGAGTATACGAGAAGAGCTTGAGAAAACCATGTAGTCTTTAATGAGTGTTGAAAAAATGTGTGTCTCAGTAGGATAAGGCCCCACTGATACCGAATGTTAGGTGTGACGTGTGTGTGAGTCCAGCCTCACTGTCACAAATTCGTCTGCGTCTGTCTCCCTTTGTTCCCCCTGTTTTTAAAGGGTCAGCACAACCAAATTAGAGTAAAAAAAGAAAAAAAACTTGTCTAACCACTTTCAAGTAAATAACCATGTTCTGGTTGTTTCTGACATTTAAAATGATTCTCAGAAATTTCTGCACCCCAATATGATGGAGGTGAACTGGATTTAGCTCACAACACTGAGAGTTTTGATTTGAAAATATGCAACTTTCACGCTATTTATAAGTGGCCATGCTACAATGTTAGCATTACCAACTGTTGTTAGGCTACAAACAGGTCTAGAAGAAACACTACAAGCTCAACGTCTCAAGCAGTCGAAGCAAACACTCTTATTCTGTCTTTTTCTTCTACTGAAGTTAGCATGCTTATGAGCCTGGTGGGAGCGTACCTATGTTCCCCGGGTCCTATGTTCCCCCCATAGGGGAATATACTGTAGGACCCTCTTTTTGAAAAAGGGTCCTATGTTCCCCGGTCGCAATACATACTGCGGAACATAGGACCCTTTTTCTGAAAAAGGGTCCTATGTCCCCCACTGTTACTGGGGAATATAGGACCTTTTTTCAAAAAAAGAGTCCTATGTTTCCCCAATGTTGCTGGTCGATGGGCTCTCTCTATTTATCTGGACTCTCTATCTATCTGGCCTGTCTAACCTCCACCTGGTCTTTTTACTAAACTTAACCAACTCCTTTCTTCATTGCCTAAACCCAACCAATGGGACAATTCCACTTCTCACTCAAAGTCACAACTCAACTTCTCACTCAAAAATAGGCAAAAATATGCCAAGTCACAACTCCACTTCCAGGTATGGGACCAAAAATTGCATATTCCCCAGGTCCTTTTGGGGAAAAGCGGGGAACATAGGACCCTTTTTCTAAAATAAGGTTCTATGTTCCCCGGTCCGGACACAGTAGGACCCTTTTGGGGAAAAGCGGGGAAAAGGGTTCTATGTTCCCCGGTCCCATACAAAGTGGGGAACATAGGACCCGGGGAACATAGGGATGACCCCCTGGTGGGGCTATGTAAACACCTGTCACTGCTACAATAGTTATGTAGCAATAGCAAAACTAAAAGCTTCTTTAAAACATTTGACCAGTTGTTAATAAAGTTTATAAAGTTGCGTTATGATGTTGACTGTTAGCTGTTAGACAGATGAAGTCACATGGCGTTGACTCGACCTCCACCCTGAGATAGTTTTGCAAGAAGAAACCAGCACTTTATTTGTTCAGACTGTGTGAATCTTTTCTGTCAATTTCAACTCTGTTGAACTTTCACACGCAGACAGATGAAGCTAAGGCTTAGTGGCTATGTTGTACCATCCATTTTTTATTTAACTCTCTTATATAAGTATACCCAATAGCCCTTCAAATATCAAAAAGAAAAGATTTAAACTGTCATTTCCTTCCTGAAAATGACTCACACTTAAATGGAGGGCTTGAAGTCAAGGCTAAAAACTGTCAATTTCTAAAGCACATGTGCTCGCCCTCACACACACAAATGTATTTGCCCACCGAGTCAAACCCAAATCAATTTATAAAACATAAGAATGCAGAGCTGATTGGTGTCTAATTCAAGGCACCAGATTAAAGCTTATTTATTCCGCATTACTGTACACACACTGCATAATGATGGAGCAGGAAGCAGAGCGTGATAAAATCTATCCACTCAGTCATCACTGCATATTTATTTCCCTCTCAGCCTGCATGCACACATGCTTTCAGTGTTCTTACATGCCTATAGACAGTGGAGTCCTTCAGCCAGCTCTATGGACCAAAGTGAATGGATTAAAAGCAGCGCTAAGTTCCCATGGCATGAAAGGCGGGTTTAAATCAACGACTGAGCAAATGCATTTGTGTCAAATAGACGAGTGACATATTAAAGGCAAAAGCTAATAAATGAATGAAGAAACACAACAAATGCAGATGCTTCCCCACAGGTGCACTGCATATAATACCATTAAGCAGATAAAATCCCATCATGCTTTGGGGTAGGTATAAAAAAGCCAATCAGGACCAGATGGTTATGATTTTTGATCATGATGGCAAACGGGAAAGATCTCTTTGAAAGAGTGATCAGTGTTCCTATAGGTGACGTCTGCATTTAGAATCGAACCAGCTTCTATGCTTAACTTTGTGTCGTCTCTACTGTTGTGAAGCATGTGCACATGCATTGTCCGGTTTCAGTCAGATTAAGGCGTATACATGCAGAAGAAACACGGTTTACAATCGCATTATCTGGGTGTTTGAGTCAGATCTGGAGAAGTCCAGTCTTAATCGGACTAACACGTTTACATGCACTTTAGTTGTCCAGGTACAGTCGGACTAATAAGGCCATAATTTGTTTTTTTTTATTTAACTGTCATGTAAATGTACTGAGTGATATTTGTAATGTTGCAGTACATGAACACCTCATTACAAAGATGGGTGTGCCTCAGCTCGGGAGTTCATTTGAAACGAGAAGAGGTGATGTGGTCAGAGTTATCAGTGGGTGAGTAGGTACAGGCCTGAGTACCTGACCCCTGGATCCAGTGGCTCTTTTGTGCTGTGGGGGCCATTTTGCAGGGGGTCACTGCAAGTCAATAAAAAAGCTGTTCTGGGTGACCACCTTTATCTTTATGATGAAACCTTTCTGTCCTGATGGGAGCGGAAACAAGGATCTCCAGGATGGCATTGCCTCCATCCACAGGGAATGAGGAGCCACTGAATACCGGTAGTTTGATATGAAAATGATGTCAATCAGACTCAGCGACCAAATCTCAACTCAACTGAACACTTACATGAGATTAACGATCAACATGTTGGACAAAACCAAAATATCTTTTATCTCAAAGACTTGTACAATCAATGCCAGATATATCATGTGATATGAAGATAAAGAAGGCACTTTAAATAGGTTTTTTTCCTATAATGCCACCCGTTTCTATGCTAAGGGTGCATAGATATACCATCATCTATGCATACTGATTTTAAATTTGGAGTGTGGGCTAGATCAACAACAATTATTGTTTAGATGAGAATGAACATAATCAAAATTCATTATAGTATGTAACGTCTGGCAATGCAGAGGTCTTCAAAGCAGCAAATGCATTGTTAATTTTAAGACTAACTAAATAAAATAATATGTACTAAATGATACTTTTTTCAATAGAGAAAATGAACACATCTGGATAAAAACACCAGTTCTACATCTTATTTATATGTATGTGTTGCAGACTTTGAACTGAAATGAAGCACAGGAGGTTACTGTAGCTGCAAGCAATGCCGTTTTCTTGAGTTAGTTGGTTCTTCGTTTCTTTTCTCTAAGTTAGTTCAGTCATTTTTTTTATTTCCCTGCAGCCTTTTGATTTCCCTTTTTGGGTTACTCTCATTTTGTGTTAGTTGACAATTATTAAAGTTACAGTTTGTTTATTCCCCTCCACCATGTCTGCAGTCTGGGTCCGACTATAAACCTTCCCCTGACAAGTGTATGATATAAAAATGGGTTTTCCTTTATTTTTCAAATGATGATGCATATAACATTATGAAAAACATGTGGATCCATCTCCAATTACTTCGTCAAATACATATTTAGGTTCGGCCACAACTATTGTAATGTAATGAATTCACATTCATACAACAGTTGGATAAACACAACTGCAACTTGTGATTTTAATAAGTCGAAGAGAAAAAACTTGGCCCTTTGTCTACACAACATTTTCTCTTGAATGCCAATTAGATATCTTCAAAGGATGTTTTCATCTTAAACAATAACATGACCTTGAAGAACTTCACATTAAAAAAAACTGCAACTAAAAGGTTTTTTTCAGGCTGCACATGTGGTTGTGGGAAATGGCAAAGGTCGCCTGTTGTTGTAGCCGCTCCGACCTCTGATTTGTTCAGCTGTGTTGGCAGGCTGTGTTGGCCTCTTCAGAGATCAAAGGTGCGTGACTCTTGTCTGTGAGGACAGCGTAGGTGCACAGAATTTGTCTGACTAATCCAATTAACCGTGGTTGTTCAGGTTGTGATGTGCCCCCCCCCCCCCAGCCAAAAGTGGTGTGATGAAGGTTGTGGCGTCGTCGCTCTGCAGCAGCAGGAGGAAGAGGAAGAGGAAGAGGAAGAGGAAGAGGAAGAGGAAGAGGAAGAGGAGGAGGAGCAGGAGCGTGATTAGACTGATGTGTCCTCGGTCCATGCGCGGCCAGCCAAAATTGAGCTTATGAGCATATTTACAATGAGCGCACAAGGCAACCAGCAGCTCAATTATTCAGCATACGGAAGAGATGTAATGACTTTCTCCGGTTATTAATGACCCACGCCTGAGCCTATTTATGAAAGGATACTTGTGTGTATTAGGCAGAAGATGAAGGAGCGTGAGACTGAAGATGTTCGCCTTTATAGTGAATCAGGCTTCAGTCCAAACAAATAGATTGCCTATTTCCACTTCCTCCTGTGCACATAAAAGCTATTTTGTTTCCAATTTCAAAATGCTAGATTGCCTAATTTTAATAATTCTTGAAATATAGCCTATTACTTTCCTTTTATTTTCGCTGTAAGCCAACTTTTGATCAGTTGATATCAAATGTCAGCTTCCACATTAGTTTGCATGCTCACACAACCATCTTGTGGAGAAAAAAAAACTCCATTTATGTATGACACTGACCTCCATTTATGTATAACAGTGACCTCCCTTTGAGTAACACAGGCTGAAAAGGAGTCCAACACTCCATATGCAAAAGTGATTCTCAGTTCTCAATAAAAAGAGATGAAACCTTGAAACCAGTGTGTCCTTGCATTAAAAAGCAGGGGATGCTAAAAGGTACCACGTTCAAAACCACACTAATGAAGAGAGAGGTGCGATGAAAGCAAAGTTTTCCTCAAGGCCTGAATCCCTACGTGACTCTGAAAGTGTTTTTTCATCTCAAAAAGTTGTCCAGTTGCATTTAAATAACTCACAAGATACATTAGTAGCTGCTTATAATTCCTGTTGGCAAAATAAACTGTTCTACTTTTTAATTTGAGGTAAAAAAAAAAAAAAAAGGGAAGAAACATTATAATGAATTTGAAATGATGGTTCTCACAGGACTTGTAGAGCTGGTTGGGATTCACTTCATCTCCATTAAGTGGTCACTAAACATCCCAGTGGAAATGTTAATTAGGGACCCACATGGCTTTAGATATTGCTCACACACACACAAGCTGTTCCGGAGAAATGATCTGCTGATTCAGAGGATAAGGCAGTGGAAGTTGTGGGCAGTGAGGAAAGGCAAAGGCTGGCTTATCAATATTTACTGAGCTGTGGCCTAAAACTGGATCCATGTCTCTGAAGGATACCCCAGCAATCAGTCTGTTTGTTAAACACCGGAGGAAGTGAGCACTGCTACATGCATCCATATCTCAGCTTTATGTGACGGTAAAATGCTGTACTGATGCAACTACAGACCTGTGATGTCCATGTTTCACATTATGAAATCTATACGGCACTCACTGATATTTGAATTTAAAGCAGAACTACTAGAAAGCACTAATTAAGGACGTCTCCTCAAAAGCTCCAAATGTTCCCACATTTTTAAAGGGGCAAGCCACCAATTTCAATTTCAATATGAATCTACTTGTCTCAAGAACTGCTACTCAGCCTGTGAATGGATGAATATCTTCTCTGGCTCTGGAGGGTTATCAGGGTTATCCCAGGAGGGTCATCAGGGTTAGTGGCCTCTTAGAGTCTAATTCCAGGCCTGTGAATGTTGCCTACACTGATTACCCAGAGTGATTCAAAGGGAGCGAATGAAGTGTTCTAAAATGGCCATTCAATCTGATTAGCCACAGTGTTACACAGCTCCTGAGATATTTTTAGTTGCTTTATGACAAAGGCAGAATCCACCTTGATCCATATCAAGGACTCTGAGAGAGAGACCGCCTCGGCTTCTTGCTGCATCAGTTTTGAATTATTTAAAAAATCTCAAACTCGCTGAAGTTCCCCTTTTCATATACTCGTGCATACATTAGATTACATAACTTTATTCATTATCAGAGGGGAAACTAGCTGTGGTGGAAGGAACACATCTCAAAATAGGAATACAACAGTGCAGCCATATATTTTAGTATTTGAGTCATGGAATCATGGAATACAAAAGGACTATTGATAAAAGTTAAAGGGATAGTTCACCCAAAATTCACTCATATACTCATCCTCATGTCAACTAAGAGCTATGAGAATTTTCAGAGTCCTCCGTGCCTTCTCTGAGTTACGGGGGGGGTCCGCGCAGCAGTATTTGTCCATATAATGGTTGTGAATGGATACCACTTTTCTTCGTCCAAAAAGACACACCAAAAAACATCCAAATACCTCCATACTGCTCGTCTGTAATGTCCCTCTTGTATTGAAGCCCCGACATGAGAAATTGTTCCGAAAAAAATTAAGTAAGTATATATTTTAAGCTTGTTTGTAGCGGAAGCTCCCAGTGTCTCGGTTCACTGCTCTTCCTGTGTCACCAGCGGAACAATTTCTCATGTCGGGGCTTCAATACAAGAGGGACATTACAGACGAGCAGTATGGAGGTATTTGGATGTTTTTTGGTGTGTCTTTTTGGACGAAGAAAAGTGGTATCCATTCACAACCATTATACCATATACCATTGGACAAATACTGCTGCGCGGACCCCCCCCCCTCCGTAACTCTGAGAAGGCACGGAGGACTCTGAAAATTCTCCCAGCCCTTATTTGAATTTGAATTTTGGGTGAACTATCCCTTTAAAGTATACCTATTATGCAGATTAATGCAGTAGATTAATTGGAGTACAATTATTGATGCATTAATGTGTGCTTGACTTCAGTGTTGTAGGTGCTGGCTACTTAATGACAGAGCTCATGTGTACAGGCAGGCTCTTCTCTGTTTCAGGAAGGCTGTTGTTTTCTGCTCAAATCTGATATATTAATTCTTCCAATTCTCTCAGGTGCTGTCCTGTACGTCACGCTGTGCACTCAGTCATATACAAATTGGAGCTGGTGCACAGCTTGATGTGTGATTACCAGCACTGCAGAGGAGATTGCTGCAATCAAACATCTTGAGGAGACTCACCGCAGCTGAGCCACCCAGGTAACCATTGTGGACCGCGCGGCCGCCGGCTTGGTGACAAGCGAGCATTCACTTCTGCTCCGAAAAACGTGTGCTCCATACCTCGCTGGGGTGGAGCAAGAAACCCTGCAGAGTCAATTTCTCCCTGCTTATTAAATCACCCACAGCACAATCAGCAGCAGGGTGTTGGAAAATAAACATCCTGCTGATGGTGTGCGATAGAAGGTGTTAGCAGTGCTCCTGGGGAAGGGATTTTCTGACTGAAGGAAACAAGACTGTCCTCCTGTGAAAAATAACCCCACAGATTGGTCGTCATGCAAGCTGCTTTTCAGCTAGGATGAATGCAAGTGAAGTTTGTGGAGGAAGAGGAGGAGATGGATGATGGGTTGACATGACCTCAATGCAGGACAACACTATTGTTTGGCTGGATTGCTAGTGTAGGAGCCTACCCTTCTGATTCTGTTTACATATAGTTTCTTTGTTTCAGTTCAGTACTTACATTGCAAATTTGGAAATATGACCTGGTTTCAGTTATCACACGTCAGAAGAATTTCAGTAAGACATTTCAGTAAGACATTTCCTCTGTTTTAAGTAGACATTGAACTCCTGTTTGTGTATTGGTTATAGCTAGGTGTCAATTCGAGAGCCAAGTCAGTGACCAGTGTCCTACCAGAATCCAAGGAGGGCGGGACAAAACATGGAGGTGGAGACGGGCTCAGTGAGAGCATGAACCAAGGATGTGGGTGAAAAATACTGACATGTAAAACACTATTTGTACATTAATGAAGTTACTGTAGGTAATTCATGTTAACAGTCAGTGGTTTTATTTAGTTTATTAGTTTGCGTATCCCGTTGAGGGTGAATGAGCCATGAATGAAGTGGGTTTTAGTCAGTAATGTTGCTAAATTAGCACAAACTCGTGTTGTTAGCCGACTAGCTGTATAGCTCATAAAACGCGTTTTACTTGCAAGCCTCTGAGCATTCGAAGTTCTGCGTCGAGTGAACACGTTGCTCAGCAATTCACCGCCAAGCCGCTAGGAGTGTGTGGCTGTGTCTTTGTGTGGTTTTGGGGGACTCATATCGGAATCCTTGGTTTTCTGCTGGTCACAGTAAACAATGGCAACTGAAAAACAATGCTTTTATTGCAAATGTTGAAGCGCAGACTACGTTTGCGGCGGTGGTCTGTCCGACCACCAGTCGAGGCTGAGAACGGGTGAATTTACCACACTGACGTTCTGAGCGGACCAATCACAGTCCTTGCGGTAGTCAGGATTTTTTGGAGGTGCACATCAGGCTATGGCGTAGGGTCCGTGTAGGGGCCGCGTCAACGCAGAACCATAAGCTAAACATGAACAAGTTTGCGAGATGCTCAGGACTAGCATATCTGCCCAGAAACTCATGATTTGCACCTGGACCGGGACCAGGACGTGTTTCTTCATCACTCAGCTGGGGGCTCCACAGCCAGTTGAACTGACTGTCACTGACAACTTTCTGCGTTTCCAAAGGAACAGTGAGTACAAAAACAATTACTAATGAGCTCCAGCAGCACGCCAAATGCCATCATAAACTGAACAATAAAACCCCAGGAATTTCTATTTCATTTCATTTTACCTCATGGGGGTTGTTTATGTTTCTATTATTACATAAAAATAGGTGTTTTGACATTCATTTTAGCTGATGATGTTCTTGAAATGAAAGTGATTTGATTAGGTTAAATGTGAATGCATTGGATTTAAAGTTCACAATAAATACAGTTGTTCATATGGCTTGGCCACTCTGCAGAGTAGCCAATTATTACAATAATTATTATAATTATTATAAATCAAGATGGTGCATACAAAAGTTTTGCTTTATAAATCTTAATAGAAATATTAATTCAATTATTAATAATCAAATTTTTATTCAACAAAATTTGATTCAGTTGAGTAAAAATAGAGTTCACACTAATTCAATCCATCTTCTCATCATTAAGTATTTAGTATTCCTGTCAATGCTTCCAATAAAGCTGCCTCAAGTTGTGTGATGTACTTTACATTTGAAGCATAAAACAACTAATATTTTGGTGCTGGTTCTATTATGGATCCTTCCTTGGGGCAGGAAACTCAATTAAAATGTGATTTTTACATCAATTTTCTCTCAGAATGCTTCCTCAAGAAAACGCCACAGGCGACTAATCTCAGCGTAATAGCAATATATCTGTTGACATGATTAATATGCATAAAGAAAAAAAGAAAAGACAGAGGAGAAATCACATATATTTTCATTTTCCAGTTACCAGAGATTATGTTTTGATAGGTCAAATATCTAATGGGTTCTGTGCAGGCAATCAAGCTGAAGGCTTCATTTCCTTTTCTTGGCAGTTTCTATGATGGGGGTGGGGGGGGGATTTACATCCCCACAGTTAAAAACCCCAATTTATTAAGTGATTGGACACAACTCACACTTAATAGACATTGCAGCAGAAATAACTTGATGACAAATATCTTTAATATCAAGTATGCATGTAACCGCTGCTTTGTTGGTCAAGAATAGCCGTGTTGCTTGTAATGAGTCGTGTGTAGTTGTTCAGTACTTGTTCAGTAATAGAGAACTGTTACAGCCATTTGTTTACAGTCTTAGATAACATCAGGATTACTGTACAATAAGATTAATAGGCTACTGTAGTTTGGGAGAAGCAGCTGCCAAACACACAGATTATCTTATTAATTACACCACAAATTAAATGTAGTAATTACTGTTGAGAACAGAGAGATAATAGAGAGAAGTGCAACAGCCAGGCCCTTTCTGTACACATCAGTGTTGATTTAGTAAATGAGACGATTTGTTGAATCTTTGTGATGTTCCACAAATGTAATGAGCAATACATCTTTATGGCATTTGTGTCATTTCAGCATTTACAGCTCGCTGACAATATCTATAATAAACATCAGAGCATCATTGCTATTAAATTAAAACACTCTTTCTCCTTTTGTGTTGCATGTGTGGACTGGCATCCATAAGATAATTTAAAAAAAAATTGAATCAAATAGATGCAGTGGGGTTATATAGTAGTTGTATTGCATGTCTTAATGGAAAGTGAAATGTATATGTGATTGAGGGTTAATTACACTTAAAGAAATAAATAATATACATGTCATACAGTATAATGTACTCACCAGACACTCACTTACAGCACTCCTTACAGGTTTGACCCTGAAATCCAAATGAATTGGTTTTATTAGTGATATGAACCCACCCGTTGAAACACATTTAAAGGAATAGTTCAGTTTTTTTGAAGTGGGGTTGTATGTGGCACAAATGGCCACTAAGTATAATATTTGCAGTAAAAAGGTCTCTGCTCCCCCCCACTGAGAAATACCGTCGCATCGTGCTGCACCGAGACACTGCCGTACACTGTTGTGAATGAGGGACGATTAACTAACTAACTAACCAACTCATGCAGTATTCCTCCACACAGGCAGGCTCCGCGACACACTGTATCACTCTGCCTATCAGCTGTTTGGATCAGAGACCTTTCTATTGCAGATAGTATACTCAGTGGCCATTTGTATCTCATACAACCCCACTTCAAAAAAACTGAACTATCCCTTTAATGGTCATTGCTGCATTAAAGACACAGCCTCTGTATACCATGGGGCATGTTAATTTGATGAAAGACAAAATTATCTATTTATATAAGAATACAGTAAATGGGCAGTGTTGCCGTAGGAGACTGTGGGATGAAGCCAGACTACATGTTGAAAATCAAAACCCAGCTCTTGCTATGAGGGTGAATTTCCTTTAACACTGAACATTTATATCTACTGATTAAATCTGAGCATCATGACTGCACTGAACATTTATGTCTACACTGGTGATTACTGATTAAAACTGAGCACTTAATGTTTACTGATTAAATCCATGTTTTATTGATTAAGCTTCCCTTTAAACAATGTGATAACTGAGTTGAAGTGTCCTGTTGAATGATGAGATGGAGTCAAGCATTGGTCCCGTGCAAAGGATTAATACAGTGGAGAGTTAAGCCAGGACACTTTGGGTGTTTCATACTTTTACATTATGAAGAGATCAAGTTTAATCAAGTGTTTTTATACTTCTGTGTTATGTAGAAAACAAGTTTATTCAAGCTAGAGTTATACAGTTGTTTTGAAGTTAGTTTACATGTTACGCCTGGTTTAGGCTACTTCTGATTAGTTAACCTGTTATGTATTAAGAGAGACATTCTGTTGGTGAGCAGAGACATTCTTTAGGAGCAGATTGATGATCAGACCAGGCCTGAGCAACATGGTACAAAATTAGGGAGGATAGTTAAAATGACGCAGGTGTCCTTGAGATGCAGGAGGTGAAACTGAAAAACAACCCCAAATATGGGAGGCCCAGAAACAGAATATAGGGAGGTCTTCTTGTCTCCAATGATTGGATTGATCGTGTACCAAGAGGCTGGGACCAGCCTGTGCACCAACGATAGGAGAGCTAAGCCTAAACCACAGCTCCTCCCCACCTGTTTAGGCAATAGAATTAATACACACATAGAGCAAAAATATATTATGCTTTTTTAATGGAAATGCATCATCCTTTTCTGGGCGGGTGGTTACAGACTAACAGCAAAGCTGACTGTGATTTCCCAAACAGTGAAGTTCCTTCTACAAGATTCTTTTTAATGATCCAATTTAATAGTTAACCAGAACGTCGTTGTTTGTAAACCACCACGCCTGACAGAGGCGACAGTGATAACCACAGTATCACTTCCCCACTTTAGGTTTGGTCATTATAGCTATAATCTTTTTCTAGAAGGCTGAAACAGTATCTACATTCATGGTTAATTACAAGTTATTTATAATAACAATGGAGGAATAAATGTCAGGCATATCAGATATATAATATTGAATTAGGACCTAAGAGAAATCCTCCACTATTAGGAATTTCAATACATCCAGAGACTTTTAGCGATAAGTGCTGATTAAGCTAAAAAATGTCTGGGACTGAGGGACAAAAGTGGACATTTTCTACTCACAATGAAGGTAATAAATGGACCCACAACTATAGGCCATGAATAAGATGTATGAGTAGTTAGAGGGTAAAGTCATTATTAAATAGCAATTACTTGAATCTATTTGACGATGAGGGGATTGATGTTGCTGTTACTCCCATTAATTAGGTCATAATTTTACAGCCCTTGCCGATAGCCTAATGGTGTGCAACCTCAAATGAAGGAGTTGTGTCAAGAGTCTTGCTCAAGGACACGTAGAGGAGAGAAGCTGTGACATAAATTTGTATTCTGTGTCATTAACCTTTAATTATTCTAATCTGAATTAAGATAGTGTAAATACTTCGCCCCACCTGCGCCCTAACTGTAACTCCTTGGCTGAGGTCCAGATCCCAGTGAAGCCCTGTTGATTTGCTGTGCTATGACCCACTCCACTTCCACCAGTCTCAAAGCCCCATTATGGACCTGGCCTTCCTCTGTTTACAATACGGTGCTTCTCTTGATGGGCTCAGTACACAGCAGCGGATCTCCTGGATGGACAAAACCCCCCTGGCACAGACTGAAGTGAGCGAGCAGCGGAGCCAGCGGAGCAGCAGGCGGTCGCTGGGTAAGCCTCGCTGCTGCTGACTGAACAAAATAGTTCCCTTTAGTTCCGGTTCATGTGAATTGGGGAGAGATGCAAACACAATGACACATTCAGAATCAGCCAGTTGGTGTATTGTACCACAGCAGAGTTTCTCACATTGTTTTTAATTTACATTCATGCACCGTGCTCCTGCTTTTGTAGATGGTTTTTGCTCTCATGGCTGCATGGGCATCAATGTCAAAGTGTAAACAGCAAAAGTTTAAAGTTTGAGACTAAAGAACTGCACAACTGTACAGTGTATGCAGTGTAAGACAACACAAAGTTCACAAATACTTTTGGAAAAGAACACAGATAGCCAGCACTTATAACTTCTTATTAGTACCTCCTTTTAATCTGGGCAGCAGCACAACGTACACATTTCAGCCTACTCAACCTGTCAGACTGCTTGAGCCAGGAGAAAAAGTAATAATAACATCAGTTTCAAGACATAATGGACTCAGAACAAACACTGATATCAATAGATGGCATATAGAAATATTAATCTAAGAGGAGAGCATTAAAGAGAGAGCATTAAAGGGATAGTTCACCCAAAATTCAAATTTCACTCATTATCTACTCACCCTCATGTCGACTAAGGGCTGGGAGAAGTTTCAGAGTCCTCCATGCCTTCTCTGAGTTACAGCGGGGCTCCGTGCAGCACTGCATGTCCATATGACGGTAGCGAACGGAGCTCACTTTTCTTCGTCCAAAAAGACACACCAAAAAACATCCAAATACCTCCATACTGCTCGTCTGTAATGTCCCTCTTGTATTGAAGCCTCAACATGAGAAATTGTTCAGAAAAAAATTAAATAAGTATACTGTAGGTTTTAAGCTTGTTTGTAGCAGAAGCTCCCAGTGTCTTAGTTCACTGCTTTGCCTGTGTCAATGCAAATCTCACGCGATTTGCATTGACACCCAGTTCACGACTCCGCAAATCGCGCAAGATTCCGGCAGAGCAACACTGGGAGCTTCCGCTACGAACAAGCTTAAAACATATATTTATTTAATTTGTTTCGGAACAATTTCTCATGTCGGGGCTTCAATACAAGAGGGACATTACAGACGAGCACTATGGAGGTATTTGGATGTTTTTTTGGTGTGTCTTTTTGGACGAAGAAAAGTGAGGCCCATTCGCAACCGTCATATGGACATGTAGTGCTGCACGGAGCCCCGCTGTAACTCAGAGAAGGGTGAACTATCCCTTTAAACAAGTACATATCATATACTGTAGCCTAATTAGTCAGGGGCTCTATAAACCTTACTGAAGCAGAGTAAGGACCCTTACAACATACATTCAAACTAGGGCTGTTTTCGACTAAGGATTTTCATAGTCGAATCTGATTCGTCAGATTTTGCCATAGTCGACTGATCGTCGAACCTTTTTTTTTTTTTTTTTTTTTTAGATAGCAGCAAATTTGCGACTTTTTCCGTTTCAAACAAAAGAGATAAAACACCCCAAAAATATGGTAGGTGTAAAACAAATACCTTTATTTATTTTCCACACTTTGGATGATTTTTAGTAGCCATTGTGAGCCAGGGTATGCGTTTATGTTACGTTGCCCTGGACAACGCTCCTTTTGCTCGGACTGTGAGTGGCAAATCAAACATCCCTCAACGTGATGAAGGATAGCGGTGGTCGTGGACACAGAGAAACCGGGTAAAACATGTAGTATCAAAACAAACGGAGGTCAGAAGGACTCGACAATCCGTAGGCTACATTACGTTAATCAATCCTGTAACACACAGTGTGACCGCGGCACCGGCAGAGAGACAGACAGGCTGCAGAGGGACGAGATTACAGCTGTGACTCCCGACACTGATGGTGCGTTCATGACAACTCGGAAGTCGGAAAAAAACAAGTTCCTCTTCTGAAAAACTCTGACATGTCAAACTTTAGGATGTGTTAGGGAATAATTCATCTGTCTAGCCATCAGAACTATTGACACTTGAAACGGTAAACACAGCTGATCCATCGAAAAAAAAAAAAATCACCGCTGGAGTTAATTTATTTTCCGTGACTGAAAGCAGGTTCTTGAATGTAACTCGGTCAAAGTCAGATGTATCCTCACAATGTTTTTGCTGTTCTGTCAGGTCATGCATGATAAATGTTGACAAAGTTAAGTCTGTCAGACTTCCTTGATTTTAAACTTTGGCGGCTTCTGCCCCTCGTCTTTTTGCCACTCCGTGAGTGTTCTGCAGTGACTTCTTTGAACGGTTTCCTACTGCTCACCTCCGCACATTTTAAAAAAAAAAAAAAAAAAAAAACCTCCGCTCATTTAATTGTGCAACTGCAGTGGGTGATTTATTAATACGTAGTAAGAAGCTAAGACTACCGTTTAAACGCACACATCATTTTGAACTCTTTATTAACAGAAAGTAGGCAGATTTTGTATCAAAATAGTCTTTTTATAACGAAAAAAGACATTCTATGTAACAATTTATGCTCAGCAGCCATATAGTCAGAATGGTAGGGTCTTGGTTAGATTCGACTACGAGGTTCATAGTCGAATCAGACCCCTCCGAATCGAATCGTCGAATCGTCGACTTTTGGAGGTCAGCCCTAATTCAAACATCAAATGTACAAAGATATAGGCTACACATGATTCAAAAATACATTATAAAAAGTAGCCCAATAATAATTCTTCATTAAGACCCTTTGGGTGCTCAGTCTGAGAGACATATCCCTGTCCCCATCCCTTTTCAGGCTCACTCTACGCTCTGAAACTTCAGAGAGACACACTAAAATGTCTGGATACAGGTGAGTCCCCATCTTTGGTCCAGATTTTACTAAAGAAATGCAAGTCTTCAATTCTCTTTTTGTCTTCCCTAGATAACACAACCCACATGGGCATTTCAGAAGATAAACTATGTATTTAGTCCTACAGGAAACCCTTCTTTAATGTATAGTTTTTTGCCAGAGTGTGGGTGTAGAAAATAGTCTCCTTTGATCATCGCATTACAGTTAACACAACCTGAGCAAGGAAAATTCCCAAGTGGGAAGTTTGACAAGAAGTGCTGAGGGCGTGAATAACAGTCCGCTCTAACAACAGCATCTTTTACATTCCTGGCTCTTTTTTGGTCTCTAAAAACCAGACCGACTAGGGGGTCACTGGACAAAATGAGCCAGTGCTTCTTAACAAAACTTTTAATCAAATCTGAAACTGGAGAGAAAGTAACAGCACAAACTAATTTAGATGTTCCAGAGGAGGAACGGTTAGAGGTCAACAGACTTTTACTATCTAACTCTCTGTACAGTCCTCAAGTTATATGTTGTCATAACCTTTACATCTGAAACGTGAGCATAATTCAGCAGCCTGTTCTTCAAAAGTTGTCTCAGTGCTGCATACTCTCTTGAATTTTAACACCATCCTCACTGCCATCTTGTATATCATTTATAAAAAAACATCACTGCAGAAGTTATCTTTTCATCAACAAGTGTACATCATTTATTTCATATCCTCTTCATTACCTGTCAGCTTGTCTCTGTGCTGCTGCAATGTAAATATCAGTAGCGTTAGTCCTTAAACATTATAGTTCATGCCTGGCTACGGTCATGTAATTGGTTACATACTCCAGCCATTTTAAAACTCCAAAAGTAAACACATTCATTATTTGTGAATCCTTAAAGGGGGCGAGCTGGGAGCTTTGCAATAAAAGGATTGTGCATTTTCTATATTTTACCCTGGCAGACTTACCCAGAGGCTGCAACATGTTCACAATAAATATTGTGAACACATAACATAAATATTTGAAAGCACAGTTTATGTGAATTTAGAGCTCTCCTGTGCTTTGGAATACTTCAGAGGGTCCTGAGGAAATGGCAGCATGGTTCTTTTTTTAAATTTAATTTTTATATTTAGCACAGACTAGTAAAGATTCCTCTGCTTCTGCTGAACAGATGGTAACAGCAGGCTGACCTCACCCCATATTCACCCAAGTTCATTTTTTCCAAGTGTTAATTATGCAGGGAAGGCTTTGCTGAGCGCACAAGCTTGTTCACAGCGCTGCCATGGTTCCCCCCTGATAAGGTTACACATGCTCACACGTGGGAGCTGCCCAGTACAACCAGAGTCTTCTGCTCATTCCCCACTAGAGGAGCTTGGGGGCCAAATGTCTTGCTCAAGGGCACTTTGAACTCCTGACCTGACAGACAGAAGCCCACACCTCTTCAGGCCATGTCTGTCCCTAATGTGCAACATTTTTTGTTTCGCTGAGCGGCTCGAAGAGAAGTTATTATTAGAGGAACCTTACTCATGTCCTACCACCGCCCACCATGTTGTCCTTTAGTTGACCAAAAAGACATCACATGTGATCAAATGCTCGTTAGACACTAATGAGTGCAGCCAGAGGGCGAGGGAAAGAAGAAGACACACATGAAGAATTCACACTGCATTCCTCTGCTTCATGGCTATTTTAATGTAATATGCAAGACGTGGCCCCGTTACAAGCATTCATCTGTCACTTGAGGAGGATTCTCAGACTAGCCTTAAGAAAAGCGAGGACGCTGCAGTAGTTTTGGGAATGTGAAGCTTGTTCATATTTGAAAACACGGCTAAGAGGTTCATGAATTATACTTGTTGCATCAAAAAAGACCTTGAGCTGTGGCAAAACATACCAGAGGAAGAGTAGAGCTGCAGAAAATAGATGGATGAAAAATCTTAATATTTCAAATAAAGTAAAGTCTCCTTTAGTTTCCATAGTAATCTTATCCACTGTTCCACTGATCTTCCAGTGTTTATGACACAATGATTGTGATCCTGTTAAGGGTCTCATATTGCAAACACCGTTTTTTTTTCTTCTCTAGGTTCCACAGAGGAATGCATTCAGACTCTGAACCTTAAATCCTGCCAGGAGTTCTGTCACATTGTGATGTCAAAACAAAGCAGTCACCTGGGGCCGGTTGCACCAGCTGGTCTTCAGCCTTCTTCTCACTAAGACCAGGCATAAATATACATACATGGTGAACCAGTCCAAATTGTGGAAACCTAGAAATACTTAGGAACCATATTTGACTCCCATCTCAAATTCGACAAACACATGTCAGAGTCACTTGTCAAACAGGGACAACAAAGAATCCACCTGATGCGGAAGCTCCAAAAAAAAAGAAGGTCACGAGTAAAGTAACTAAAAAGTAAAGTAATTAAAATCCTAAAATTAGTCTTGGTCAGTTCTGTTTTCTGCAATGATTTGTCAGCACCATGGATAGCCTCATAGGCCGAAGGGGCGAGAGACAGGCCCATGACGCTGTCCATGGTGCTGACACATTGATTAGGACAGATCCCCTCACAAAACAGACATACGTCTATTTTAAGACATGAATCCCTTAGAACATTAGACTAAATAAATAGATAATAATGTAATGATCATTTCCTAGGTTTCACTGCCTTCACAAGGAGATGCATGCGCCCCGTAAAGAGTCTGCACTGTTACTAGCGGTGTGCACTTCTCCACAACATCTGCGTCAATTCAAAATGATGTAAAAAAAAAAAAAGGCAAGCACAAATAAAGAAAACAATGGCCCTTGAAAAATAAATAAGTTCTATTTGGTCTGTTGTTTACATTGATTGTGGCTGATTAGTAGTATTATTAGTATTAATACAGTATTCTGTCCCCTCTGCTATAACAGAACTAAACAGATCATTGAGTCTCTAAATGTGTGTTTTGTCTATTGTTATATGTGGGTGATGTGTTAATGTGGGTATGTGTATGCTGTATGTTGCATCTTGAGGATATTTTGTACGGGTTGGTGAAAACAAGTTTCCTGCAAAGGACAAATAAAGCTGAATCTGAATCTGAATCTGAATCTGAATAATTTAGATTCAGTTATTGTGTTAATAAAAATTTGTCAAAACCTCAGAATTTTGAAGATTTATTAGGGGTCTTCCTTAACGGCAGGATAGTGGGATCTCAGTTTAAAATGGGCATCAGAATGTGCACAAAGAGGAGGGCTGGTCACTGACAGTAGAGTTCTCAACGGGCCTGAAAATTAAAACCCCACCAGCAGGTGTTGAAGCCCAAACCCGACGTAAGTCATTTGTGTATATTTTTGGTCTGAACCCAGCCTGAACCAGTGCATCTGTTAAGTGTTCGTGTCAGCCAGACACTCCTCCACTATCTCACAGTTTGATTTTGCGTGAATCAATACTCAATAAAAGTACCAAATTCGGTTACACATCCCTACCTGATGTGGTTTCTCTATATTCATATCTAAGATTTCATTCAATCAATTGATACAGCTAATAAGAAAACATACTGTAACATAGTAATAATAAGCAAAACAGCTTTGAAAGAACACAGAGGAATATATGAATCCTGTGGGCAAAGCTTCTATTGTCTATCACAACAGACCTTGGCTCATGAATCAAAATTGTTCTCTTAAATTGGTTTCATTTCTCTCTTTTCCTTTCCATGCTATTGTACTTCCTGTCTAAACCTGACACAATGGTTAAGAGCCTTATGCAACAAATGTGGCTTTTCTATTCTGTTGACGCAAGTAAAGACTTGCCTCCGTGACATTTTGTACTGTTCGGTTGCAGTATAATCCCATAGTGAATCACAAATAGCTTTGTAGAGGCTGCAATCCATACAGCGGAAGGTATTTCTTGTTGAAATCAAGTAATTTTGAGTTAGGTATTTATTTGTTGTATACAGTGGATTTGCCACCGGCTATAGTGTCTACATCTGAGCCACATGGCTTGGTTGACACCTTCAACAGAGAGAAAAAAACGAGGAGGCAGAAAGAGAGGTCAGGAAGCTAAATGGTCCAGTTTCCAGTATGGGTACAGTAATAGAATATAATTGGAGAATAAATGGACCAAGTCTGTGGGAGATGGAGGGAAGAAGACAGACAGCTAGAAAAAAAAACTGCTGTTGGAGAGACAACCTCCAAAGGTACCGCGCAATAACTCGGAAACAGATGTATCACACGATGTGTTTATTCTAAGTACAAAAAAAGTCTGTGCAACCTCTGCATCATCAGCATCCTTGTTTCATTTTCCTGTTTCTGCCCTCCACCAAAGACAAACACACAGACAAAATAAAAGCCTTTTGTAAAGCAACCAGCAGCCATTAAAGCCGTAGCTCCCAGCAGAGGCTTTAGCTTGAGAAAATGTGAGTGCTCTTTTCTCCAAATGCCGTCGTTAGTTTCATACAAAGTGATTCCCAACTCCAAATTCATAGCGAAGCTTCAAACCGAGATTTGTATTTCATTAGCGAGATGCTATGTCGCTGCTGAACAGCTTTTTATCTGACAATGTATAATTCACACTTTGCCCTTGAGACTATTTGAAAAATCGCTTCTATTTTATGCACCACAGGAACTCTGCACCAGAGAAAATGATTCACTGATCATGTGAACTCTCAAGATATTTTCCGTTGAGTAAACACGGCTGCAGGTACGATGTTCTACATGACGCAAGGAGCTTTTTAGTGGCACACAAAGTCTGTTTTTTTTAAGCCTCCAGAGTCGAAAGAAGAGAACATGGAATATTTTTTTGAGATGTTCTTATAGAAATTATTCTTGTGTGGTTTGTGATGAGGTAACAAACTGAGGGCACACATGATGTTACCAAAGCATTTTTTTTTGGTTGAAAGCCACTTGAATCACCCAGGAAGTACATTAGAATAAGAGTCATGTAAGTGGCTCTCTGATGCTACAACCGCATGGCTTCAAATGGATCAATGTTCTATTTTTACACTCAACTGAGGCTTTTGTTGTCCCTTGTTCCGACTATTTTCTGCAACTAATCAACCAACTACATGTGTTGTACCAAAATCTTCTTTTTACTTAAGTATGTGGCAGTAGTTGTACTGTTGATAATATTTGACCTTGATATATGAAGATTATGCCAATAAAAACAGTTGTTCAAAAAAAAAAAAAAAAAGTATGTGGCAGTAGCCAAAAAAACAAAAAAGACTATAAAATGTGATTATTTTATGATAAAATGTACCTTTCATGTGCACTGGCTGCCATGCCTGTTTTACCTCACATGGAGGACTTCAAAGTGAAAATTGGACAATGTTGAGAAGAGAGATAGAGCACTGATATAGAGTACGGAGCGCAGAAGGTAATTTAACTATGAACTCACCCTTAAAGAACCTTCAATCTGTCAATCAGCTGACCCACCACCTCAGAGAGCCTCTGCTGGCAACACTGAAAGTCTAATGCCGAGTGTCCTGCTCCAGCCCTGTAATGAGATCTCTGGGCAATCTGATTGAATTATTCTGATGGTTTTCAGTAGGTTTGTGCCTCGGGCCCTGACACCCCTCACTGATAGAGCCTGGCCATGAAAGAAAATAAGCTTAAGCGGTGGATATACAAATACAAGCCGAGGGTGGTCTGCGCACGATTGTGGGGGTCCTTACTGACTGGCCTCACCAGTGGGGTTTCCTATAGGATTAACCTTGCACTGTATCTTTTTCAACCACTGTTTTTCTTCATACCTCATTCTCATGAATTGATTAAAAAAAAATAGTAGAGGATTCTGTAGCATCCCTCATCTGAGCTGCCAGGTGTTCAACCTCTGGGCCGCCTTTTACTACAGCATCTAACTGGCATTGATAATAAGTCTCTGGAGACCGCAGTGGAAGACATAAAAGTTAGTGCTGCTTGATAAACACTGAATAGCAGCCATCTGCCGCCTTCCTCTGGATGCATTTTGGAGGGAAGAAATTTGTAAAGAGCTTCAAAAATGCAAATGAACAGAGGCTCACAAACAAACTTAATCAACAACTAATAACGCAGCTGTTTCAAAGAGTGAGTACGAGAGCCAGAAATAGGCTTTCGCCTCTTTAATTGGAGCAAATTAATGATTTAGCTGAGCATTAGCTGACTCAAGGCACTCATTGTGACTAATCTTTATCAAGCTATGCACTGATGGATGTGGAAATGGAAGTATATGAATGAATGGATGGAATATGTAGATGCATATTTAGAAGTGGGATGCATTTCCATGTTCAGTTTTGGCGTGTCGTCTACTTGGTAATTCCATTTGATTTATTGCTGAAGTAATGCACCGCTCCCAGGCTACTATATTAGGAACTCTGGGCTAATTGAAAGAGCTGTAAATCATTATTTGCTCACAGAGCGGCAATGGTGTCAGAGAAGCTCCCCTGCTGCTAAGGAAAACATCTAGGCTGTCCTATATTTATCTGTGGTTATTTCTGTTGTGGAAAACAATGACATTTCTTGGTATTCCTCACCGTCAAGAATTGCCATTCAGCTAGCATATGCCCATGAAATGTGGAAAAAGCAACCACGCGATCATTTCACTGAGACCTTGACCTTTAGTCAATGTCCCAGTTTCCAGGAATTCAGCTGCACAAGTCTGAAAAAGAGTCATCATGTTAGATAAAATAAAACTTACAGAAAAACTGAGCCTGATGTGGCTGTTAGTAGTTCTAAACTATCTGATTTTATCATATTTATATATTACATCACATTTGAGTGTGTATTTTACAAAATAATTTATTCAGTTCTTGAATCTTGATGAATCACTATTGGAGTCATCTGATCAATTTACTTCTTCTCCTCTCCTCCCTGATTTATAGCTAAATATTTTATCTATTTTTCTAAGTATGTTTTGTAGTCTTTGTAATCTCAGTCCCCCTTAGTAGTTCAGACTGAAATATCGTGACAGCTATTGTTTGAATTGCTAAAAGTTTCTACTAGCGCACATACAGACAACAGAGGATAAACCCCTGAAGGCTATAGGCAAATATCTCTAAATCTATCTATAAAATATTTGATGCAAAAACATTCACAGCATGTGGTTGGAGTTGAAAAGTGGGCTGGTTTGATTCGCATATCTTTATGCTAAGCTAGGCTAACCAGCTGCTTATCTTTGGCACAAAACAATAAGCATGTTTCAACAAATGTCACATTAGTCCTTGAAAATGTCCACCTTGCTGGGGGTTAGTTCCAATTGTGTTGTTTTTGGAGACCAGAAAAAATATCAAATGAGACTAATCTGACAATTTAAGATTCATTTCCAGTAGCAAGACCAAATTATACCATAATACACCACCAGACACTATATTCTGAACACAATGCACAAATCACTTTATATAGGCTATCTTGATATTATTGCTGTTGTACAGTCAGGTAAAATTTTCCATTTGTAGAATGTAATTTCTTTACAGTGACCATAAAATTCTCACAATAAAACAGGCTGGAATTTTGTCTTCTCATTGTAGTGGTTGTCTTGTCAATCTGGACAAGAGGCTTTTGCTCACTTTGGGATTATCCCCTTCTACTGAATTTTGATGAAGGTTATTTAACATACTTAAAAAAGTTGAGAGTATCCAAGAGCGTTGATCTCCCAACCAGCTATTTTACAAGAAAGCATTAATGGTAAGTGGGAAAAACCATTGAAAATCTCCACAATGTAGTAACACTTAAGAAATATACAAAATAACTTCTCAACTTCTTATACCTTGTGATAACTTTCCCATTTTATTGACTTGACTGCAATTATCTCATCCATTACTGAGTAATTACTATGACATGAGATATTACATCATCCAATGGCTCTCTCTATTGAACGGCCTCTGTCTGCCAGCCTTTATACCGGCATGAATATGTGAGCAATTTCATTCACCTTCAACATCAGTCGCTCCATTTTCTGCCGCTTCAGATTTGGTTTCAGTCAGTGAAACTTCAGAGGCGCAAATCCAGTGTTTGATCATATGCAGCCAAGGGACCGTTACGTTGGCGATAATGGGATTGGATTATGGGATTGGACACATTCCTGCAGAATACGGTTCATTCAAGGATTGGTCGCCGAAATATCTGTATATTCATCGCTTTACCTGCGATGCTCTAATTGATTAGGCGCTTGTGAAGTCACGTTTGAAAGGAGCAAACGTCTATTGTGGTAAGAATAAAGAGGATTTACACATTTTCAAGCGGTTATCAGTCGCTCATGAGCAAACTGGAGACTGTAATTGCTTTCCAAATTGCCTCTTTGAGCAGTGGCTGACCCAATTAGTTTTGGGATTGTGTTTGTTACAGTATCACTGTCTAACTGTTGCGACTCATCTGAATGAATATTTCAAACTCACATTGGCAGTCAATTACGTCTGTATTTGTAATATGTCAGCCAGCGTGATTAGTTAATAATGTTTGCATTCTATAACGATGCCAAGTGTCTCTCAGATGATTGTCCATCTCTCATGCTGAACTTCTCACACCTTTGTTTTTTCCTCTCCGATGTTGAAATCTGGATGGAAAAATCGATAGTTTTACTTGTATGTCAACATGTGGATTGTGTCTTGCTTGCAAGATGTCAACAATCCATTAGGACAATGAATCAGAGTGAGGAAGCCAAATGAAAGGAAGGGCACAGTATAAAGGAGATGGATGCTTGTGGTTCCTGAGGGATAAAACACAACAGTGCAGTTTTGCCTTAAAATAAATACACGTCCAACATCATTGTGGACGGTAGCAGGTTGTAGTGTTGGGAAAAGCTGAATCACTAGAATCAGTTCATTAAAAAGATTTGTTCGAAAAATCCATTCAGCGAATCGTTCAGTGCTTGGCAGGAGCCCTGACTGCACGGTGCATAGTCTGACAGGATCATCCCTATGTTCCCCAGGTCCTATGTTCCCCGCTGTGTATGTGACCGGGGAACATAGAACCCTTTTTTAGAAAAAGGTTCCTATGTTCCTCGCTTTTCCCCAAAAGGACCCAGGTAACGTGCAATTTTTGGTCCTGGAAGTGGAGTTGTGACTTTGCAGATTTTTGCCTATTTCTGAATGAGAGTTGAGTTGTGACTTTGAGCAAGAAGTGGAATTGTCCCATTGGTTGGGTTTAGGCAATGAAGAAAGGAGTTGGTTAAGTTTAGTAAAAAGACCAGGTAGAGGTTAGACAGTCCAGATAGATACAGTCCAGAGAGTCCATCGACCAGCAACAGCGGGGAACAGTAGGTACGCTCCTATGTTCCCCTGTATGTATTGCGACCGGGGAACATAGGACCCTTTTTCAAAAAGAGGGTCCTATGTTCATGAACATACAGTAGGTACACTCCCAGTCTGACCGCCTGAACTGATACACAGCCGAACAATTCATGTTTCAGTTCATGGCTCAGCTCTGAGGCTCACTAGCCTGGCTCTCGCCAGACCCTTGTAGTTCCGCAAAGCTCCACCAGAGGCGCTACGCTCAGCTTCACACAAGGGTCTGGACTCGAGGCCAATGCAAACTTCTTCCCCGGAGCAAAAAATAATGAACCAATCAGGATCGCCGGGCGGGACTTTCTGAGGTGTGACGTAGCGCTGAAGCGACTGTTTGAGTCAAACAACAATGGCGGCTCGCAGTGAGTGGCTGAAGTAGCACGTCATTCAAGATAACGGACAAGTGGTTTATCCAATCACATACAAGATTTTTTTACAAGGCCCCGCCTTCTGAAATGAATCGCCTATGGAGCAGTCCCAGACCTTTGTGTGGAGCTCAGCGTAGCTTTGCGGAACTACAAGGGTCTGGCGAGAGCCAGGCTAGAGGCTCACATTCACTGTGTAGTTCGTTCAGCAAACATACTGAGACATTCGAGAGCACGTTCGCATGCGACACAACGTATAGTTTGCGAACTTGTGTCATTCGCGAATGTGTGACAGTACGTTTACTGTGTTTAATACGTTCACTGAACATACTGAAGAATGGCACCTTCCCTGAATGCGCTACACAGACATATGCTATTTTCTGTACTCAAAGTTTTATGTATGATACCAAAGTATCAAGAAGTTCTAATCCGACTACATTAGATTGATTTCCACTTGCAATACCTCATATAATAATAATAATCTAATAATTATACCAAAATGCACCAACAAACATGCAAAACTGTATTCTTTTACAAAAATGATTGAATATAATCTGTATGAATGTTGATGTTGGGTCTTTGTGGGGATGTAAATGCAGAAAAACAGAGATAAAACCATGATATTACATTCAGGAAGACTGGTCTGAAGATTGAGCATCTAATCTATATTGGTTATTGGTCATAAAGAGGCCTGTAAGCTTTGGGCCATTGTAATTTTGGAAATGACACTGATACGCAAAATGATCACCATAAGCAATAATCATCAGTTCCTCAGTGTGCAGGCAGTCATGTACCAATTATGTTAACAGTGTTAGACAGTGGTGGCTGATGAAAAGACTGAGGCCTCGCTGCATGAGTCAAAAAATGCTATTTTTTCCTATCACTGGCCATTAACTCATACGCTTTCAGTTTTTTCAAAGGTTCAGTCAAATCTTTCTTCATACCGCATCTAAAAGCACATAATCAAGGGAATGAGAGAAACAACTTCCACATACATTAAACTGATTATTTTTATAAATAGAATGCAAAACAGTGTAATTATGACCTCTGGTTGACTAAGAAATAACATTACAAAGATACCAATGAATAGTAACAGTATAAGTATTGTCTGTTCAACCAATGAGTCTAATGCACAGAGTGACATCACTTCAATACAATAACCCTGGTTACCGCAGTCAGCCCACAATGGGGTTATAAATGTGACAGCATAACCCAATATGACAGCATAATGTCTCCATCCATGGCTGAGAATAGTTCCTAAAAATAACCTGTTAAGACCTGTTTGAATGACCTCTCTTGAAACAACAGTCTAGCTGTTAAAACAAAAACAACATTATATACTTGAGCTGAAGATGTGGAAATAAAAGGGGTCAGGACTAAGAGACACAGTCATAAAGCACTGAGAGATGGTGTAACCCATTGTTGATAAAGCTGCCATTACTAATTAGCAACAAAAATAATCTAAACCAAAATTTACTATAAAATAAAGTTTTGTATCAAATGAGTGATATGTTTCTGCTACGTTAAAAGGTCCAGTTTCTTAGCAGGTGGTGGTGACAGTGAGTCGCTATTGGAAAATGAGAGGACTGGCTGCAATGGGTTTGGTGCTGTATGGTTAGTATGCCGACTTTAGTAAAAGAACCTGTTTCCACCATTGGAACCAAGTCTTGGTGTGTAAAATGAACAAGGTCCAATGCTGAACTCAAAATGTCTCCTCTATGTTATTAGGAGCTGTTAAAGCTAATGATAGGTATGTAGCAGTAACATAACCAACCAATGGTTCCTTTACTGTAACTTAATTTGTGGCATTTACTGAAATTTGCTTCAAAATGTAGCTGAATTTGCTGCAGGTCACAGGGATATGACTTGTGCATTCAGGTGCACAGGTGTTCAGGTGTTGGGCTGTAGTCCTTGTAATATTACCACAGATGGGAGTGTAGAGTTTGCTGTTAACACTCCAGTGACAAATAAAAAAAAAAATAAGGAAAAAAATCAATCTAGCCTTTCCCCAAATGGATAGAAGGTTGGAGGCATTTTTGAAAATTAACATTTTTCATTTCCCCCACACATAAAGATGTTTTCAAACCTCTGTGTCTCGGGACAGATGAGACCTCAAACCAGGAGGATGACAGTGGGGACAGCTGATCCCTGCAGAACCAGCTTGGAGCTGACCCAGATGAGAACGCTCCACTGTAATCAGGCCCTGGAGGTAATGGAGGCAGGACATTATCTGCCTCGCCGCGTCTCTGCAGCATCTGGACGCCTCTGCCACCTGCTCATGAGGGCCTCACACCTCTCCTCTGCCTCTTTTTTTTCCCCACATTGTTTGTTTTCCTTCTCGCCCTGATTCGCTAAACATTACATTTAGCCTTGTCAGATGTGTTACTGTGAATCATGGATCAATTTTGCAGGTTATTTTTGGACATTTCTTCTTGATTTGTCCCAAGAACCTGGTGCCATTTCTTGGATTACAAATACGGATTCATCTGTGTCATTATGAATTCAACGATTTATTGAAGACCTGAACAACAACTTTATGCAGTTAAAGCAATAAAAACATCAACAGGCATTTGCCTCAATGTTGACCAAAGAAATGAATGTTAATAGCATCTTTTACAATCTTTTACTTTAACAATTTAGAAGAAGCTGCTGATAAAAATGTTCCCACTGTGTCTGTGTAAGAACAATATGATAAAATGTTCACTCCAAACCCCATCACAAAGAAAACAAATGTTTTTTGTTAATTTTTAATTTTTTTTAGCGAATCCATCTTGAACAAATCAGAGACTGTGATGTTAAAATCTAACACCAATTAGCATCATTGGTCATGACACTGAGAGTAATCAATACTTTGAAATGAAAACTCTTCTAAAATCAATGCTTGTTTGTTTGGCTTAGCTTCCAATTACTGATCTGTAGGAAAAGAAGTGCGCTAAAATATTAATGGTCAGAGCAGCTTTGGCAAACTCCAATCTATAAAAAAAGGGAAAATAAAGAGACTAATGAATGAATGAGTGCAGAGATCGCCTTGAATTTACAAGACACAAAAGTAAGCAAAAAATTATTGATATGTTTATTGATGTTTGTGTTTGTTTCAAACATACTGTAACACAACACAACTCAATTTCACCAGCAATTGTTGTTGATGCATTTAATGGATCCTCAAAATTAGCATGTCTTAGCATGTCAGGCTATTTTTGGCAGTCCCTTGAGCTAAATGCTAACAGGTGAGCATGCTAATTCTGTTAAATAGAGCTGGGCAGTGCAATCTTTGGTTGTATTCGAAAGTGTAGAACAAATTAAACATTAATGATGATGTTAGATGAACCGTGAGGGACAAACTAAAGTCTCTGCATTTCATCAGAAACCATATTGGTATTATTTTGGCACATATGATGGTGTTTCATCACAGTTTCTTTTTTTACTTCAAGAAAATACAAAGCTGATGAGGTGATGTTTCATCAGGGCTTGTACCGGCATGTTCCCTTGTGTCTGGAGAATATGATTTGCAGGCCATGGCATCTCTGTGACACCACGGTGCTGCATTTAGGTTGTGTGACACCCTTTGCAATGTTGGATTAATTGTTGAGCCTTGGTAAGAGGCAGATGTAGGCCTATATCTGCACCGGATTTCTTACCAGTCCGTCAAGTAGATGTTAAAATATTTAAGAGAAAAGTTTGACCTCCTGGTTTTGCTTGTGGAAAAGTCAGCAGGCTTCATCCTGTGGGCTGGCTGTCGATTGGCTCAGTCTATATTTATCCATCTCTGATATACACAAGGACATAAAAATATGTGCAGATTCATGAAAAGTAAGACATTTTGAAGAAAGCCATGTAGCCGTGGTGTCACCGCTGCTTCAGCCTTTCGCAGCCTGTCGACTCCGTCTCGGCGCAGGTGGCAGACACGGCGTCAGCATGCACACGGCACACAGACAGGGAGCAGTCACTGTCAGGCCCCCGAAATCTGTCAAAACAACAAGCATTTTCAAAACAAGTCAGTCATATTTACTGATAACTTCGGTAAGAATAAACAGCCGTGATTGTTATTCCCTAAAATATTTATAGCCGGTGCAGCTCGAGCAGTGAGTTCTGCAGTGCTTCCTGACAGATCTTTACTATTTCCACGTCTGTCAACACTACAGAGTGTCAAAGAGACTGCTGCTGTCATCTGCATCAATGCCAGCCCGCTCTCCCGGGAGACCTAATGCAAGCCTTTCACGCTAATAAAGATTTTCCGAGGGCAAATATGATAAACTGAAGAGTGCAGGTACAGTACGCGGGAAATGCTTGTGCACTCTTGAGCGAGACAAATCTTTCCCCCAAAATGACATTCAGCCTGATCTTGCAGGGGGATGCTGTTGTAATACACTGTGAAATTGATTCCATGAAGTGAATCATGATCTAATCTTGTCTACCAAAACAAGGTGGCTTGTTGCTCGGATGAAACATCCAGATGGAGACAAACCGCAATATGTGCCTTCCTGTTTCTGCAACTATTACAAATCTGTTGCAGTTTTAAATCAGTTCCCTGCACCTGCACTTTTTTAAATCGCCAAAGTTTGACTTGAGGATTTCTTTTTTTTTTTTTAATTCAGATATCAAATTAAGGGATAGAAAACAAGATGAAAAATGTAGACTAGACACAACTGTGCTAGGAATACAAATACTTTGTTCCTTTTTTTATTTATTTATCATGAAACAAACGTCCAAATATTGAAGTCATTAAAAACAAAATCATCTTCTAGGAGTTGTTTGTAATCACAACACGCTGTTCATCTTTTGAATAGAAATCGGACTCGGTGAGTGACTAAAGCTCGCTTAATCAAATCTGTCAGTGACATGCCTGAAGAATATTTTCTCCCACTGAGCTGTGATCACACAAGTGAATCACTCACTTCCATCAAAGTCCATTTAAAAAAAAGTGAAAGAAATGAGACCACTGCAAGAAGTCCAAACATAATGATGAACAGTCTCAGTATAGTTTCTGTTTGTGGACCTGAAGCTGTAAAGCTGACCTGCTGTCAGTGGGGCATGACGTTTGACTGATCTCTGTGCACTGTCGGCTCTGCTGCTGCTGCTGGTTGTCCAGTTGTTCTGCATCCTCATAGTTGTTCATGTGTCATGTCAGGGTCAGAATGTTACTGGTGCGTCTGACCTCAGGTCAGTTGGGTTGTCGTACCCAGAGCGCTATCTGCCTCTGAGATAAATTTATTTAATGACATTAATGGGAAATTCTATTAGTTTTTTATTAGTTTTTAATCTTATGACGATGCTACAGCAGAGCTACAGTCCTACCAGTTGAGTCTCCTATTTAATTAGACAGGGCCCAAATTACATTCAGTGTATTGGATCCAAATGGTCTTGTTTCCAACTCTTGTCTTGTAGAAGTTATGTTCATATATACTATTAAATTGGATTTACAGTCACACTGTGGTAGCAGTCTAGTCACTGGCTGGACTGTAGAGCACTTTAATTAAGGCTGGGGAATGGTGGTGATTTTGGTTTAATATAAATAAACATTGTTACTGTGAAGGTTTGTTACTAGTAAAACAGACTTCCCTCGCATCTTTAACCGTGTGCTGTGAAAGCCTAAACATGACCATAGATGTACAGGTTGGATATTTTAGCAAAAAACTAATTTATCATTGGAGAAAATCTTATTGACACATTCTAGATCAGTAGTTTTGCAATTGGTTCTCCTCATGTGGTGCATCATAATTACTTTTTGAAGAAAATTGTGAAGTGAAGAAGAACATGATGACTCCTGTATTATGTTTTTAATCAACATAATTAGGGAAATGTGCCTGCCAGGTGTCAAAATGTTGATTCTGAACTTTTTTAATAAACATTTCTAATCATTTCTTTGCAACATCCATTCACTGTAACAAAAACATGATCAACAATTTTCTAAGGTTATGAACTCACAGCACTAACTCAGATTTAATAATATGTACTTGTGGAGCCAAACTTTTGGACCCATTAAGTCCTCTAACAAGAATATGAGCACTTCAATAAAGATGTGCTAATGAATGTGTTTTGGCCAGAGTTGCTCATACACCGCAAATTGAATACACACACATATTACTGTATCAATAACAGACTACAAAACACAGTATGAGAGTTTGTCTTGTTGTGTAGTAATGTGCTAATGTAGTGAACAAACGAATTTGCTTTTCCAAACACAGTGTTTCAATTGGCTGAGCAGACACATCCACCCTGTCAAAGATAAACTCTGACCTATGGAAACACCTTAAAGTATGAAAATATATTTACTTGATATCAGCCCATTGTTGCCTTATCGGCTGTGTTGTGCTCATGATAGCACATCCCCAGACTGCACATATTAACCAATAATAATGATGTGCACAACTACACAATGAAGAATTCCTTTTAAAATAATTTAAATTATAATTAATCCATTTTTTTGTGAGTGGACCACACATAAGTGAATGGGGAAAGCCTGCTACTCGCTGTTTAAATTAAAATGAACTGAACTTTAAATACGTTGCCTACGTATTGGCGGTGGCACTCCGACAACAATGGCTCATTTCAACAGAATATTAGACATTGAGTCAAATGGTTCCACATAATTGGCACTAAAAAGCCCCCCAGACAGGCCCTATTCTTCAGATATGGGTTTAATTGTCCAGAATATGATTGCTAAGTGAGAGATCCCCTCACTTATCAAATTAACGGCTTTGAAAAGTGGGACAGTGGAGTACTTAGCGCTTATTAAAGTGGAATGGGTCATGCCAAAGGTAAGCTGTTTATCTCTTGAAGAAGTGCATGGAGCAAAAGGAGGAACGCCTCGTGAAGAGAAGGAAAGAAATAAAAGGAGTTTTCCCCTGCACAATCCAACCTCTCATTAAGATATGACTGGAGAGCCAAAGAGTGCCATTATAGGACAAAATGGGAGTTTGATGCCAAAATAATTTTGAAATTTCTATTTGTTGGCATGAAACAGGAACAGTGATAAACACAGATACAGACACAGGTAATTGGACAGACCTTCTTGCATAAAATGCTCCCTCATGTTTTATTCATGGGGGTAAAAAAGGTAGTATATGGCCACACATGAGCTATCACATTTCTCACTGCTCATTTATAGCTCTCCTATGCGAGCCTGGCTGGGCCCAGATAACAGTGAAACCGCCTGGAGGGCAGACACAACACCCCAAAGAGTAATACAGGCCGTCATAACATGGAGCAAGAAGCATGGTAATGCAGGTAAACTCAGAACTCTTATCAAAATGCCATACACCTTTCAACGCAGTGAGTGAGCAGTGTGGACCGGCTGCCAGCTGGTCTGATAACAGTGGCGACATCTCAGGCCCAAGTGTGCCAGTTTCAATAATGCAGGTTTATTATGGCCAGGAAACTGAAGATATTTGTGCCTTTTATTGCATTGATTTTCAATAAAAATGTGTCATGTCAGTGACCTGAGGTTGTTATTCTGAAAAATATTTCCTCCTCATTGGCCGTTGGTCTAGTAGGAGGATAAATGACTGGTTTCACCCTGGGCCAGAACTTCTGACTCAAAACATTTCCCAGCCCTGCACCTAGAAAAAATTATGTGCAAAAAGGCAAAGAATATTTTCATTTCAACATTTACTGATTATAATCTAAAATAGTAATTTGTTCACCTTCAAAGTTACAAAAACACCAACAGTAATCATTTTCTCAAAAGTAATAATCTGTACAATTTTTGGTTCACAACAAATTCACTTTGTTATGCTTGTTTGTTTTCTTTAAAGTTCCCTGCAGGCACATATTAGTATAATAGGCCTACTGTACAATTATTAATATTAAATCAAAGCAGATTTTTTATTTTATTATATTACATTATGATTTTCCCTCATAGAAAGTAAACTGTGAAGATGGGCTGGAGGAACATCTACTCTGGATCAGGCCTTGTGCCCTGTCCATCATTAAAGTTAGCATAGCCAACATTATTTGTTAATGCTATTTGTTAGTGGTAAGTACCTGGAGTTTAGTGCACTTACAAAGAATACTTAACCGTAAGAACATGTTAAAGGGATACTTCACTTAATTCATTTTATCTCTGTTTTTAGCCTTGTTGTAGTAGTAGCTCCCACTGGCAGTGTTTGTGCACATGTGCGAGATTTGCTGAAAGATTTTCATTCGTTGTTGTAAACCACTGGATGTATGATGTAAACACGGAAGAACATCTCACAGCAAATCTCGTGCAGCCACCACTTTTTTCTGAACAACTTTTTCATGTCGCGGTTTCAGGACACTTGGGTCAGTACAAACGAGCGGTATGGAGGTATTTGGATGTTTCATACGTGTGTTCTGGCCGATTCAAAACTGAGCTCTATCCGCCGCCATTATATGAAAATCTGTTGGCAGCAGGACCCCCCCTGGAACTAACTCAGAAAGTTCTCCAAACCCTTCCTTGGCATAACGGTGAGTAGAAAATTGGTGAATTATTGATTTTGGGTGAAGTATCCCTTTAACAATCTTAAAAACTTAATAGAAAAGAAAGAAAGAAAGTAATGCAAAGCTAAAAAGGAAACCAAAAAATAAGTTAATTAAGGTAAATTACTTTTCCCACACACTGAACAATTTATCACTTGAGCATTTCACTAATAACTTGGTGTAATCCCTCTATCACACCCCCCAACATACATGATTGATATCAACATATGTATGTGTGCCAACCACTTTATCCCTTCAACCGATTTGTCGTTGCCATAATCTATAATTACTCATGACTTCGTGTGAAGGAGTGACTCCTCCACCATGTGCCTGGCTGACATTACTGTTCATTTCCCCTCCAGGTCACAGCAGAGAGGCACTTACTCTGACCAGAGGGGCACTAATGGTTGCTCATGTGCCTCTATGGTGTGACATCAAGGCAAAAATGTAGTTTTCTAAAAATGGGTCACGTTGCCACTCAGAGCAATAATACAGACGGTCAGGTTTTTTTTTTTTTCTGCTCCATGGTGCAGTTTCCAGATTTTCACACTTGAGACTTTTTCCTGACCCCTGAAGGTAATTACAGATCCACATTCTCCAGCATTAGCAGGGGCGCTCTGCATTTTGACCTGCCCACAGAAAAGGGGGGGGAAACAACACTTGACCTTCAGAGGCAACTTGCAAATACTTTCAAATAATATTCCTTGTAATACATTTTGCATTCTCTCACCCTTGCATGCTCTGACAACGACGATACAAGGCGGCCGCTAATCTCCTTCTAATATTAGAACCCATATGTTAAGAGAGATAACTGTGTTTGGCAGGGTGGTCATTTGGAATCTGTAATACTCAGAGCAAATTTGACCCAGTGGGTTGTCCTGGAGTCATCTATCTAAGCAGAATTGTTCCTCTGAAGTGGTTGCAGGCCCCTCAGCATCCCAGCTTTAATGGATATGAGGATTTGGTTTCCTCTTGCCCGCTCCTGTTTGGGTGCAAAGCATCAACAGTGAGGCGGGGAGTGTGTGGACCAGACAGCAAGAGTTATCCCCCACCCCCCCACACACACACTCTCTCCCTGCAGTGACGCACCAACAAGAACCAAACCAACCAGCTTTTTCCTCTGTTTTTTGTCCTCCGTTTTCACACATACATGATACAATGCTTCACTGCAACTGTGTCTGAATAACTTAAATAAATCAGCATGCAAATACATGAAAATGCCAAGCAGTTCTCAAAGCTGAACTGACACCGACTGTGACTGTTTTAGTAAACACTGATTATATAAAACAATTTATTAAAAAAAAACAAGTGGTATATAGTTATATCAGTGACACGTGACTTTAATCTTGTTGCTGTGCAAAGGGACATGTGCGAGTTGGAAACGTGTTACGTATTCCTAATAGTGGTTTGAATCTATGCCATTGATGCACTGACGGTGGCAGTAATGCAGCAAGACCCGCATTAATGCACCAACAAAAGACTTACAATGTAAACAATGCACAATCGATATAGACACTGACATGAATGCAGTTGACCCCATCCATTAAGATGATGTATAGGGACAGAGCAGAGCAGCAGTGGTGGTTGGTTGTTGGAGGACCAAGTAGTATAGACAATACTGACAGCAGGGAGACAGAAAATAGGTGAGGTGGCCTATATTCTCATGGGATGAAAGGAAAGCCCACATAGAGGAGTAAATGGACTCTTTGGTCTGTTTCTATTTTTACTCAGTCTCATCGGTAGATGAATGGAATGGCTATTTTCAAATGTGATAAAGGGGATAAAGGGGCAGGAATGAATGTGTGGGTTTGAGAGAAAAAATGAATGACGGTGACCATGAATTACTGCCACTAATATTAGTCACTGGCTTCAGGTTTGTTACCTTGTAGATTCAGAGATGGTTGGGCACAAATGATGGCTGACTTGTACAGTTGGATATATGACTAAACGGCAGAGCATTGCACGTCATAACGCAGAGCAGTGAGATGCGTCTTGACATGGGTTTTAAAGAAGCTGGATGAAAGAGGAGAGCGAAGAGCGATGATAGGTCTCAGCTGTCAAGATTTTAGCATGTACTTACAGACGGAACTCAGAATTTATATGCGCAATTATGACTGAAGAGTGCCCCCCACTTTGGTATCTTTGAAAAGAGATGAGAGCAATCAAGGTCAAAGGTTAAATCAGAGAGTGTGACACGGCGAGGAAGCATAAAAGAAGTGGAAGACGGCACAGAAACTCGTAAAAAGCGAGAGCATCAAAAGGAGAATCGATGAAAGGGGAGAACAAACCGTGACTACTGACTTCTACCATCTGCTGCAGGATGGAGAGGGAAGTGGGCGACCTGGAGTCCTGTAAACTGGGCTTTTAAATAAGTTTATTGTTGGATTGCTGAGCAGACTGGAGAACACGGGATCAAAACATCTATCATGAAATTGAATTCCTGCCACCAGACTGTGGATCTGAGGTTGGCTTGAGGTGACGAAATGAAACGAAAGCACACAGATTGAAGCGGTAGGGCCTCAAAGTCAGACGCAGTTTCCAGGCCGTATCATAGCTTTTCAAAGTTGACGCTATTAGCCCATTTGTTGTGCAGTTATTGGCTGAATTTGTAGCTTCAACTAGCCAGTTGCAGACTTGAGTGTAATGCAGGACTATTTCAGAGAAAGAGAGGATTGTGGAGTTTTGGCCTGGGGGCTGGAAGCAGGAAGGGCCTGGCAAGATTATACTCGGGAAATGCTTGGCTAGAGTGTCTGGATGAGGCAGCAAGAAGATCCGTGGGGCTGATCTGACAAGGAAGATAAGGGATTTTCCAGTGCTCAGAGGTGTGTATCCATGTTGGATATAGTGTTGGCGAGCTGGTGGATTGCCAACAGGAGAAGTGACTGGTCAGATGGAGAACCGGTGAACTTTATTTGCTTGGCAGGTTGAGGAAGTGGAGATTAGTTTTTTTTTACGTGCTTAAAACCTCAAGCAGGAGATGATCCTGGGGCGTCATTGTCCTTGGCAATGGGGGTGACTGCCCAAGGAAATCCAAAGCCATGACTGGAAGCTGGGCCAGATCCAGATTCAGAAGTTTTTCAGTGGGGCTGATCATCTAGATTCCCCTTGGGGTGTCTGGCTCCAACCTAGAAACAGAGTAAGGAGATGTTCCCCCAGCAGCTATTGGATGAAAGTTTATCAGCTAGGCCCTCAGCAAAAGAAAGCAGACATTCATAAGGTGGGCGAGGAAGAAATTTAGTGATATCAGACAAAAAATTATTTGATGCTAAGGTTTTGCATATTTAAAGGGATAGTTCACCCAAAATTCAAATTTCACTCATTATCTACTCACCCTCATGTCGACTGAGAGGTGTGAGAATTTTCAGAGTCCTCCGTTCCTTCTCTGAGTTACGGGGGGGGGGGGGGGTTTCGTCTGTAATGTCCCTCTTGTATTGGAGCCCCGACAGGAGAAATTGTTCCGCCGGTCGGAAGAGCAGTGAACTGAGACACTGGGAGCTTCCGAACAAGCTTAAAATATAGACTGATTTAATTTTTTGCGGAACAATTTCTCATGTCGGGGTTTCAATACAAGAGGGACATTACAGATGAGCAGCATGGAGGTATTTGGATGTTTTTTGGTATGTCTTTTTGGACGAAGAAAAGTGAATACCATATGGACAAATACTGCTGCGCGGACCCCCCCGTAACCCAGAGAAGGCACGGAGGACTCTGAAAATTCTCACAGCTCCTAGTTGACATGAGGGTGAGTAGATCATGGGCCCTAGTTTCTTGGCGCAGCGCAGGTGGCGCAAGGTAACGCAGCTGGTCTAATGCAAGTTTCGACCAGCGCAGCCTAGCGCAAAGTCAGATTGGAAGATTGGCAGATCGCGCTGCGCTGAGATAGGCGTGGCCGCGCAGCAGGGGGAGGCGTCACATATTCAGCTTGGTGCAGTGGAAGTTTTGTGCGAAAATGTCCCGCCGAGGTTGCGCTGAAAGCTCGCCACCTCCAACCAGGTCTACTCTCAGCGCAGCGCGAAGTGCAGCAGGTGCAGTGGAAGTTTGGCTGACTGACCTGCAGTGCACACACGTCACCAAGACCTCACAGGCAGGTTTCCACAGTTCCAGACACATTTCAATGCAATAAATATCCACAATAACCACTATTTAATGCAACTAACGGAATCAACACGTGAATTTATATCTATATAGATTGTCCCGTCACATCTGACGTCAGATCAAAGCAGAGATCAAAGGCTGTCGGCGCGTAAAGGAAACTCCACCTGAATTAACACAGCAGGGACGAACTGGCACTGAAAAGCAGCTGTGGATGTCCCAAGCAGGACTGAGGGTGGATGACTGCATGTCGCTGCCGTGTTGAGATACCACTCTGCCCTTGTGATGATCGCTTTATTTATTTATTTACTTATTAATTCATTAGCGCGAGCGACCGCATCACGCAGCCGTAATGAAAAACAAAACACAAATCTTCATCTCTCTTAGTCCACCACAACAGCCTCGGTATCAGATAGTCAGTATATAGCCTACTACAGTATACTCAGCATCTCTATCACAGAAAAAAAAGAGAAAAAAAGAGACGGACAGAGAGAGAGAGAGAGAGCGCGTCCTTTACGCTGATTTCATCCACATGGTCTTTGTTTATGTTGTGATTAGTGTAGCCTACACCTCTCATCTTGCTTACACAGGGTTTGAATAAATGTGAGTTTCTTTATTAGTTTATTAGTTATTAGTTGTTGTTTCTTACACTGAGCACCGGTTCTCAGTGTATCAGATCAATCCTGGTTAAAGGGACAACGAGGAGTTTTGGAAAAGCGAAGCGTTTTCACACTACCTTTATGAGCCTCCGCGCGCACCGTAAAATTCTTTTGACCGGCGCAAGACGGACTCATGTTTTCATTCATCAATAATTAAAGTCAGAGGTTCAAAGAGGTTCACATACCACCGTAGTTCCGACCATAAACGGCGATTCAGCTACGTTATTCTCATGACTCGTTGCGAAACTGAAAGTAAAGAAACGCTGGTCGGCTCGCCCAGCATCTCCGCCACCACTAATAATAACAAAATAACGATAGAGACAGAATGATATATTTATCGAAAATGGGCCCATTAACAAGTGTGGGTAGCGGAGATTCATCCACATTAACGTGAGACTTTTTTATAACCGATTAGAAACTCCTCGTTGTCCCTTTAAGTATATTAGTAAACTCATTATTGGTCACTCTGAGCTCGGACCTCCGGACCAAAACAGCTGTTTCCTCCTGGGAGAGGTTCGGCCTCTGGCGTCGCTGTTTCCTCCGTCCATGTCAAAGTATAAAATGACAAACTTGCAGCGCGCATCACCCGCGGCGCAGTTAAAGGTGAGGAGAGGAGCTCCTTTGATTGGTGAAGATCCGAATCGGCTGTGTTAATCCCACTTCTCCTCCTCCTGTCTCCCTCCCGGCCTCTCTCCTCCCCCTTTGCCGTTTGCGCCAGTGGGAGGGACGAGGGGAGGGATTGCGCTGGTCTAAATCTGACTGCGTGGCCCACCAATCTTGCAAAATGGACCTGGGCCACACCCCGTTGACATGGCGAAGCTGCGCTGATGTTAGACTTCACCTGGTCTAAGAAACTAGGGCCCCATTAGTAATTTGAATTTTGGGTGAACTATCCCTTTCACCTTTACAAATATGAAATACATTCAACACACGTCAGTGGCCATTAAGGAGACATGCTTTGTTTACTGCTGAGACCAACACTGACTGTAAAAAGAAAAAAAAGGGCACTTTTAATGATTAAAAATTAGATAATATAATGAATCCCTGCTCAACCAATTGAATGCACAGTTTCTAATCTCTGCTGCCCTTACAGAGAAACCACATGAATTTCAATTGCAAAACCTCATGTGGCCACATGCGATAACATGTGTAATCTAACGTATAAAACATGTAAGAATTTCATGTGAAAAGGTGTGGAATGCACGTGTTGACACATGGGAAACGTGGTTTTGAAAACGTATTGGTAGTATAATAATATGTGAAACCAATATGAATCCTCATGTGAAATCCATAGCCCATGTGAAACCTATGCGATTATATGCGAGCCTCATAATCCCATGTAAAACCCATACATCAAGGCTGTACATTTCACACAATAGATAACAAACACCTACAATGTTATACAAATTAACACTTCTTTGGTAATGGGTGTTTTTGTGTGTCAGTTAAAGCAGTGACTACGTCATGTGTCTCACCTGTGTCTCGTTTCTCTCTTGTGCATTTTTACCCAGTTTTCCCAGAGTCCTTTGGTGGCTCATCTGCGTTGGTGGCAGATGTTGCTTGGATCTGTTAGACATGTTCCACCTGCTGGTTCCTTCCCTGTTCCTGTGTTTACCTCCATGTTCCTTCATCTTCCTACGAGTTTCTGTGAGTAAATGAATCAACGTGTTCATGTTAGTTCCTGTGAGTTAATGAATCAGCCTGTTCCTTTGTGTTGATACGACTTCCTGAGCGTTGATGAATGCAATGAACAGATGCAGGTGACTTGATGAAAAATGTTCATTTGGTAAAAATGAAAGTTTTTTTTTTATTTTTTTTTAATTATTTACAGACCATACATTTCTTTTCAGACTTTGAGCCTTTTGGCCTGTCTTTTAGCTGTGAGTTTATTCCAACTTTTTAAAGTTTTGTCTTACCAATTAATGTCGATCTGATACAGTATGAGGTAACACTTGATCCAATTTGCAGCTACTGAAATTCTGTCTACTTTAACAGGTCGTCCTCATTACTTTTATTTTACACAGGTTTTCCAATCAGACCATAAACTTGTAGTTCTGCTGCAGTTATTGACAGTCTGACTCTGTAAAAGTCCAAGTTACTGGACAACAGGGAAGGAGAGCCAATGGCAGATACACACACAAAGTTGGAGTAGGCTAGGTTGATTTATGTGGGAGTTCAGTTCAAACCTTCAGTTGATGGCTTTGCTGTTTGGCAACATTACAGCAACACTGACATTGTGGAAAATGGCAGCAGAAACATGGCAGACATTATGTATTCTGGGCCTTAATCAGGGGTAGATGTGCATGGAAAAAGAGAGGGTGGGAAAAACTAATGCTGATGTGTTCCAGGACTTTTAACTTTTAAAAAAAGAAGGACATATGTCCAAAAAAAAGCACAGAATCAAAAACATGTTCAGTAATGCTCTGAATATGCAGCCTCTGAGTTAGAGTGGGTAGACAGAGCACTGAAAATGAGGTGGCATGGTGAGCAGAAGCCCCTCATTGTCACGAATTTGCCAAAAGCTTTTAATTCCTGATGGTTTTTGCCGCCGCAGTATCACTCTGCATGGATATGAGTTTGCAGGCCACAGATATGAGACAGATAAAAAGCAGAGGTGGAACGATTATCTATGCAGCAACTCGCAGGTTCAAAAAATTCTGTTATCTGAGTGAACAGGGAAATGAACCCAGCAGTATCTCCTCTTTTTTTTTTCTTTTTTCTCCCATGCTCCTTTCAGGTGCATGTAAGGGCATCTGGTTCGTTAGCTGTCCCTCAGCACTTTGTCAAACCGATGGTGCAGGGACTGAGTGAGTCAACCACATATTGGAAAGACAAGATTAATTTACCAGAATGATTCTCCCACGGTTCCGACTTGATCCAAGAGACTGTGGTGGAAGTTGTTTCTCTAGTAGTGCACGTCAAGACTTATTTTTACTTAAAATGACTGGGTTATGTTTTTTTCTTTCTTTTTTTTTTCCGGACACTAATTTCATAGTTGCTTCCCACCCCACCTACATAGCTGCAAGACTGGAGGAGATACAAAATAGTTATTCTTGGTCATTTTATATCTCTTAGTTTTCCCTTTGGGCCTTGTGCTTTGTCATCGTTTTGTCTCTTTTGTAGTTGCTTTTTTGTGGCTTCGTATCTTGGTAGTTCTGACTCTGTGCTGTCACTTTGATACCATCATAGAGAAACAAGTTTTCTGTTGTGGTTGCTTTGTTTCTCTGAACTGTCTTGTGTTACTCTGCGGTCAGTTTGTGTCTCTATAGTAGTGTTTTTCCTCTGTATGGTCTCATTTGCATCGTGTTGCGGCTCTTTGTGGTCATTTTGCATGTTTTTTTTTATTTCTTTCTTTTTTCTGTGGTTGTGGTCCAGAAGCCCCAGCCCCCCCCATTAGCCCACAACCACTTGGGTCCCTGTGTGTGAGCTCTGTGGGCCTAATCAGTAATCCATCCATGAACACATTAAAGAAGCTCACTGCTCATTTGTACAGTGAATAATTTTATGCTCGTCTTTCATCTTAATTCCTTAAGCCACACTCAAATTGTACAACATTTCTCATTGTTTTTGATCATGTCTGTCTCTTGATGTGTGGACACACATTCAGGAAAGGATGGAGGGAAGAGAGTGTAAAGGGGTGGGGGACTGTCACACTCAGATAACAAAGAGAAAAAACAAATCTGACATGCTTTGGAGCGTCTTAAGATGCTACACTGATTGTCTTCTTTTATGTCACAGTGCACTGGATAAAATGACCAACTGTCATTTTGCAAGCTTACTTTCTTGTGTCTGTTGTGTTTGGGTCAGCATTAGGGCCATGTTTGGTCCTGTCATAGCATACAAAGGCTAATAAGCTTGTACTGGAAAATTCTGTACACAAATAAACCACAACAACCTACATAAATGACACTACTAAATCATTTGAAAGCTTTTGTCAATGATTAACTGAAAGAGTGAAGTATTCAAACTGGAATTTTGCAATAATATGGAGGATTTATTTAACTTGGAATAACACAGATCAAAAATCAATCAGTCAGAATGTCACTAAAATTTCCAGCCTCAGCGATCTGCCTTCTGGCTCTACAAGCCCATTAGTTTTAGAGTGAGAACATTTACTCAAAGAACTCGAGGAAAAATGAGCACAGGTTTACACATGGGAAATTAGGGAGAAAAAAAAAAGTGTATATTATAATTCGGATCTAATGGATATCCACATACATTCACCAGTTAGTAGTATTTTGTCAGAGGTCACCTCTACAAGCTTATAAACCTCTGCTCTCTCTCTCTCTTTCTTTTTCTTTTTTTTTCCCACTCTGATCTCAGCCGCTTTCATACTTGGGCTCAGGAAGCCGAGTGGAAAACTGCACTGCAGCCTCACATGATTTTTTATGTTGTTGTTGATGTGGCTCAGTGCCAAGCATTAAATGATACCTCCACACCCTCCGATCTCAACAGCACAGCCGGTCACCTGCGATTGGGGAATTTTCACCTCCATCTGACCGTTTATTGTTAAAAGAGACACAGAGGAGAGAGGGAGTGTGACGGGGGAGAAGGTGACAGATTTAAGCCTCAGCTAGATTCACACCCAGCGTGTCCATTCTGTCACCATAGGCTGAGCACTGATGCAGGGCCACTACCTTGGTCAAGACTGTTTCATCTCAGCAGCTCCCAGGTGGACGGCCAGGCATTTTTTTTTACAGACATTGCTGGTCCCCAGAGGATGAATCCTGCTAACTTTTCATCGAACATCAATATGAGGTTAATGAGTGATGTGTCTCAATAACTACTGGATGGATTACCAGTAAAGTTTGCAGTGACATTCATGTCCCCCTCAGGATGATCTGCAGTTAATCAGGTTTGCCCTGATACACTGAGAATTGCCCAGTGTAAAAAATAACAAAAAAGAACACACACACGCACCCCTTTTCCGCTAATAAAGTCACTCACATTTAACCCTGTGTAACAAAGATGAGAAGTGTACACTGAACACAACATAAACAAACACCGTGCGTAACAGGGATGAAATCAGAAGCATCTCAGTGTAAAGGACGCATTGCTGAGCGTCTCTCTCTCTCTCTGTCTCTCTGTCTGTTTTTTATTTCTATTTTCTGAGATGAGAGATGCTGAGTAGGCTATATTCATGGGTTTCAGTCACACGACATTTTTGTTGTGAGCGCCATCTTGAGGACATACTGGTGGAGACCCATAGATAGGCACAGCCACAATGATGGATGTCTCAGTCTTTATTTCCCCATATCAACGGACTAACTATATTATTTCACATATTACACATTTACGAGTGTTTTTTTATTTATTTCAGATGTAATGTTGATCAAAATAGGTACGACTTTTAACAATTTATAAATTGCATCATTTAGCGAATCTGCAAGTCCGGTCACTTCTCCACTGTTTTGCTAACCCTCCTTGGTTCTGTGCGTTTGTTTTCAATGAAGCCTTTGATAATCAATCAGTGGATCGATGGATTATCATACACATGTTATGATGTGTGTATTTGTGTAGTCGTATCTGTCATAAACAAGAGATTACGGTTTATGGGACACGTTTGTGTTGTGGACTCGCGGTGCCACAGAGACGAGAGCTGTGACACAGGGTCAGAGGCTCTGATCGCAGGTTTGGTTTTCAGCAGCGGTATGGACGGCAGAGAGCCTCTACTCTCCCTCAAGTCATTTATCTAACATCACAATTATCCAAGCTGTTTAATGACGGTAAAAATGAAACATAAGATAAATATCCTGCATAGTTCTTCTGTTCTGTGCTATTTAGACCATTGCTATGGACACCGCTCTGATCGGACTGTTTTACTTAGGGTGTATTCACACCTGCAGTGTTAGTGCGCACAAAATTTAGTGCGCACTAAATTTGGTCGGCTCCAGCCGAACTCTGGCGCGCACTAGTTGATGTTGGAAAGCAACCGCACTCTGGTGCGAGCCAACTGCCAGGCGAACTCAACAAGTTTGAGCTAAAAGGGCTCCCGTAGTCGCTGACAACGGGTTAACGCAGCGGGGAGACCGGAAACCGGGAACTAACGGGACCGAGCTGGGTGAACGCACCTGGAAACCAGCCGGACGTACCAAACAGAGTTATACATGCAAACAATATAGAAATAAATGACCAGAGCTACTAACAACCGGCCCTACTTGAGTCTCCATCATGAAAGTTTTATCAATCAGCGCGTCCAGATTTCGTGACGTTCTCCAAGTTTGGTCCCGAGTGACAAAAAGCAGGTGTGAACGCAACCGCACTAACTGAAAAATGAAACAATGTATCATTTTAACATTTGGTGCGCACCAGGGTGCGCACTAAACAGGTGTGAATACACTCTTAGCAAACGGCCTATTCAAAATGCAGCAGTGAATAGAGCTGTGTCATAAAAAAAGTTAATCCACTCTTTTTGTGAGACTCCCATCTCGGCGCCCCGCGATCTACCAAACTGCCAAACTGACCGCGTGCCATGCTGCGCTGGTCGAAACTTGCACTGTGCCACGAAGCTAGGGCCCACTGACTTTTTTGCACCATCACCAGGTGAAAACTATCCAATACTTTGCCGGCTAATGAACTGTAAAATGGATTGGATATGTGAGTCTTGTTGCATTCTCTATAATATCTGCAAAGAAAAATAGTTGAAAAATAATTGTTCTGATCTCAACCGTCTTGATTTACAAATTCACTTCCTGAATGGACATTGAACATTGCATTGCTTTCAATGTTGAGGTTGGATGTGCTTGACCTCAAAGTAACTCCTTCTTTCTGGACTTACATTTAAACTGAACATGCATTTTCCTCATTCAGATGAGATAACCAGGCACTGATTATATTTGTATTATTCAGCCTCTCATACATAATGTGTGTCTTGTTGAAAAGCAATGAAAGAAATCAGAACTCTGTGTTATTATAAGTGGAGTGGTGCTCCATGGAAAAACTAAAATGTTTACCCAACTAAGTTTGCAAGTCACTTCATTTTGGGGGAAGAAGGGAAAAAAAAGTTTGCCCATGCAGGGAAAGCATCAGCCAGACCCCGAGGACACTCAGCCAGGGGCAAATGAGGGAGTGTCTCCATGTCTGCAATTCCAATTGAGCTGCCATCACTTTTCGATCGAATGACTTTCAAGACAGCCTTTTGTGGCAGTTTCCGAATGTCCATGAGACAGCAGAGCTGCCCATCAAAATCATACTGGAGAGCAAACTCAATGTCGAGTCTTGGCTCTCATTAGCTTGAATAGCATTATACAACAACCGAGGCCGTGCTGCCAGTGTCATGGTCAAGGCTGCAGCATCTTCCACTACGGTGCGTGCAGTCCCCGTGCATCATCACAGACAAGACAACCATGTTGAAGAACTGATTCAGTTCAGTTACTTCTGCTACTAAAAGCCTTACATTATTGTTCAGGCTTAACAGTGTCAAATGAGGAAATCTTTCCAATGCTGAAGAGTCCACACCCATTCAAATGCTGTAACTATTTTGATGGATTGCGTAGGCATTTGTGATGCATTCACCTTGTCGTGCCACCACATTTGCACTTTTTATGGGAAATATAACGGCAATTACTGAATAGATGTCTGTGAGATTTGGTACAAACATTCATGTGAACCTCAAGGACATCAACAAGGTTGTTAAAGTCCTTAAAGGACAATTCCAGCCAAATTCAACTCGGGGCTGTATTTTCCTAACATTTTAGGTCTAAAATGACGCGCTTGGTGTGTTTACATGCAGTCGGAAGCTCCCGTTTGTGTCATAAACACAGGAATATCAACTCTTTACTTGCTTCAAGTAAATAAACTTCTCGGTGCATGTTTGAGTCGCCATCTGACGCTGTCTGTTGAAAAAAATTGTTTACTTCAAGCAAGTAAAGAGTTGATATTCCTGTGTTTATGACACAAACGGGAGCTTCCGACTGCACGTAAACACACCGAGCGTCAACTTGGCTCTCGCAACAGACTCCGCGAGACTTTGAATTAGATCTAGTTTTACAAACATGTCGGCTTGCTGGAAATAAATAAACTTCTCGGTGCATGTTTGAGTCGCCATCTGACGCTGTCTGTGGAAAAAAAATGCGGCTTTGAGGGATGTAAACAGCCTAATCAGCGGAACTTCAATCCGCTCCCATTCATCGCTGCCGTGGCGATGCGGGGACAGACACAACTACCACAAAACAGGAACAATTAAACTGAAAATCTTCAGATTCCTTCTTTTAGGCCTAAAATGATAGGAACATACAGCCCTGAGTTGAATTTGCCCGGAATTGTCCTTTAAGGTTCACATTTGTGGATCTTAGTGGAATTTCTTGACAAATATTGAATGGATTGCTTTGAAATTGGGTACAAATATCTGTAGTTATGAAAAAAAAAAAAGAACAATTTATGTTTCAGGTTCTTAAAAAAAAAGACCTGCTGCTAATCCAGTGTTAAAAACGTTGGTGTACATAACGTGTGTTCAGGCACATTTTTGTAGATAGAGATTAATGAATTTTTGATCAATTTATACTTTGGGGCGCCAAGTGGTGCAGCAATAAGTATGTGTAGAGGCTGAAGTCCTCGCTGCAGGCGGCCCTGGTTCAAATTCCTGCGTGTCCTTCTCCCTCTCTCTGCCTCGCCATTTCCTGTCTCTCTCAACTGCACCATCTAATAAAGGCATGAAAAGCCAAATAATATTAAAAAAAATATATAGATGCTTCTTCTGCGAGATTTGAAAATGTTTTCAGCCGTCAGGTGTAAGCCCTTCTGGAAAATGTACTAGACTGAAGGGGTTTCATTATGTCTGCATCTCTGTCCCTCACACTAGAAAGATTAGTCTGCACTAAGTGTTGAATGTTGAAGATGGATGCAGATGGATGGTCTGGCATTCACAAAAGCCTCGTTACATAACCCTCACACCATTCAGGTTGTACTCTTCATGCAAGTGCCCAAGGATCTACTGCAGCTCTCACATAAAGGCCTGCAGATTTAATCCTTCAACGTCACACGCCATTCAGTCGCAGTTTCATAACTCCATTGTATGTTGCTTTCAAAGATCGTAAAAAAAGAAATCCATCACAGCCTTCACTGGAACTTGTACAGCTAATAATAACACTATATATGGTACTTAGGATACATTACAGAACACAGTTTACTGAAAAGGCAAAAGTTGTGGTTATGCGTCATCAATAGTCCTGTGGTGGACACTAATCCCACCTTTAAGATTATAGTGATTGGTACTGTGAGTTCAGCCGGTTTTCATTCTTGCTATATAATCAATCAATTTATAATATAATAATAATTTTACACTTGCCATACAAAGTAAATGCTTTTACCTGGCTTACACAATAGTGAAACAACAGTAGCCTGAGCTAAGAAGAGGAAAATTATAGTCTGACCATTTTTTTCTGAAACTCAGAAGGAAAAGTAGCCAGGTCAATAAAGTAAAGAGACATAGAGAACAGTTTATGTGCTATTTGTTAATGTTTATTACCAAATATCACAGCAAGACTCTATTAAAAGAAACACTGACTCATTTAGTGGAATTTAATCACAACTAAATATCTTAGATTGTACCTGAGCTGTAAAGATCACATAGACACCAACAACAAACACCAGAGGTCATTTGATATTTACTGAATAGCTTACACTAGTGCGCTTGCCAATGGTAAATTAAACCCCTAATGTTGGCAATCAAGCAACAAATGAACAGATGTACAAGCCAACATAACACAGCCTGGAATAATAAGCTGCAAAAGCTGCTTTGATTAAGAGAACAAAAAAAACAAGTCACAAACAAAGAGTAAAATAAAGAGCTTTTGATCGCGAAGGACAGTCTTGTGCTTTTCTATTGTCTTCTCTCTGATAAAAGCTGAGTTTTTGCATTTAATATTCCATCATTGGTACCAGTTTTTATTCTTTTTTACATTCTGTTTCATTATTTTGCTTCTTGGATCTGAATGAATGTTAGATATCTTTTTTTCCTTTTTGAACTTCATCTTTTTTGATAAATGAAAGGGAATAAAAGCTCTGCAGAGAAGAGGACAATCTGTCTGTATTAGTGTTTTACAGTCTCCTAATATTTGCAGTTACCAAGACATAAATAGAAGGGCATGTCCTTCTGTTGGGACCACTCATCCCTTTAGGGAGCAGCCAGGTAACCGTATAGAACATGAAATCCAATCACATGATGACAGTCCACAACATAAATCTATTGAGGCCCTTCACTATCTCATATTTATAGTGTTACTGACCTGCAGTGTATTCAAAAAGTATTCAGACCTGGCAATTTTTCCTTTATCAGTCTACATAACTTAATCATAGAAATATATATTATAAAAGAAAAGTTGATTATCACAAGGGCATTTGTATCCACCTTTTTCTCAGAACTTGTGTATTGGTAGTTCTTGTAAACATTGATTTCCCCTAAAGGAAAGTGGTTTAGTTTAAATGACCCTGACCTACATTACATTAGAAACCAGCAGGAACTACATTATATACTATATGGTAAGCTGTATATTTGACAGGGCAGCCCTCTTTCTCTGTAATGTCATTATGTTTTAAATATCTAATTTACAATGGGTTGGTGATACTTAGTAAGAGAATGAAAGACTTTTACATGCAGGAATTTTACTCATACTGACACATCTTTATATTAAAAGTTTGGCTATTCCTTAATATCATTTTTAGCATTAACAGCTATTCTACCAGTCTAGAAGCAATGCTGTGACAGTGTCAAATGGTCAAATGGAGATGGAAGCAACACAAATATTTATATCCCTCATCATAAAGTTAGCTCCCTGTAGCCTCCAGTCTACCCTGAAAATATAATGCTGCTCAGTGGATGCATTACATACCACAACTGAACAAAGTGTCCAACAAATTTAATCTTACTCCTTTTACTTATTTGGTAAACTCTACAGTATACCCATCTGGATTAGCAAGTCATTCAGCCAGTGCTAATTAACTGAATATGAATGACTTAAACCTTCAGGGAACCAATGGACTTGAGACATGGGTCACAAACATATGATATCCACTCAAATACAGTAACACATGACTTTGGGTCTTTAATAGTATCAGATATTCTTTATGATACTATACTGAGTTATCTTTTGTAGCCCAAGATGATTTTCATAATCACTTGTGGGACCAAATTCTCTAAGAATCAGTTGTGGTATATTGATGTGTTGATGAAAAGAAGGGATCACCGCCGACACGTCTTCACTTGCATTCAAAAAGA